>NC_143526.1:21997631-22330965 GCF_031878675.1 Megascapheus bottae | reverse complement strand
AGTACAGGAATGTATTGTAATGACATTGAAAGTATTAGCTTTGCACCAATCAACAATGACAATATTTATCTGCAGTAGAAAGCCATTTTGTACCTAAAAAAAATGCAAAGAACAAAATTTTGTTACAAAGTAAAGTATGTGTTGGTCCACAGCTTGACTCTGCACATTTGGATTTGATAAAGTGGGAGAAACTGACTTCCAAAAAAGCTAAACACATACACATTCCCTTATGCCACACTGCCCAGTACAGCAGCCTCCAGCAAGCATTCTGTGCTGGTACTGAGGAGCTCTTGAAAAGTGAATAATTTAATTTTATATGTGATGTGTGATAAAATACACAAAGGAGTTCAGATTTGGAATAAAATTTCAAGTATCAATAATTTTACATTGTCTACATATTGAAATAATAGTGTTTTGAATGTAATAAGTACAAAGTATATTATTAAATTTAGGTTTGCTTCCTACTTTGACTCTGGAATGTTTAAAATACTTTATAATATCTAGTCACTGTTAGTGGCTCATATTAAACTTTTTTGGACATACCTAAACTGGGGAATATACTGCTTCTACACAGTGAAGACTTATTACCATGAACACTTGTAACTTTTTACCTAAGAGATAGAAAGCTGGTCTAGCTACCTTTCTTCCTCTCCTTCCCCCACCACCCTCTTTCTGTTCTTGGCTTTGAACTCTACTCTTGAGTGCTGTCCCTAAGTTCTTTCTTTGCTCAAGGCTAGCACTCTACTACTTGAGCTATAGCACCACTTCCAGCCAGTTCTGTGATTAATGTGATAAGAGTCTCCGACTTTCCTTCCTGGGCTGGCTTCAAACCCTGATCCTCAGATCTTAGCCTTCCATGTACCTAGGATCATAGGTGTGAAGTCCCAGTGCCAGGATACCTTTGACTTTTTTTAAAGGACAAGTCAGTAGCTTTAAATAAGCAATGACCCTGGAAGCAAATCTTTAGCCATTGATAGATGGAGAGCTGTGTAAATGAGCTGGCTTTCTGGCCCTTGACTTGGGATTATCCAGAGACACATTCTTAGTATGATAGAGCTCTCTAGTAAGACTACCAATGTCTAATAATGACAATTCATTTGAAAACAACTCTTCATTAAATTCTTCTCCTTCCCTGGCTCACTTCTCTTGAATATTTCCTGGGATTGCTTCCCCCCAAAAAGAGATTTACCTTAAAATTCTTTCCCATTATTTGAAATAGGAAACAGAAGGGGGGAAACAAGATGATTGGGAGGAGTAGGGGAAGATAATTGGGGACAAAAACATGAGAGAGGGGTATCAATGGGTGAGAAGTAATGCACCTACGACCTGACAAATGTAACTGTAACCTGTCTATACATTATCCTGACAACAAAAAAAAGAAGAAGAAAGAAAAGAGAAAAAATAAAAGAAAAAAATCTTCCCAGTGTCTGCTTTCATGAAACCCCCAAATAAGACTCTGTGTGTGCGTGCGTGCATGCTGTGTGTGTGTGTGTACAGCCAACTACCCACACTTTTAACCTATCAAGAAGTTTTATTTTGTTTTTTTCATAAATGAAATAACTTCTTAAAAGAAAGCTTTATGATCTACAAACTTACTGTTATCTAAGATGCATTGCAGTAAAGTATGCATCTATATAAAGAAACTGTAAAATATAAATGCAGTCATAATGTGTCAGCAACCCAGGTATTTTCTTGGATTACCCTCAAGCCAATCTTTAAGGTGCTTTTTACTGCAGCTGTTCTTTTCTTTCATTATTCTTCTGCCTTTTCTTTATTGTTTTCCTCCTTAATTTTTTTTCTCAAATGAATAATAAAGCTCAGAGATTCTGGGATTTAAGGTTTTACCATACTTCAACATGGATTTGAAACCTCAGGAAAGAAGTTCATAATTTTCTCTCTCTTCCCAGAGCATTTGAATCTACACTTTTACTTTTACTTCTTTCATGAGGATCTATTTTTATAATTTGACTTGGATTCCTTTTGTCTTCTCTCCAAACACTCTGGTGGTAATAATAGAATCAGTTCCCCAGATAAAATGCACCTACACTTTATTATTGAAGAGTGTGTGTAATCCATCATGATAGTGTTTTGGACTTTAAGCGCCATGGTGACAAAAACAATCAAATGTTGATTTGGGAGACAGGTAAATATGAATGTTTTTTCCTCTCAGGCTATAAAGGAACCATGTTCTCTGAAAGGGAAGTTTGCTCCAGAAGTTATGTTACAGGCCTAGAAATAGCATTCTCTTTTAGATTGCAGGCTCTTTTATTTTCCCAGAAGAGCAAATGTATGTAATAGTTTTCTATGGCATTAAAGAACTATGTGCATGCATGCCTTCTAGTCTTGGGGTAGACTTAATTGAAAATAAGAATGATGCTAAGTCATTTATCTACATATCTGAGCTATGGATGTCCTTTCTAGCCTGGTACATTGTGGTGAGTCCATAATATTACTAAGAGAAATATAGAAGCCAAACTTTTACAGCACAGATGCCCAGTACATTAGCATAGAAGGGAAGAGAGTCAAACATGAATATTTGCTCATCTACTGAACACATTAGAACTACTTTAATCCCCACATGCCAGGCCTTTGCATCACAGTGATGTCTCCATCCTGAACAAAGCCCACAATGGACAATGGGTGAATTCTGTTCTCATTTCCCCAATCACAAGTGATATTCAGCAGCCAGTTGGCAAAGGAATGTGACAGCTGACTGAACACCTCATGTATCAGCTCACGTGGCAACTTGAAATGGACTATGACAGGCACATATGAAAATTCAGTTATTGCTAAAATTTAGGACTTCCCCACCCCAAAAGAAAAGGCTGCTAAAATTGGACAGTACATCACTAAATTCAGGAGAACAAAAATAAAAATTTCAGCACATCAAAATAAAATATGAGCTGGATGTGATGGCTCATACCTGTAATCCTAGCTACTTAGGAGGCTGAGGTCTGAGGATCAAGGATCAAAGCCAGCCTGGGCACAGAAGGACCTGAGACTCTTATCGCCAATTCAATTAATCTCTAGAAAACAGGAAATGAGGTTTGAGACTCAAGGGTAGGGTTGTAGCCTTGAGCTGAAGAGCTCAGGGACAATGCCCAGGCCAAGCTGAAGCTCCATGACCCCCAAATAAATAAATAAACAAACAAATAAAATAAAATATGCTCCATCTATGTAGGAAGAAACTCCTGTCTGACTAAGGATAAGAAATGCCTCTATATTGTCCATAAGCTCCATTTACCATCATTTGTAGCTAGGCTTTCTGACTGAGTCCATGTCTAAGAGAAAAAAAGGAGGCAAAGCTTTACCAACACAGAAAATATTCTCAAGCTCATGGATCAAGAATCATTAGTTCTAAGTTTGCTTTCCAAAATGATCAAACCCTTCATGATTCTAGCCATAATAATAATACAATTCCTTGGGAAGTTACATACCAGTCTGATCTTTAATGGTTCCCATGAACCCTCAATAAGAAAGCAAGCAAATATCCAGTTTGGGAACAATTTGAGAAATATTTGGTTAGTCACTATGTCTTATACCAAGGACAATCCAGAGAAAAAAGAAAGGATACAAGACCCATGAAAAATGCTACAGGACCTAACTCTAACCTTTCAATTTTATTATCACTGTCACTGATAAAGGTCTGATCGTGACACTTTCAAGATTCCAAGAGCCTCTTTCTCTTTCTCTTTCTCTCTTTCTCTTCCTCTCTCTCTCTCTCTCTCTCTCTCTCTCTCTCTCTCTCTCTCTCTCTCTCTCTCTCTCTCTCTCTCTCTCTCTCTCTCTCTCTCCCTTCCTTCCTTCCTTCCTTTTTTTTTTGCCAGTCCTGGGCTTGAGCTCAGGGCTTGAGCACTATCCTTGGACTTTCTCAAGGCTAGAGCTCTACCACTTGAGCCTCAGCTCCACTCCCGGCTTTTTTTCTATATGTGGTACTGAGGAATCGAACCCGGGTCTTCATGCATGCTAGGCAAGCACTTTAACCACTAGGCCAAACTCCTGGCCCCTCCTTCCTTCCTTTTTTTCTGCCAGTCCTGGGGCATGGATTCAGGGTCTGAGCACTGTCCTTGAGCTTCTTTTGCTCCAGGCTAGCACTCTACCACTTGAGCCACAGTGCCACTGCCAGTTACTTTTCTGTGAATGTGTTGCTGAGGAACTGAACCTAGGGGTTCATGCATTCTAGGCAAGCACTTTACCACTAGGTCACCTTCCCAGCCCAATAACCTGTTTCTTATCAAATCCTGTAGATAAGTTTTCTTCCATTTATATTTTGTCAAGAAACTCTTAACTGGCAAGGTCAACAGATCATCATGATTGTTTCTGGAGATTTTTCAGCTAAATGTCTAATGGTTAACTCATATCTACTAGAAATGTAAGTCTGTTCCATTTCATAGAATTAGTCAAGAGTTATGAAGGCATTCTTCAAGTCAACCACCAAGATTCTGAGTCACTATGTGAAAATCTGACATTAATATTTCTATCAGGATCTCACATGAAGTTGATGCTACTGAAATGTGCATGTTGGTCATTAGTAGAGAAATGCATAAACCTCCAAGAAACTAGGTTTTGCTCTGTATCAAAGGTGAACTTCAGAACTCTCTTCCCTTTTTATTCATTACCTATGATCTATTTAGTCAGATAAAACTATTTCAGTAAAACCTATAATATCACACACTGGAGTAAGCTGTTACCATCCTGGTAGGTGCCCCCTGACCTCATTTAATTTCAAGTTTAGAATGGTGGAGAGAAAATGCCTGTTTTTCCAAGTTCAACTTATTTTCAATGTTAATCAACTGTGGCTTCATTTCTTTCAGGACTTTGAAATGCCCTTCCTATATTTTTTTTTGAAGAGTTATGGCACCTAGGGTGCCACAGCTACATGAGTTCATTAGACATCACATGGGTTGGTGGTAGAGTACTTACCTAACATTCATGAAGCCCTGGGTTCAGAGTACCACATAAATGGAATAAGCAAGAAGTGGCACTGTGGCTTAAGTGGTAGAGTGCTATACTAAAGCAAAAGAAGTTCAAGGCCCTGAGTTCAAGCCCCAGGACTGGCAAAAAAGGGGGAAGGAATAACAAAAAATGAAAGAGAGGTAACATTATTTGACAAGAAATGTACTTGTTGCCTTATTTATGTAATTGTCATTCCTCTGTACAACTCCTATACAATAAAATTAATTTTTTAAAGTGGAATGAGAACAAAAGGTAGAGATGTTCATTCAGAACTTTTAGAGTTATGACAACATAATGAAAGCATCTTAAATTTTTTATCATTTCCACTATTTGAAAGTCATTACCTGATTCATGTAACTGTCATCCCTCTGTGCATCACTTTTACAGTAAGATTTTTTAATTATTATTTATTATGTTATGCAATTTGTTAGGATTTCAAGCATTGAGAATTAGTGATTGGTTTTATTGGCAATCTATTCTGGCAACCCAAAATAAAACTACTCTTCAAATAACCAAATTTGAAATTGGATAGGGAAGAGGGGAAAACAAGATAAGGGGAGGGGGTGGAGGGAGGGAAATGGGAACAAGACATGAGAAAGGGTATCAATGTATGTGAAGTAATAAACCTTCTATCTGGTGAATATAGTGTAACCCTTCTATTGATTACAATAAACATATATGAAAAAAAACTACTCTTCAGAATTAGAGAACTTGTTCTAAAAAGACAGCTCATTCATTTGGCACTGTTGATTAGGCTAAATAGTTGTTCTTATAGCATAATCAGATAAAGTATCACCAGTGACATTCAGAATTAGACAATGATTCTGCCTTCTATCCCCTCCCACCACCATCTGGGAGAAGTTATAGAGTAGGAGATTATCTTAAATTTTACTTTTCCCGATGCCATTGCTTTTCATAGATATACCTAGACAAATGTACATGTACCTCTTTCTGAATCACTTGCAGATACTTGTAGAGATGATATTTCATGAATAAACTGTCAGGGTATTTCTTATTTTAGCAATGATACAATATTATCATCAAACAAATAAGCTGCAAAAGAAATCTCTACTTTATCCCAACGAAGTACTTTACAGCTTCATTCTTGCATAACTGGATCGAGGATTACATATATCATTTTGCATCATGGTGCTTGTCTTTATTTCTTCTTGGACACAATATTAGCATGGCATTCATGTTGTAAGATTTTTTCCAGATGGCCCTAGACTGTATTTCCTTCATTTTCTCATGTTATATCCAGATTCCACACTGTGGCAGAAATACTGCTTTGATGATGCCATGTCCCTTTTTCAATACATGTGGTTCCAGTTTGTGCCATTATTACTAATATTAAAGTTGATCAATTGGAATAGGCAATGTCTACCAAATCATTCCAATTAAATGTTCATTTAATATTCATTTCTGCCTTTGTAACAGTAAATAATCTGTGGGTAATATTTTTTTGCCAGTCCTGGGGCTTGAACTCAGGGCCTGAGTGCTGTCTTTGGACTTTCTCAAGGCTAGTGTTGTACCACTTGAGCCACACCACCACTTCTGGCTTTTTACTATGAGTGTTTTTGAGGAAGGAATTGAACCCAGGTCTTCATGCATGCTAAGCAAACACTCTACCACTAGGCCAAACTCCCGGCCCTGTGGGTGACATTTTTAACACTTGTGAATATTCTCTTGCTCAACATCTTTTACCCAAGTGGTTTTTACCAAGTATTGATGACTCTTATCTAGTCTTATGGTGAATAGAAAGTAAGCACTAGCCCAAAGCACTTCCTATATTAGAGAGAGAGCCCAATAGAAACACCCACTAACTCATACATAGAAAATATTATTTATCAGGATTGTTTTTGTTATTGCTTAACACTTCCTTCTACTCTGTGAGGTAATACATTACTAGTAGATGACTCTTTGAGTACAGCTGTCAGTTATTTTTCTAGAACAACAGATAGGTGCAAGGATGAAAATGCAGTTAAATGAATTATGAGCTCTGAATCAATGGTCTCTGTGGCAGAGGCATTTTTTAAGTACATCAAATGCCCATGTGTTCTCTCTGTATTTGCCAATCATCCTTGCAGCTGGAGGTACCAGGGAAGAAGTTCTAGCCAATGGCATGTGAGTGGAATTGATAATCTGCCCCTATGCTGAAGGTCTTGCAGCCTACATATGGCCCTCATCTCTCTTCCTTTGCCTCATCAGTGATGTGGAGACTAAGAAATAAAATTACGAGCCATGGCACGGATGCTGTGTGGGTTGCTAAATCATTGCATCAACAACAGCGGTGGTAGAGAGTGGCTTAAACCACTAGACTTTGCATTAGTGAAATAAACTAATTCCATGCATGCAGCTGTCATTAAAGGCATATTATAATACCAAGAAAGCCTTTATAGGGCAACTTTCATTTTTTTATCAGTAATCTGAATTTTATATGGACATTTTGGTGCTAGGCTAGTAGTAACTCAACACATGATGAAGAAACTCTAATTACTCACTGATCACTTAATTGACTCTGGTAGTACCTAGTTCCAGATATAAAAACTGAAAAGATTAACTATTTTCAGCTATTGATATGCTAGAGCTGGTTTAGAGATTTTTATTTGTTTGGGTTTTTTGGTAAGCTGGTTAATGTAATATCCATGACTTAAAATTGGCCATGGTGGGAGTATTTATACCAAGGAAACTGGAAAATGGGATGTATTGGTCCTTTTTCGGTCCTTTACCTCTCCCTCCTCCCCTTCTCACCATCCACCCATATCCAACCCTCCTGAAAGAGTGCTGGTTGTTGAATTCTCCCTTATCTCTGCCCTGTCAGGCTTTGCTGAGCATAGGAGAAGATGTGAGCATCTTAAACAATGCTTGAGAAGAATCTGGATATAAGATTTCTAAAAAGGCTTCTCTTTGAAAATGATATATATTCCTTTGGTCTTGACTTCTCTCATTCAACATGATTCATTCTAGATTCATCCACTTCCCAGTGAATGCATTATTTTATCTTGGCTCTTGCCTATGTTGAATTCCATTGTATGTATATAACCACATTTTTTTAATCCATTCATCTTCAGTAGGGCATCTGGGTTGTTTCCATCACTTGGATATTGTGAATAGTGCAGGGATGAACATAGCTGAACAGATTTCCTTATCATATCTGGGTTATGATGCTCAGGATAGATGCCTAGGAGAGGTATGGTGGGATCGTGGGGAAGAAGGTCTATTTTCAGTTCTTTAAGAAACCTCCAAACTGCTTTCCAGAGTGGCGGAACTTGTTTACAATCCCACCAGCAGTGCAGTAGGGTTCCTCTTAATATGTGGATATTAAATCCAAACAGTGCCAGAGTAATGACTCAATGTTTGTGTAACCAATGTTATGGACATGATCTTGGAGATATAAATATAACTACATAGCCATAAAATCTATGATGCACTATATACTCTATAGGCATAATGTTCAATTACATACATTAATATGTACCTATGATATATAAATCCTGAGCTTAATTTTAATTATATTCTAAAATCTAAATGCCAGTGATTGTATATAGAGATTCCCTTCTTGAATACTTGTTTGTTAAACATGACATTTGAAACATGATGTAAAAATCAATGTTAACAAATTCTTTAATAAAAAAGAAAATTATATATATTCAAAGATTATATATAGTTATATGTATATAATTACTTAAGGACAGGTACCAGAATGCTCATTAAACACTAATCATAATGCAAAGTGGCTACTAAGCAAGTGCACATCAACAGTAGAATGAACAATGGAATATACTATAGCGATGAGAATAATTTCTAATTACATGCAAAAATGACTGTTGATCTCACAAAACTGGTGAATAGCCAACACAAGCTAGATGCATGTGATTCCATTGATGTTCAAAACAGATTAAGCTAATCTTTGATGATAGAAATGAAGTTAGGTGGGGAGAGGAATGAATAGACAACGGGAGAGAGAAGGGTGGGAAAATGCAATCATATTTTTCAAGGTATATGTCTGAACTAAATTCCTTGAGGAAATAGGAAAAGTGGGTGAGAACAATAAAAGGGGTTGACATTGATTAAGATTCATTATACTCACAAATTGCCATGGTGAATTGAGACCCTTTTGTATAGTTACTTTAAGGATAATGAAAATTAAATAAATAAAATTTGTCTATTCCTTGCCCTTTGATCCAACCCCACCCCATTTGAATATACATTTTCTGGTGTTTTATTTTGCTGAACTTTGATTTTGCCCTTCTAAGGATCGCACTATTTGAGATCTCATTTAAATTTAATGTATTTCTGTTAAAACATTTGTATACAAGAATGAAGAGGAGAAAGGGAAAATGCCTGCAATTATATTACACTATCTTCTTCAGTCAAAGTCTGTGTTATATATCTTCTTTAATGTGAGTGTCTAAAACTGAACATGGCAGAGTGTGATCAATAAGGATTTTTAAATAAGTAAATAATGAAAGGATATATGTTATATGTAGGGTTCTATTAACTATCTGTTAAATTGTTTGGGGCTTCCCCACTTATTCCTTCAATCATCCTTCTGGCTTATCTCTGCTTCTTTCTGTTACACACACTAAGTAATTCTCTCCTATTGGAGGTCTGTCCTATTTTATTGGTACCTTGAATTCAAGAACTTGTCATGGGCTATTGAGTTGTGGTCTGTTTTTACAAAAAGACCAATAGCTTTTATTTTCCTAACAGCTGATAGTTTCAAAATACCACAATAGCAACCATTCCTTTTATAGGGATAAGACGAGAAGAATACAGAAGGAGAATTTATTAAGCCTGAATTTTTGACTCATCAGAAGCCCAGCTTATCATATATATATATATATATTACAATTAATTCTTATGGAATAACAAAAATCAAGGCACAGGAAGAAAATGACTTGATCTACAACATAAGCAAATCAACAGCGAGGCAGGACCCCCTTCTCCCAGGAAGGACAGGAAGCATATCTTCCCTCCCAATCAGTACAGACATCTATCTATTGAAGAAAACACATTCTTGAAATGAAAGGCAGACATTGCATTAGTTCTGTTCCATCCCTTGCCAGGATTCATTCCCCCCAACTGCCCCGATGGCATGCTCTCTCCTTTAGCTATGACTAAAAATACTTCATTATTAAACTGCTACGGGGTGAAGACTTTGACTTTGACATAATTTATCCAATCTGGCTGTAGCTCTTTCCCTCTCCTTTTTCTACTCCCAATGATGCTGTGAACTCTTCCCCTCAAAATTGAATCTGACAATTGCAAACTAAAGAGATTTAAGAGAACAAATGGTCTCCAAGCTATCCTTCAAGCCTGGTTAGACAGACTTAATGTATCTTTAGCTCAGCTGAGAGCTAGAAAGCATATCGGAGGTACACAGTAAATTGAAATGCCTTGACAAAAGCAATAGAATGGAATCGCTTTACCTTTCTTTCCCTAAATATTTGGCAGCTTTTCCTTTTCTCTCAAATCTGTTTTAAACCACCAGCCAGCCATTGCTCATGTCGATGTGACCTCTGGTATTGAAATGAAATATGGTAGAGGAAGCAGATCTTTACAACTAAATGTGGGACACCGAAATTATTAGTAACTCATGGGAGAATACAGAGCCAGGAGATTGTGGGATGTGTGCAAAAGTATATAAATAATTCTTTTGAAGAGGTTTTCACTGAAGGTGGAAAAAAAAGTAAGGTGGTGCCCTGAGAAGGCTAAAGTGAAAAGAATTTCTATTTTAGGTAGGAAAGAATAAGGACATTGCCAGAGAGATGACCTTCCAGACAGAAGGCAAGATGGCATGGGACGTCAGAACAGTAGATGCCTTCTTCCTAGAATCAGAGGTAATTTCTTCTGAGAAACAAGAATGGAGGCAGAGAACCTGAGTGCAGAGGCAAAGCCTGCTGTGTGATGGTAACACCGTGTCCCATTTGTATGGTTTCTAATTTTCTTAGTGAAATAAGAACAGCAGCTAAGAGGCCCGAGAGAACAGCAGAGTGAATGAACTCATGAAACATCGTGGGATATCTGGCAGCTCGAAGACTTGACAGGGGTTTGTGGTCATGAATGTAAAGTGAAACGGCCAGCACAAAGCAATGTTTTTTTTTAAGTTTGTTTTTTAATCTGTGTTTTGTTGGACAAGTGTGGAGCAGGTGTGGGAGAATGATGGCAGGCAATCAAGAAGGATGCCAAGTGAATAAAAAAGGAGAAAGGAGCATCTTGAGTATGGTGAATGCAAGAGAGTAATTATGGGAACAGAGACAAGACTTGAGGCCAGTGGAAAATGCGGACGTGACTGGGATGAGGGACGGTGGAAAGGCTAGGATCCATGGACTTCAGGTCACAGTGGGGTTAAATCTGCATTCACATTGAGTCACTAATGGTAATAAGGACACTCCACCCCACCATGCAGGGTCTGAAGATGGTAGAAATAATCTAGTGGTCAAGGAGAGACAAACAACAGAGATGGTCACCCTACTTTGGAAGTGAGCATGGGAACAAACCATTCACACCGGCACTGACTCTAAGGGATGGACAAAGATATCTAGTAAGTAAAGATAAGAAAAATGACATAGGGAGCTGCTAGGAACAAGAATGACAGTATGGAAGAAAACACACTGAAAATAAGATTTCTTTTTGGCAGCCATAGCAGTAATCAGGATTCATAAAATAAAATTTCAGCAATTATTATTATTATTATTATTATTATTGGTTATCCTTGAGTTTTTCTTGCCAAGCACACTTTTTAGATGAATGGCTAAGATTCCAAGAAGTAGAAGGATTTGCCTAAAAGTCAGACAGCTCTGATATGGATACCTTGCCTCATGTTTCTATACCTTTTATGTCTGATGAATCATACCGAATGGATGTAGGTCAAAAATGGGTAAATACTGTGAATTTTAGGAAGCTCACACTAATACCTTCTGGTGTTCTTTGTGAAACAAAACTGCATAAAGAAAACTGCATGTAGTAGAGAGTTCAGCAAGTGTAGACACCAGTACACTATGCCCTACTTATTCCTCAATCATTTTCTAAATTTTTTCAAGAAAACGTTTCTAGGAACCAGCATGAAGTTAACAACAATCTCCTATAATTGAAGCTAAATATAACCTGTAGTAAGGAAATAATGCAGCAGCCAAGCCAATGGTTAAACATGAGCCAGCTGAAGCTTTGAGCAAGAGATTAGTGGTGACCCTTGAAACTTAAGGGAAAAGATGTAAGTGGATTATGATTATAAATAGAGTGCTTGAGGCTGAGGAATTACACTGCTTAGTAGGAAGAAGAGAGTGGCCAGCCACTATAAAACAAATAAAAACAAAATGGAGTTAAATCCAAGACAAAGGGGTTTGCAGCTCATCTCTAAGTTTTGGAATGAAAATGGTTGTCTACAGACTTCAATGACATCTGCCAGGAAGCTCCTGTCACCAGCTCTGAAAGTTCCCATCTCCTGTGATGATCACTTGGCTTCTCTTTACATAGGACCAAAAATAGAATTGTTTTTTCTTAGAGGACACATAAGTGGATTTCCTAAGGTTATATTCCCCATGAACTGGTTCTCATGTGCTGGTCTCAATTATTTGCTGAATATAGCTAGTGTAAATTTACGTTTAAAGACTCATGATGTAGATGCTGTTAGGAATATTCGAATCCCCTTGGGTTACCAGTAGAATCTTTCCCTTGTACGCCAAAGGAATATCTGCTTCTCCTGTCCAGAGTCCTGCAAATGTGGAGGCAGAGACGCTTAGCCTGTGAGCAGGACAAACTGTGAAGAAATAACTATCAATCCATAGCAGCACATATGGGATTGAAAAATAACTCACCCTGCTCACCCCTAGGTTGGAAAACTGAGATAGACTCTGCATTGTCTCCCTGAGAATTTTTCAAAGGACCTAGGTCTGAAGACACAGAGTGGTAGACAATTTAACATGTTGAAATGGTAAAGTTTCATGGTAATGGTGATTGGATGAAATATAAAAGGTTACCCAACAGGATCCATCTAGAAGATAATCTAGCCATTTAAAAACAAAACAAAAACAACAACAACAACAACACACACACACACACACACACACACACACACACGTAATATGTTACATAGCTCACATCACAATGTACCACACTCAACAAGAACAATGATAGAGACAGGTTTTCTTACTCCCACCGAATCTTTAAGCTCTATTGTATATAACCAATAGATAGTGCCTATGAACCTAGTAAAGTTGCAATTTTACTGTCCTCTCCATTTGTCTGGAGGTCACACATTTATAACTAGATCAATAGGTAAAATGAAAAGAATCCCAAAGAAAATGTCATCTTGATGTGACTGGGAAGTCTCTGTAAAAAATCATAAACAGGAAAGAAGGAAGACGAGAACACAGAAGTGGGAGCAGAGTGAAGTGTTGGTAGGAGACACCAGGAGAGAGGCTGGTAAAATAGTTGGAAAGCTAATGTACCTGTGTGGAGTTCATTAAGTTCTCTCAATCACAGCACCATGTTATTGATATGGCAGGAGAAAAAAAGACTTGAGATTACATCTGATGTGAACAGGCTAGGCAGCGGGGTTGAAATATGTGCTACGTCCCAGATCATGCTCTGTGTCTACCCCATGCTCTTGTACCTTTCTTAGTAGAGGTCAGAGCTGTGGAAAACCAGGGGAAGTCATGCATTAGAAAGAACAAGGCCAGCCAGAAGAAGTGATGGAGAATCCACAAAGCAAACAGGATGTCTAGGAGAGAGCTGTTCATGCTGGCAAAAGCAGAGAGCATACCAGTGCTAAGAAAATACCCAGCAGGCTGAAGATCTGGCCTAGAATGGAATCCATGTGTTCCTGTAAATATCTCAGTCAGCAGGAATGTTCCTTGACAGAGGGAGGAGGATCAGGGAGAGTTCTAGTGTTTCCCTTAAAGTAAAAGGTTTCATATATATATATAATATATATCATATATATAAGATGTTTGGAGAAATTGCCTGTATCTGTGATAGGACAAATTGTAGATTCTATCTCATGCCTACTGGAGTTCCTAAAACTGACAACACAATCGGCTCCAAGTGTTACAGAGGATGTAGAATAAGTGGATATCTCAGACACCAATAGTATGTCAAGCATATTATCCAGGCATTGTTTTTCCATATTCACCCCCCAAAAAACCAGAATATGTACTACTGTGAACAGAGGCTTTATTAGTAATAGCAATAAAACTTAGCTATAGGTTTAATCTCCCTTATCTTAAATGTTAATATTTCAGATTTTGGAATTTTCCTGCTGACTTTGGAATATTTTCATAGACAAAAGTGATATCATTTGCAATCTTTTGTCATCAGCTAGAGAGAATTAGTGACTGTGGAAGGTGTTCAGCAAAGAGGAAAGAAGAAAAAAGCCTGGTAAACTAGATTGCTAGATGCAATCAAGCCACAGAACTTACATTTCATATACACTTATTGCCGAAAGGTGAACTTACACAATTTTTTAATGTGCCTGTTTTGAGCAAGAACCCCTTGCCACATGAGGTCAGAAATAAAATTTCCAACTTGTGATGACATGTTCCTGTTCAAAAAGGTCTGCACCCGAGAGCATTTTAGGTTTTGGATTTTCAAATTAGGGATGTTCAGCCTGTATAATGCAGACTCATTAGAGGAATTGTAGTATACCCATACCTTGAGATACCACCTACCAAAGAAAGAAGAACTCATGATAGTCCACAACTGTGATTTCAGGGCATACTAATATGCCCAGCAGTACATGTTTTCCATAACGGGCTAAACTAATTAAGGGTGACAGAAGTCAGATCATTGGCTGCCTGTCAGTGATAGGATGAGTTGGAGGAGATGTGAGAGATATTTTTAGGGTGACGCAAACATGCTGTCTTGATTGCAATGTGGTTATACATATGTATATATTTGTGCGGGCTCATGCAACTATAAAATTTAGATCTGTGTCTTCTCTAAATAAAGATTACACAGATTTTTTTTAAAAAAATTGTATTTTATTACCAGGGTGATGTGTAGAGGGATTACAGTAGTATTCATCAGATAGTGAGTATATTACTTCTTAAACTTTGATACCCCTTCCCATGTTTTTCTCCCACTTTCCCTCCCCCCACAAGAAAGACATGAGATCACTTTGCTTGTTATGATATGAGCACATCTGGATAATTTATATGTCGCACCTTCCGCTTTCACTGAAGTTGTCGGGTGGTGCCATTTAAGGGACACAGCCCCCACGGCTTCATCTTCCCTACTAAATAACTTCCTTAAAGTACCCCCACTATCATTTCCCATGGTATTAATTGGTGTAACTATAGACAAATCATTTGATCTTCCAGTACAGAATATCAGCACATGTAATATCTTTTAGACAGAATATTGAAGCAAAGCTGTACTTGTACCTCTTATACTGCAGAATTATCTTTCCATCTGACCAATTTGTTAGAATTTCTCTGCATGTGAATATTAAAAATTTATCATTGGGGAATAAGTACAGTTCTTTCAATATAATTGTAAATTTATTTTTCTTTACTCTGTAATTCATTATGAGAGGGCAGCTTTTGACCTAATGATGAAAAGATAGTGACTGTGGAGTTTGGAAAGAAGAGCTTGGTGCTGGTGGATCATGCCTGTAATCTTTGCTACTCAGAGGCTGGGATCTGAGGATTGTGGTTCAAAGCCAAACCAGGCAGGAAAGAATGTTATCTCTAATTAATAGGCATGAGAACCTTAGCTAAAAATCTGGGAGCAGAGCTGTGGCTCAAGTGGTGTAGTGCTATCATCACTGAGCAAAGAAAGCTCAGGGTCAGGGCTCAGGCCCTGATTGAAGCCCCCAAGATTGACAAATGCAAAAAAAAGTGGAAAGAAGAAAAACTTAGACAAACTAAAATATGACTGTGTGCTTTGTACCGAATACTTGAGGGGTTTTAGATATGCAATAACATAGACAGCAATTCTGTGAAGTAGGCATAAGGTAACAGATAGGAGAGAGAAGAAATCAAAGCTCACATAACTGAATGTAGAGTTAAGAACAAGTGAAAGTATGGTCATAACTTTATCCCTAGTACAGTATTCTTGCTGGATGAGAGTAAGACACATCTATACATTTATTCATTCAGCAGATATGTATCAATGTACTTACTGTTAAAAGCACTATATTGAAGCATCTGGAGGTAATCTATCCAATGTTAGAATTTCTATTTTATTGGGGAGTGTGGTGGTTGACAATTCTACCCACAAATTCTTTAATGCTTCTCTTTTCAGTAAGCAGAGCTTAATTTCCTTATCTCTTGGTGTGGATTAAATTTAGAACTGTGTTGGTAACATACAGGATAGAGTGTGGAACCTAGGACTGGAGGCTGGGAGTATGGCCTAGTGGTCCAGTGCTTGCTTTGCACGCATGAAGCCCTGGATACCACTCCTCAGTACCACATGAACAGAAAAAGCTGGAAATGGCACTGTGGCTCAAGGGGCAGAGTGCTAGCCTTGAACAAAAAAGAAGCTGATGCCCTGAGTTCAAGCCCCAGGACTGGGTCATTTCCTTGGAGGAACTCATCTTCCCTGTGTGAAAACACACAAGCTGTCCTACAGAGCTGCCTGTGAGGTGGGAGGCTGAGTCTTCTGGCCCACTACCAGGTGAATGTCGCTGAAAACATTCTTCCCAGCACCAGTCAAATTTTCAGTTGGGCCAAAAGCCAGGGACAAGCTCTGACGACACTTCTTGAGAGAACCCGAACTAAAGCTACCTCACTCAGATGTTGCTGGATTCCCAGTCTATCAGAACTATGAGACTGTGAATAATAATACATGTTATTTTAAGTCAATAATTTACTTCACAGCAATTAAATAGATGATGGTGGATTCACTATACATTAATGGTACAGAATATACCAGGAAGAACACTGAAGAAAGTAGAAAGCTGCTACTGCTGTTTCAGGAATGGCAATGGGCAAGAACCTCTGTGGGTTTGATATTTCCCTCCAGATATAAAAGGTGAAACAAGGAAAGTGTTCATCAGAGTTTATAGCATAGAAATATCTGGTTCCCTGGATCATGCCTGTCATCCTCGCTACTCAGGAGGCTGAGATCTGAGGATGGCAGTTTAAAAACAACCCAGGCACTAAGTCCTGAGACTCTTATCTCCAATTAACTGTCGGGAGCCAGAATGGAATCAAACTGTACTTTGATTTGCATCAGATAATTGCTTGATTGTCTTATTGTTTTTTGGCCTTCTCCTGTTCAATTGATCTGAGATTTACCATATGAATGTAACCCCCAACAGTTCCCTGATTAACCATCTGGATGTAACACCTGGCGGTGCCCTGGTCTCAAGAAGGGATATAAACTTTGAGTTGAGAATAAATGGGGTGCTGCAGTTTTTGCCTGGGCTGCAGACCTCCCGGACCCGATGTGTTTGTCTCTCTTCTAATTTTTCCAGTCCCTGGCCCCTATTTCAGGAACCCCAATTTGCTGCCGGTAGGCCCCGGCAATTAACCACTAAAAAAAGGGAAGTGGGACTGTGGCTCAAGGTGTAGGGCCATAGCCTTGAGCTGAAGAGTTCAGGGACAAAGCCCAGGCCTAGAGTTCAAGCCCCATGACCACCACCAACAACAAAATGTCTATAAGGAAGGAGAGAATCATCAAGGTGAAGATGTGCAAACAAGGGCACAAATTAATCAGATAGGAATTTGTCTTCAACATTACAAGAAAAGATAAGAAAATTTGCATGGACATAAGGATAAAAGAATCCCTGGCTACTGCTTTTATTAATAGGAAAATTCCCTCTGTAAGTGCAATCTAAAATTTCTAATTATATAATTATTAATTAAAACATTAGCTAAAAGAACCCAAATTGGTTTTTTTTTTTTATTATTTGCTGATTTGAGGTTTTGAGTCTTACTTTCTCATGGCTACAACCTCCCATGTATCTGACTACAGTTTCCAATGCAAAAATTAAGTACTTTTACTTTTTGACACATTCAGTTCTTTAACCTGACTTAGTTTGTTATACATTATAAAGCATGGGTACTTTTTCTAAAGAGAATTATTCCATTTATTTGATACTTCATTCTCCCCCACACTAATTGAAAATGCTACGCAGAATAAATCCTCATGCAAACATGAATCTATTTCTGGACTATAAACTTTTTATAGTGAAGAATTGGCCTGTTTGTGTCTATACCATACTCTTTCTACTGTGAAATATAAAATACACATAGAAAATAATGAAATACACAAAGAAAAGAGCATTCATTTCAAATGTATATTTTAATAAATACCTTAGGTAACAACTATTTAGGTTGAGACAGAATTACAAGCCCATGTGAATTCTTTGAAAGTCTTTTCTCATTTATCACCTTTCTGCTTGTATGTATGCCTGGTATGTAATCATTTTCCTGATTTGGAGGACAGCTATTTTTGTATTGCCCATTTATATAGCTATACAATATAGTTAAATCTAGAATTCCTTTTTAAAATTATTAGAACAAAATTTGATATCTTAATAGGCTAGCCTTCCATTTATCTTTGAGCTTTTCTTTCCCTTTTCTTTTCTTCCTTTTTGTTTTTGTTTTTCTTTTAGCTAGTCCGGGGGCATGAACTCAGGGCTTAGACATGGTCCATGAGCTTTTTCAAGGCTAGTGCTTTCTTTTTCAGTATATATTCTGTACATTCTGATATCAAATTTGGTAGTTCATGAAAGCAGTTGGCTGGTATTACTTTAATGGATTAGGTGTTTTTGTTTGTTTGTTTATTTGGTTTTGTCAGTCCTGGAGATTGAACTCAGGACCTGAGCACTGTCTTTGGGCTCTACCACTTGATCCACAGTACCACTTCTGGTTTTTTCTATGTATGTAGTACAGAGGACTTGATCCCAGGTTTTTGTGCATGCTAGGCACACATTCTATCACTAGGCCAAACTCCCAGCTCTGGATTAGGTTTTTCCTGACAGTTTTAAGAACTTGCCATTAGTTGAATATTTGCAAAATTTAGTATCCTATTTACCATATTTTCTTCTAAGAATGTTTCTGCAATGCTTAATATTGAATTTAATACTGTGTTTAATATTTTATTAGTTGCCCCTTAAAGCCATTTTCATTATTAACACTAAGAACACCTAATAGCATTTTCAGTAAAATATTACCTACCTGTTTTTCAATTAGCAACAAAGGGCAAATGTATCAATATATATTTATCCAAATGATTACAAAAAATACACTTTCCACCAATAAAGCACAATTTTAGCTAAAAAGGCACAAAACTATAAGTTCTGAACAATAATACACATGAATCTGAATATGGATGAATCTCATATACATATGTATATATTCATGTTTCAATGTAATAAACCAGACTTCAAACTTCCAATAGCCACTTTGCTAAAAGAATCTTCTACAGAGCTCCTGACATCACCAAGCATATTTCCTGTATTCTCTGGGGACTGGAAGTTGAAGAAACCATATTTGTGGGGAAACATTAGTTCTTAATGAGTTGTCACTAGCATGGAGTAAAATTATGTGAAAAAATGCATAGATAACTCTTCTAGAATTTTTTCATCTCTACTATCCCAAATTACTATATCCATAAGGAAAATGATATAGGGATCAGAAAGTAATATCACATAATAACTTACTCTGGCTCACCATTTTAGTTCATCATGTTGTAAAAAGCATTGTAGACTAGAATAGTTCACATCATCGCAGTCAGGAAGTACAGAAAAGATTAAAAATGGGACAGAGACAAGATACCCCCAAAGAACCACCCCCCAGTGACCCAGATCTCATCTCCTAATGTTTCCAGGACTTCCCAAAATCACACCATCAAATAGCTACCAAATATTCAACACTTAAGTCTACTGAGTGCTACATGTTCAAATAATAACACTGACATTAATAAACTGTACTAACAAAGATTGCAAAAATCTTCTCATAATTATTAAACATATTGACTTAATTTTTCCCTATATCTGGCAAATTAGTGACTATTTAAATTATATTACTATTGTATCACTGTTTAACTTACATTTTAACCATAAACACGCCTTCGTAGATTCACATATGACATGTATGATTACAACAATAGCTAACAGAATGAAGTTTGTTAACAAATGGCAATGAGCCAAGACTTAATGTCACCATTGCAAAATGGTTATGATATAATGTGCTAACTGGACTGCAAGAATCACTATACCTATTTTTCCAGCTTTACAATTTAACAGATACTTTTCTAGTCTCTTCAGTTCCCTCTGTGTGCATCTTCTTTGGGGAATGATAAATTTAAAGAGTTTCTTAGTATGTACTTAGTATGTATGTGGGTTTTTGTTGTTGTTGTTGTTGTTTGTTTTGTTAGCTTCCCTTAATTTTCTGTACCTTGTGACTTGTATATAAGATTATTAGATGTGTGGATGGGAAAAGGAATCAGAGAAACAAAAGGACAAAGGATGAACTAAGCAACATTGATACTCATTTGACACTGTGCTGGATATGAACCTCACAGCTTGGGGGGAAGGGGGGAATAGGGAGGGCTAAGTGGAAGAAAATGAAGGATCACCTTTTCAATAAAAAAATAAATTAAAAAAAGCAAATGTACTCGTCACCTTACTTATGTAACTGTAAATCCCAGCACATCACCTTTTCAATAAACTTAAAAAAAGGAAAAGGAAAAGCATTCTCTCTAGAGAGGAAATGCTAAAAAATATTTCATTTTATAAAGAATTGTTCAAAGACTAAGAGGGCCTAAGTTTACTATTCTCAGGGGGAAGAGGTGAAGGAGTAGGAGATGAAGGGATTTGAATTGGTAAATAATCTTCTGCCAGTAACTGAAAAAGTTAGCAATCAATAAAAGGATGGTTGAGTCGATGATGTGCTGTTGTTTGCAAGAGTAGATCAAAAGAAACATCTGAATGTGAGATTGTGTGTGTGAGTGTGTGGTGGGGTGGGGTGGTTGGTGTGTTCTAGAATAGCCCTTCTGACCCAGAGGCTGCTCTCCAAGGTGACCGTTTAATACTATCACACACACACACACACACACACACACACACACACACACACACACACACACACACACGCTGAATCACCAGCTGCCTGTTACCCCACACACAACCCATGAGAAACACTGATGCAGAGAGACTCACTCTAAAAAATAAATCTGACCATCCTCCATTCTTACTGCAAAAGTTCTGGATATGGTTGCCAAAATCTTCAAGAATTAATTTCCAACTGCATGAAAATCCCAGAAAGGAAAAGTGACAAAACCAGAGAGCTATTCTATAATGTTAGCTTCAGCAAGATAACTAGATGAAAAGTGAGGTTCCTAATTTTTTAATGTATTATTTGGTGGAGAGCAGAGATGAAGAGATGTAGAGCTGAGATGAAGATGATATCCCCTTGTGAAATAACAAAAGTCATCAGGTGAATGTCTTGTCTTCTCCTATTCTCTACTTGTATCTAGGCCATTATTCCTCCCTATACTGGAGGGTTGTTAACACTCCAAGCTGAGCTGTATTAGAAGTTCTCCATGGCCCAATTTGGGCTGAACGAATCAATTATTTGGAAATGTCTGCTCTGGCTGACATGCAATTTAGTCAGCCCTTGGCAACTCATACAGCTATCTGAGTGTTTCTCCAAGTTTTCTACTTGGTTTGCTGTCTTTCTTGATGGAACACTGCATATAACAGAAGTTATGCCTGTTTCACAACTCTTGGTCCAAGCAAGTGTCACTTTGCTTCATCTTGCTGCCAAGGCTGCATATCTTGGGGACATATGGCTATCAAACTGCCCTCCCTTTCAAATTCTACACCGCATGCCCTCATGGTACAAAGTGAGATATGAAGTTCTTAAAGGTAGCAGCATTTATACTTGAGGTTTAAAAACTCTCTTAACACTGATATTTATTCCTAAGGGGAAAAAATAGTTTCCATTAAGTCATTCCTTTCTTCTTATTTCCCCTAAAATGTGGCTTATGAAGAGCTTACACTCTTTCCATCGAGCACTATAAACTAGACCTTCCAGAAACTGGAAAGAAATGATTCACTCTTTGGTGGATACTCTGGTGTTACCCTTGGGATCTCTTCTTTCACAGTCTCATCTATGGTAGTCTGAAGATGATAAAAAAGACCATGAGTTCTTTTTTTTTTTTTTTTTGCCAGTCCTGGGCTTGAGCTCAGGGCCTGAGCACTGTCTTTGGACTTTCTCAAGGCTAGAGCTCTACCACTTGAGCCTCAGCACCACTTCCGGCTTTTTGCTATGTATGTGGTACCGAGGAATCGAACCCGGGTCTTCATGCATGCTAGGCAAGCACTTTAACCACTAGGCCAAACTCCCGGCCCCAGACCATGAGTTCTTGAAGATTGCAAATTCTCTCCCCGTAGGCTTCATGATACTGCAGGAATTGAAAAAATGAAGCATCCTTTGTCTGTTAACCTCCAGAGATTGGTACAAGGTCCTTTCTGAGCACCATATGGATTGGCTTCAGAAAAACAAAAAATGTCCTGGAAAAGATATCAATAAATGAATTGGCTCAAATTTTCATAAACATAGCCACATACATTTGCAAAGAGATGCTGATGCAAATCAGGAAAGATGGATTCTTTTCATAACCAAGATGCAAGAAAATAAATTAAAATCTGTTTGAAGAAGTTGAGTGGCTAAGTACTTCCTTTAGTATCTAGTGCCCCTGGAATCTAGTATGTACTCTGTATCTTTCTTCCTCAATTTCCAGTTTTCCCATGGCAAAGCAAATGAACCTGTCTCATACTGAGATGAAGCAATGGTATCCTCAAAACTTCATCTACTTGTTATGATATTGGGGTCGCTATTCTCACAAGAGTTTCTTAGCTGTTTCACAACACAGGTATGATTTAAGGATGTTTTTCAGATTGTTTATAGGAATTACATTCTCCAGTCCATAAACAATAGAAATACTTACTTTTTTATGTGAGAATGTAACCAAGACTTCCAGGTTCTTTTTAAGTGGCATGATAGCTTAAGGCAGAGACATCTTTGAACACATTTCCAATGTGATGTTCAAAATACCTAAATGAAGGCAATCCTTTTGAGACTACTTAATAAATATACCTCAAAAAAAGAAGCTCAAAGAAAAATACTTGACTGGAAAGCTGCAGAATATAGTACCATTTCAGAGATGACTGACATTTCATTTCTATTTTATTACATGTTGTGGTAGCATTCCCCAGAAAGAGAAAGTGAGACTGTGAGAAATTCATGGGTTACAGGAGATATCATTAACCTTATATAGCTGAAGTTGGCATTTGAAACCCTTCTAGGAATCAATCTATGGATTATTCAATAAAGCTGCCAGCAGAGGGCTAACAAGCAGGTAGCTTCACTGATACTTGCTCAGGGCAAAGAAATGAAGATAAGTTTGCTTATATTACAGGGTTCTATGAAAACTTATATCCCAAAATACTTATGTTAAAGGCTTGTTCCACACAGTGTTTATATTGAGAGATGTTGGGATTCTTTCAGAGGGAGGGCCTAGTGAAAAATCTTCAGGTTACTAGTACTTTGTTTCCAAAAGAATATTATGGTATCCTGATCCACCTTCTCCTTCTACTTCCTAGTTTGTGATGTAGGCACTTGTTCCTGTACATAGTTCTACAGGGAGAAACTGTCCTTACAAGATACCCAAACCAGTGAGGACATCCATTTGGTCTGACTTAGTTTGAGCTCTACACTCATGAGCTAAAGTAAACCTCTCATATTTTTTGGTGGTGTTGGGGACCGAACCCAGGATCTCATTGAATGCTGCCCAAGCACTCTACCATAGAATTACAACCTCAGCCTCTCTACTTCAGTAGCCTGAGGTAGGTGTTTCATTACAGTGTCTTAAAGCTGACTGAAACAGAGGAAAACTTTTATAGTAAGTATGGTAGCACCTCATTTATTTCTCAGAACAATGAGATTGCCATTTTGTCCCACGAAGCTCAAGAGTTTATAAGCTGCATCATTGTAATGGTGGATCTCTGTGACTCATTCTTTCATTAGAGCTAAATTCTTTAATTTACTCAAATTAATGAATATTGATATCATTTTCATCAACACTGTAGAATATATTATGTTTTCTGTAAACCTTGACCCAACTTCCTAAAGACGTCATTTGAATCTCACTATTTGGGTGATACAGTGTAAAACAAGAGAGAACACACACACACACACACACATACACACACATACACATACACTTTTAAAAATATAATATTTTGTCCAACATGCTTAAGTGTGTTGTTATGAACTAATCCATGAAGCAGGCTCCCTATTTCAACAGGTTACATATAAATTAAGTAGGCAAAGGGCTTACTCTGAGAGGTGTAGAATTTTGTGAGCAATTTCAGAAGGAAAAGAAGACAAGATTTGAAGGAAGTGACAAAAGGGGTGCACAAACATCCTTTGATCTCTTGCCTTAAAAAAAAGGAATATAGAACAGGGCAAGACAATACAGAGGAAGCATGGACACTATATACTGGTCATCTTGGTTAGAAGAAAAATGCGACTTGTAAGAGAAAAAGAGCAGGTGAGATAGAAGAGCACATGTGGCTGTGATGCTGAAGATGCTGGTATATGTGATCACAACAGGATCCAGAGATGGGGCCTTAGTAGTATAAAGTCAAGTGCACAAAAGTGTCATGAAATGAGAAGGTGAAGGAATTAAGAAAAGCAGTGTGCATGTAGTGTGTCTATGCATCTGTGTTTCTGTGCACATGTGTGTATGACACATAAACACACCGCACTTCTCTGTTTTGGGAAAGTTGTCCATAAACTTGCAGAAAAATTAAAAGCTAAGCCCTCATAGTTTACACATCCAATCCCAATTACAGCAAAAATTTAAAACCCTAAAAAAAGGAAATTAAAGCAGAACTGAGGAAATGGAAAAACCTCCCATGCTCCTGGATTGGAAGAAACAATATCGTGAAAATGAAAATCTTGCCAAGGGCTATCTACACATTCAACATAATACCCATCAATATCCCAATGTCATTCTTTAAAGAAATAGAAGAGGCAATCCAAAATTTCATATGGAATAATAAAAGACCCCATATAGCAAAAACACTTCTTAGCAGAGAGAACAGTGCAAGAGGAATTTCAATACTAAACTTTGGACTCTATTACAGAGCTATAATTCTCAAAACAGCTTGGTACTGGCACAAGAACAGGCCTTAAGACCAATGGAATAGAACTGAAGACCCAGATATTAAACCACAGACCTATGGCCACCTAATCTTTGACAAGGGAGCCAAAAAAATAGAATGGAAGAAAGATAGCCTCTTCAACAAGTGGTGCTGGCAGAACTGGTTAAGCACATGCAGAAAACTAAAGTTGGATCCTTCCTTGTCACCCTGTACTAGAATTAACTCCAAATGGATCAAAGACCTGGAGGTAAAAGCCAACACTCTGAAAACTTTACAGGAAGGAATAGGAGATACACTAGGCCTCCTTGGCACAGGTCCAAACTTTCTTAATAAGGACCAAGAATCACAACAAATCAGAGAAAGGCTGGAGAAGTGGAACTGCATTAAACTGCAGAGCTTTTGTATGGCAAAGGATATAGTTAGTAAATTAATTAGGAAGCCTACAGAGTGGGAGAAGATCTTCACCAACCATACAACGAACAAAGGCCTCATATCTAAAATATATCAACAGCTCAAAAAATTGAATCACTCCAAAACTAATCTCCAAAGAAACAACCATCCCATTAAAAGATGGGCCAAAGACTTAAAGAGAGTCTTCTCTGAAGAAGAAACAAAAATGGCCTATAGACACATGAAGAAATGTTCAACAACTCTGGTCATAAAAGAAATGCAAATCAAAACAACACTCCACCTCACTCCAGTTAGAATGTCCAGGATCAGGAAAACTAATAACAACAGATGCTGGAGGGGATGTGGCCAGGAGGGATCACTACTACACTGTTGGTGGGAATGCAAACTCGTTCAACCACTATGGAAAGCAGTATGCCAGTTCCTCAAAAGACTAAACATAGAGCTCCCCTATGACCCAGCAATTCCACTACTTGGTAATTACCCAACCATCCAGACACTAGGGCATACTAAATCCACTAGCACAACAATGTTCATTGCAGCATTATTCACCATAGCAAAGATATGGAACCAACCTAGATGTCCCTCAGTTGATGAGTGGATCAACAAGATGTGGTATTTGTACACAATGGAATTCTATGCTGCTGTCAGAAAGAACGACATTGCCCCATTTGTTAGGAAATGGAAAGACTTAGAAAAAATCATATTAAGTGAAGTAAGCCAGACTCAAAGGAACTTAGGCTCAATGGTTTCCCTCATTTGTCATAATCTGTAGAAACCTTGGGCTCTACTAGCAGAGATTTGCAATAGAGCAAAACCTTGATACATAAGGCCGTATAATATGAAGCTAATTGAAAGGACCTCTAGGATATTGAAACAAAAGTCATATAATGAGTGATTTTTGTCCTTAATGTACTATGTTACCTCTCATCTCTTTTGCTGTCCCTGGGTTATACCATATTGTTACAGTATCTCACTTTGTTATCTGATATATTGGATATATTTGTATTTTGTTATTTGAAATTGGATAGGGGAGGGGGAAAAACAAGATGAGTGGTGGGGGTGGGGGGGAGGGTAATGGTGACCAACGCATGTGAAAGGGTATCAGTGTATGTGAATTAATGCACCTTCTATCTGGCAAATATCATGTAACCCTTTTATTTATTACAATAAAAATATTTTAAAAAAAAGAAGTTGAGATCTGGAGGCTCAAGGGTCAAGGCCAGCTTGGGAAGAATGCATCTGGTAACTACGAGAGAAAGAATAAAGCGTATAGAATGAATAGTTATTTTGCTATGTAATCCATTTGAAATGCCTTCATGTTTTAAGCTAAGCTATAATAAAAAATAAATGTATGAAAACTGCCAGAACTTTAAACATACATCAGTTGAGAAAAAGATAAAATAAAATATCTTTGGTCCCATATCACCACTCCCCAAAAGAAGTTTTAATAGACATCCAGAGGCTGAAGGAAGAGAGAAAGAAAGATAAGTTGGGAGAAATGGGGTGGGGGGGGGAGGATGGTATCTTATATGTTTGTTGTTTATAAATTTGCCTTTTCTACTTAATATTTATTAAATGCATTTTTGTGTCAGCATTAATAACTTTCTTTCTTTACAAATTTTCCCTTAACTTTTCTTTTAATTCAGGGCCTGGGAACTGTCCCTTAGCTTCTTTGTACAAAACTGTCCACTCCACCACTTAGTCTATAGCTCTACTCATAGCTTTTTTCTTTTTTGGTGATGGTGCAGGGAGGTTCCTCAGATCTCAGCCTCCTGAGTGGCAAAGATTGCAACCATGAGATACAGAGCTCAGCAAATCCCATATCATAATCATCAAATTGACGGATTTTACATACATTGTAGCTAGATAATATTTCGTGAAATGGAGCTATGTAAATTGAGGAGTGGGTGGGGTTGAAAGAAAGGGGGGAGTGATGAAAGGATGAATATTGATCAAGATGCACTGCATTCTTAAACTAACATGTATTGAAACTCCTTTGTGTTATTACTTAAAGATCACATTTTTAAACTTTAAAAAATCTTGACATATTTTATACAAGTTCATTTTTAAAAGAACATTATTGAATGAAAACTATATAAATTTAAGACTGTCATACATGTTGCATAATGGCCTTCTAAAAATATTCCTATCTTTAGGGGGCTTCAAGGATTTTATTTTCATAGTTTTCTCTTTAATTAAAAATGACATCTTTTAAGGGTTATTTTTGAATATTAATTATTTTGTTGTTTTCATTGCATTTGTTTCTTAAATGCAATACACATGAACATATTTGTGGTACTCCATAACTAAATAATGAATATGCTAAAAGAGCCAAGAAGAGTTCCAACTGAAACATATCACAAATTCAGCATATGAATATAGCTCCATCAATAGAACATGTATCCCATTCAATATCAGTGACATTCCCATTAGATTCTGGGTAGATTCCGATAGGTCTTCTCTTTCATTCTGAATCCATATTTGGGAAAGAATAGCAATCAAGAGTTCTCCCATAATGACGAAGTGCCTTCCTGAGGTCATTGAACATGAGTAAATGAATATTTAGTGGATATTTGGACTAATATTTTGTGGATATTTGGAGAGAGAATAATCATAAAGGGAGAAAACCATAAAGGAATAACACAATAGTTGATAATTGACAGTATTCGGCTTCTTCATTTAAATGTTTTTATAAGAAAGCAAGTACTTTCATACCTTGTGATAAAATAGAACTCTCTGTCCTAATCCTCTGAGGCTTGTCAGGTGAGTTTGAATGGCATGAGATCTGGACTAGCTAAACAATCGTGTACTGTCTGTGTGTAAAACCCAGGGTGGACTGAAGCTTCTACATTCCATTTTCATAACAATAACTCATTTTATCAGTTTCCCTCATTTAAATTTCTTTTTTATGTATTTTTATTGTAATTAATAGAAGGGTTACATGATATTTGCCAGATAGAAGGTGCATTAATTCACATACATTGATACCCTTTCACATGAGTTGGTCCCCATTACCATCCCCCCCACCCCCACCACTCATCTTGTTTTCCCCCTTCCCTATCCAATTTCAAATAACAAAATACAAATATATCCAATATATCAGATAACAAAGTGAGATACTGTAACAATATGGTATAACCAAGGGACAGCAAAAGAGAAGAGAGATAACATGCTACATTAAGGACAACAATCATTCATTATATGGCTTTTGTTTCAATATCCTGGACCTGTTTTTTCCCACCAGATGATTTGAGTTTAAGCTCTGAGCACAAAGTGAAAGGTCACTTTTGCTTTTAAACTTTCAATTTTCAATTTAACCATTCTCAAAAAAAGAAAGAAAAACAAACACACTATAAAACTTAACACCTTTTTGAAGTTTTTACTTCCAGAGTGGCAAGAGGAATATGCTGCTAGATCTTTTACTTGCTCATAGTCATTGGGTAGGGATGATATGACAGAATGATAAATATGACCAGCAAGAAAGAAATGAATGTGTTACACTAGAATTCATATTGGAATTTATAATCACACAGTTCATTGTGTTTTTTTTCCCCAACTGATTTACTTCTACCTTCTCCATAACTGACGAAATGACGGATTAGGTTCTAATCACCTTTGCTATCTCTCAATCTACTTCCCAAGAAGTAAATCTGAGTTTTAAATATCAACCTTCTACAAACATTCTTCTAAAGAGATTAAATCAACATCACAAACATGAGTAAACTCTATCCTTTCATCTGTAAAGCTCCCTCTGTTCTGGTGTCAAGGATTCTATGCCTTGCTTCCAGAGCCAGATGAACAACTGAGTTTATTGAGAGACACATGTGGCATTGTGGAAGGTGACTAGGGAAAAGGAATGAATTAAAGACATCTTTTTAAAGTCCGAAGACTTTAGGAGAGAGAGTTTGAAAGGTCCTCCAACAATCATTCAGGTAGGTATAAAGGGATATCTTACTAACTTTTTTAAAGAATATTTTTATTTTATCTGTAAATAGTTGTACAAAGGAGCTTCATTTAACAAAGCAGTTTATGAGTGCAATATACCTTGGTCAGTGTCACACTTTTTAACATTCTCACTCCTCTCTCCTCTCCCCACTCCTTCTATCACTCCTAAGTTTTATAGAATATACCTTGGATTCTTATCTGTATCCCCCCACCCTCTTCATTTGTCTACCCCTGTCCCTGTAGCCTCACATTAATCCTTTTAAGTACCTGTTTCCTGGTGTTTCATTTTGCTGAACTTTTGATTTTGCCTTTTAAATGAATTACACTATTTGAGATCTTCCTTGAATCTACCATATTTCAGTTAATATATTTGTATAAACAGCATACCACACAACATATTTACTTAGATATGGAATCTATAAATAAGAAAACAGCATGGGCCAATATTTTCTTCTTCAATATTACTATTGTTCCTATGGGAAAACAATTTATGGAAATCTAATAGATAAAACCCCTGCCAAGAGGTTTCTTAGGTCTTGGCTGAGAATAAGTAAATAGATTGCACTTCCTCTTTATTGCAATCTGGAAAGAGAAATGACACCCCATAGAATTATTGCCATCTGGGCAGAAATAGTAGGCATAGTATACACATTTCCTAAAATGTTTTTATTTATATACTGCATTGTAACCCCATTGTACAAACATTTGAGGTTCACAAAATTGAATATGAATACAAGCCAGATGCTGGTAGCTCAACCTTATATTCCTAGCTATATAGGAGGCTGAAATCTGAGGATTCGAAGCTGATCCAGAGAAGGAAAATCTGTGAGATGTTTATTTCTAAATAATGATCAAACATCTGGAAGTGGTTCTGTAGCTCAAGTAGTATAGCATTATTAGCCTTGAATAAAAAAGCTCACAGACTCTGCTTAGGCCCTGAGTTCAAGTCTCAGGACCAACACACACACACACACACACACACACACACTAATAAATTAATAAATAAATAAGATCTCACTTAGTCATAAACTCTCATAAAAAATAATGTGAGAGTTAATCTTTGTTTGTTTGTGATGCTGGGGTTTGTGCTTAGGGCCCGGGCACTGTCCCAAGCTTCTTTTGCTTAAGGCTAGCATACCACCACTTGAACCACTGCACCGCCTCTGGCCCTTTCTGATTAATTCATTGGAGATAAAAGTCTCATGAACTTTGCTGTCCTGGCTAGCTTTGAACTACAATCCTTAGGTCTCAGTCTTCTGAGTAGGTAGGATTGCAAGTCTGAGTTACTGGAATCCAGCTAAAATAAATGTATGTAACTCGTCAGTTCTTATGGAACTGTTTTAGAAATTTTTACATTTGGAATATGTGATACTTATGTTGGGCTGCTATAAAAAGTAAATTTTCTTCATCTCTCCATGTGCCTTGTGATTTCACATCCATTTTTAATTAAATGTGATATTGAAAAGATTTGTAATTCAACATTAGAATATAACTAAACCTTAGTAATTCAAATTAAGAAAAGGCCACGGGCTGGGAATGTGGCTTAGTGGTAGAGTGCTTGCTTGGCATGCACAAAGCCCTGAGTTCCATTCGTCAGGACCAGATAAACAGAAACAGCTGAAAGTGGTGCTGTGGCTCAATTGTATAGTGCTAGCCTTGAGGAAGAAAAGCTCAGGGACAGCGCCCAGGCCATAAGACCAAGCCCCAGGATTGGCAATAAATAAATAAATAAATAAACCCCAAATACATAGCTACATAAATAAATAAATTAAAATTAAAATAAAGGCCACTATGAATTAGAGTATAAAATACATTCCCCACATAAATATATTTGCCTTGATTTGTCACCAAAAAGCCACAAAGCCAAAGGGCCTGCATGTTTGTGTGTTGACACATATCAAAAGGCTTAGCATCAGGAAGCAAGAGTAAGGGATGTAGGAAGCAAATATATATACATATATATATACATTCTATAATATATATATATTATATAAGCTTTATGATTTGATTATCAGTAAGGTAGATGGATGTGACTTGATACCACAGACCCATCATCTGGGGAAACCATAAGAAAAACTTAGGTCAGTCAATCTAGAGGGAAAAGAAAAGATCAAGGAGCTTTTTAACTGTCACTGGTCAAAGGACATCTCTTCTGAGTACTTCCTTTTTGGGTAATAAGCTGGATCTTAACTAGAGCCTCAGGTTCTGGAGATAAAGGCAACCTGGGGCAAAAAGGCAAGAAGCATATAGCTCAAGCATCAGGTGAAGTGCATCCAGTTTGTACTTGTGAGAAAATGACTGGAAGCCATAAAGAGCTGGTGACCTAGCAGGGAAAGGCAGTAATAAGTAAGAACAAGAGGATCTGAAGACCATTGTAAAGGTGCTCAATGGAGACATTATTGTAAATATTGGTGGGAAATGTTAGTGTGTATATGTCCTTGCATTCATAGGCATAGAAAATTATCTGTAAGAATGCTCTAGAAATGAATGCTGGTCATCTGCCAGATGTGGTAGTTTATTGTTTTGTAGATGTTCCTTCTAAGTAATTTTTTCAACTTGCAAAATATTTGAGAAGAAAGCATTTAAACACATAGTTTAATCAAAGGAAGAAAATCCAAACCTTGGGAAGAACAGATAGTGGGAGTTTGGAAAGACTGAGAAATAATGTAACATCGCTAAATTGCCCATTTGTTCAGAGTAGGGAATATGAGACTGTATCAGTGAAGAAACAGAAATAGAGCTGTAATCCCAAAACTGCTAGAAGCAGAGATGAGAGGACCACAGTTCAAGGTAAGTTAAACCTTGAGTAAAAACAAGCATGAGCAACAAGAGAGACCCTTGCTAAAAGTAAATTAATACAACAAAAAAGAAGAAAAAGAAAAAAGCTGATGACATTGATCTAGTAGTAGAATACATGACTAATAAGTTTGAAGTCCTGAGTTCAAACCCCAATATTGACTAAATAAATCAGATAGCAAATGCTCATTCTCTAATCCTAGCTACTCAAGGTACTGAGATCTGGGGATCAAATCTCAAAGGTACCCAGGGCAGGAGTGTCTATGAGACTCTTATCTCCAATTATCCACCAAAAAGCTGGAAGTAAAGATGGTGGCTCAAATAGTAGAGTGCTAGCTTTGAGTAAAACAAGCTCAGGTACAACACTTAGGCCCTAAATTCAATCCCCACTACTGGCTTAAAATTTAAAAAATAATAAAAACAATAAATAAGTATAAACACACAGTAGAACTGTCAAAACAGTGTTTGATCAAACAGTCATTAGGAGAAGAATGAAATCAGACCAAAAAGATTTCAAAATTTAAAAAAACTCACCACTAACATTACAACACTGTTATTTGGAAAGCACAAATTTTCCAAATACAAATACACTTGGGAAACAAAGACAAAAACAAATGAAAAAAATCAAGTGGTTGTAACCCAGAACATTGCCATTATTATAAAAGCAAACACTGTGTAAGAGTAGCTCATTTTTAACAGGTACGTTTACTAGAAATTCATGTCCAGAACTAACAGCTGCAATTGTCTGAAACTACAAAACCCTTTTAACTAGAAATCAATGGTCACTTATTTTTCACAGCCAAGAGAGCCTGAAATAATATTCAAGGGCACAGCAGAGCTAATATTTGAAGACTATAAAGTATAATCATCTACCAAAAGGCTTGAGAAATAGCAGTTTTCCTGCAAAGTATTCCTATGAGAAAATAGAGATATGCTATATCCAAATAATTAGCATGACTTACTAAAAGCAAATAGCAGAGGGGACAAAAGATTGTAAGGAAAACACATCAGGTTTCTAAATAGCCATTCTGTGAAATGAGAGCTGATCAAACAGGCTTTGAAAAAACTGCTGTAATCTAGCACCTGTTTGTTTTGTTTTTGTTTTGCTTTTTTATAATCCATATTAAAAGCGCATATGAAAAGCTTGAAGTCATAAGAGCAGATACTTTCTTCCTCCTTCCCTTGTACAGGTCTTTTTCTTTTTTCCCCCCTTGTGCTTGAACGAGGGCTTGAAATCAAGGTCTCACTCTCTTGCTTTGCTTTTTTATTCAAGGCTATTGCTATACCACTTGAGCTAGACTTTCACTTCTGGATTTCCATTAGTCAGTAGGAGATAAGAATCTCTTGGATTTGTCTGCCCAAACTGGCTTTTAACTATAATCCTCAAATTTCAGTCTCTTGAGTAGCTAGAATTGTAAGCGTGAGCCAATGACATCCAGCTACATAAGGACTTGCAATATATAAAGTCTATATATTTAATGTATATAATTGAGTGTATATTTGAAGTCTTTTTTGTCTCATCTCTGATGGGCTTTAACACAGTTCTAATTCATTTTACTACTGGGCATAATCAGATAATTTTAATCAATTGATTACAAAATCAGTAACTTAAATTGTAACAATTTTATTTCTCCCTGTTACCAATCCCCACTTCTACTTCTCATTGTCTATTTTTAAAGTGTTCTACGTCACCCCTGGTTTGGGCCTAAAAGCATCAGTTCTGCAAGATTTATAGCAGCCATCTGTACATATTTGAAACTGTCTGCCTAGACCATAGATCATCTGAAAGCATTCTTGAAGACTAAGCCTTAATTCTTTTTAATCGTTTGACAGTCTTATATTTATAAGCACCATTGTCTAAAAACTGAACTAAGAAACTCATCGTGGTGTTGTTTTCTTTGAACCCTTAAAAGATAACCATGGGGGGTTGGGAGAGATGGGGAAGAATCATAAAAATAAGTAGCATCAATCAAGATGAGTTGTACTTAAAACTGATAGGTTGAAACTGGGGGAAAGTAAAGGAAGGAGTCACTTTGTCAAAAAGAAAAAAAAGAAATGCACCTATTACCTGATTTATGAAATTGTAGCTATACTGCACAAGAGCTTAATAATAACAATAAAATTGTTTTTACTAATGACAGGTTGAAATGAAAGCCCTCTCTATTAGCTACCTTTTCCCAGCACTTTTCCAGTATTTTCTTTTCAGTTTATTATAAAGCATCCGAATGAGATGTTGGATGAAAGAGTATGAAAAGGAGGACTGGTGGGGCCTTCATCCATGGAATGGAAAATACTATCCTAACACTCAGATGGATTCAATAACTCAGGTGTTTTCTTAGATCCCATCCTGCAGGGTTTTATAAGAGCTTTATTACAGGCCTAGGCATGGCCACTGTTAACTACATTCAGGTCCTGTCCCTCTTTACTCCTCTTTTTTTGGACGGAGCAATGGCTTGTACCTCTGGCCACTAAGTATCCCCCTCTACCATCCTCAGTCAGCATACAAGAGACACTCTCGTCACTGGGAAGAATTCAAGGACAAAGGAGTCAAAACCAAGGACAAAAACTGAGTATGAAAAAGAAGCTGAAAATCAGATGATTTACCCTGCTTGCTTGGTCTCTTGATGGCATGATATTTTGTAAATATTTTTAAAGGGTATGTATATCGCACCTTCCTTATTCTTTCACATACAATCTGCACTTTTATTTACAATTTTATTTAAATCAATTTGAAATGGTCTAGCCTTAAAAAGAGTTGTCCTCCTCTTACACCTAAATTCATCAAAGGAAAGATCTGATGTGACTTTCAAATATTTCATACATATTAGTCAAATGCACAACGGCTACTATGTACTGAAAGTATGTGGAATATTTACTAGACAATGTGAACAAGAACTTTCAAACTTTGGAAAGTTCTTGCTAGAAGATGCTACCGTCCTTCCTTCTGAAATTTCCTTCTGTAAGTGTTTAGTTTGTCTCCCAGCTCTATGTTCCAATTCTTAAGTGGCATTACCATTTCCTCTTATGATACTTTATCTAACTACTAACCTTGGTGGTGAAAACAAAGCCAGAGCTTTCCTGATGTCTTCCACAGCATCTGAAGGACTTTTTCTATTTTCACTGCTACCTGGAAGACCTTCAAATTTCATGTCCTAACCACACCATGGACCAACTAAGTCATTTAGACCGAGGGCCAGATGCACTTTTAAGACTTCAGGTAGCTATAGAATTCTCCTTTGGAGTACACACACACACGCACATGCACACACACTAACGCATTAGGGTCTTATTTAGTTAATTGTTATTTAGAAGACGATTTTTTTATATTACCAGATGCTATCAATACATATTTTGGCATGGTGACACCACAATTTAAATATATTATGTGGAGTAGCTGTTAAAATTATCTAGTCACAAAATATTCCCTATCTATGATCACCCCATTGGAGAATCTGTCAAACATATGCTAATAAAATACTCACAAAGCCAGATTCCACTATTTTTTCACATTGAGTGGAAGATTTGCAAAATTAGTGCTATATATGCATTCACAAACACGCATATCTACAGACATACATATGGTCATGTACATACTTCTGCATGTGCCACTGCAAAACAGGAAGTAGCTCTTGGAATATCTAGAGATATTCAGCTCACGAAAGAGACATCTGGAAGCCACGTCAGCAATAATGAGGCAGAATGGCTTACACAGATAGTGTGACGTGCTGCAAATTTCCATACATTCTGTGCTTTCTAAGTAATAAGCATTAGTTTGAATATTTTCTTAAGGTTATGGAATATTTAAATTCAGCAAAATGAGCAGCACATTGTTGACAATGTGCTGGCCAATGATGTTTTCTATATGAATGAATCCATTTGGAAATGTGATCACATATAGTCCTTGACATTTATTGTGGTGACATTGTTTGATGTTTCTGTTTCCTTTTTGATGCCTGATTCTAAGCCCATCCTATAACACTTAAGTGCTACTAATACAGTCACATGAATGCAGGAACCTATTTTCCCAAAAGAGTTGTGTAGTACGTAGACTGTAGAGAAAGAACAGGGAAGCCTTTTGTTTGTTTGTTTGTCTGGTGTGGTTTTTACTAATAACCATCAGTTGACTATAAACATCAACATGGAAACTTGACAAAGAAGGACAACAGTGACATTGTCTGTAATCTCTGGGTGGGTAATAAGTCTAACAGTATCAAGGAATGAATTAATTGTAACTTTAGGACCTCAGGCCACCTACTTCCTCTGCTGAAGGCTGCATGTCTCTGTGAGAATGGGTGTAGATGCTCCACAGAACGGAACAAGTCCAGGTAGACTCCATGACTAGACATTCAGCTCATCTTATATCTCCATGTCTGTGTCTTTCTTAGGTAGCCCAACACTTGAATATACAATAATCTTTGAAAATACCATTAACTATGGTACAAACTTTTAGAAGTAATATGTATTCACTTAGTGATCCAATACAAAGTTAGTTAATGGGAAAAGATACTGTGATCTATTTTTAGCTATTCTCCATCCTTCCGCATGCCCACAATTCAAGGACTATGGAGTAAAATTGCCTAGCTCTAACATTGGCTTTCTGCTTGGAGGCCTTGGAAAAGGTAAATTCTCTAACCAGCCTCAATTTCCTGGTTCTAATAGAAATGAACTGAAGAAATTTTCTCATATACATATATATATAATTATATGTGCGATATATAAAGATTAATATTAGAGTAGGTCAAACATATTTTAGAACCTAAGATAGTCATTAGAAGAATACCTCCCATCCAACCTTCTTTGTTGAAAGTAAATTTCAGCACTAACATGTGTCATTCATTATTCTAGTCCCAAGTAAGGCATAATTAAGTAAGACATTGTTATAAGAATGAAATACCGACACACTGAAAACTTTACAAGAAGGAATAGGAGATACACTAGGCCTCCTTGGCACAGGTTGAAACTTTCTTAATAAGGACCAAGAATCACAACAAATCAGAGAAAGGCTGGAGAAGTGGAACTGCATTAAACTGCAGAGCTTTTGTATGGCAAAGGACATAGTTAGTAAATTAATTAGGAAGCCTACAGAGTGGGAGAAGATCTTCACCAACCATACAACGAACAAAGGCCTCATATCTAAAATATATCAACAGCTCAAAAAATTGAATCACTCCAAAACTAATCTCCAAAGAAACAACCATCCCATTAAAAGATGAGCCAAAGACTTAAAGAGAGTCTTCTCTGAAGAAGAAACAAAAATGGCCTATAGACACATGAAGAAATGTTCAACAACTCTGGTCATAAAAGAAATGCAAATCAAAACAACATCCACCTCATTCCAGTTAGAATGTCCAGGATCAGGAAAACTAATAACAACAGATGCTGGAGGGGATGTGGCCAGGAGGGATCACTACTACACTGTTGGTGGGAGTGCAAACTCATTCAACCACTATGGAAAGCAGTATGCCAGTTCCTCAAAAGACTAAACATAGAGCTCCCCTATGACCCAGCAATTCCACTACTTGGCATTTACCCAGTCATCCAGACACTAGGGCATACTAAATCCACTAGCACAACAATGTTCATTGCAGCATTATTCACCATAGCAAAGATATGGAACCAACCTAGATGTCCCTCAGTTGATGAGTGGATCAACAAGATGTGGTATTTGTACACAATGGAATTCTATGCTGCTGTCAGAAAGAACGACATTGCCCCATTTGTTAGGAAATGGAAAGACTTAGAAAAAATCATATTAAGTGAAGTAAGCCAGACTCAAAGGAACTTAGGCTCAATGGTTTCCCTCATTTGTCATAATCTGTAGAAACCTTGGGCTCTACTAGCAGAGATTTGCAATAGAGCAAAGCCTTGATACATAAGGCCATATAATATGATGCTAAATGAAAGGACCTCTAGGATATAGAAACAAAAGCTATATAATGAATGATTGTTGTCCTTAAGGTACTATGTTATCTCTCATCTCTTTTGCTGTCTCTTGGTTATCTCATATTTTTACAGTATCTCACTTTGTTATCTGATATATTGGATATATTTGTATTTGGTTATTTGAAATTGAATAGGGAACGGGGAAAACAGGATGAGGGGTGGGGGTGGAGGGAAGGAAAATGGGGACCAAGACATGTGAAAGTGTATCAATGTATGTGAATTAATGCACCTTCTATCTGGCAAATACCCTTCTATTAATTACAATAAAAAATATATTAAAAAAACAAATAAGCAAAAAAACAAAACAAAACAAAAAAAGAGTCTCACAGAACCGAGATTCTCAGATCTGAGCCTTCTGAGTAGCTAGCGCCCGGCTGTATTCTTCTTTCTTGATGGTTGTTTCTGTAACTACTCATACATTAAATTTTTTAAATGAAAAAAAAAGAATGAAATACCAAGATAATGTGGGAGAGAATATTTTCAAAATATATTAAACATAGCTTTTTTATCCAGAATGTGTATTTTTAAATGAACACAGAAAGTTAATAGAAGAGTGAAGCAATTTAGCAGTGATACTCACTGGACACTATGTTGGAAATGTACTATGTAACTTGTTGGGGAGGGGGCTGGAAGGAGAAAATGTAGAAAATGAGGGAGGGGTGACACTGTTCAAAAATAAATGCGCTCATTACCTGGTTTATGTAACTGTAAACATTCTGTATATCACCTTTACAATAATTTAAAACAAAACTAACAGTACACCAAAGAAGTTAAATAAACTATATTAAAACACACATAAACAGGGGAATATAAGTTAAAAGCATAGTGCCATACTACCATTCTCTCTAGATGGTTAGCATGCTAAACTTAAAAGGAAAGACACATACACAAAATGTTTGGAGGCATCTAAACAACCAACAATCTCATAGAAAACATGTTAACAGATCCTCACAGAATTAAACATACACTATGTGAAAGAGTTGGGGGTATGGCTCAAGGGATTGAGATTCTGATTAGTGAATACAAAGGCATGATTTGGAAACCATTACTGTCAAAAAGTTTTAATGCAGCTAAATGATGTGATAAAAATGACTTATTTCAGTTCTAGCATATCAGCAGCAAACATTTGGGTAGATTCCTGAATGACAATAAATGAAACCAGTCAAGTTCTTGGGTAAGAACATTCCAATCAGAATGAGTTGGCAAACACAGGCAGGATTAGCAGAGGGTAGAAGGAAACAAAGTCAGAACGATGGATAGAGCCTTGTCATCAAAGGGTACCTTGGGGCTGGGAAAGAATTCAAGGTGCTGTTAAGACTCAGTGTAAGGCCCTTAAAAGTTTCTACATAAGAAATGCTATCCCGGGGCAAGCAGTATTGCCTAGTGGTAAGTGCTTGCCTAGCATGCAAAACCCAGCTTTGATTCCTGGGTACCAGATACATACAAAAGGCCCAAAGTGCTGTGGCTCAAGTGGTAGAGCTCTAGTCTTGAGAAAGCTCAACAGTGCCTAGGCCCTGAGTTCAAGTCCCAGGACTGGTGTTAAAAAAAAAGAAATGCTAATCCAATCAATGGCAATCAATAGTGGGACTTTCTGTGAGTTCTCTCTTTCTTTCTTTCTTTCTTTCTTTCTTTCTTTCTTTCTTTCTTTCTTTCTTTCTTTCTTTCTTTCTTTCGCCAGTCCTGGGGCTTGAACTCAGGGCCTGATCACTGTCCTTGGGCTTTTTCCTCAAGGCTAGTGCTCTACCACTTGAGCCACAGCACCACTTCCAGCTTCTCACTCTCTCTCTTTTTATGTATGTGGTACCAAGGAATCAGAGCCTGGATCTTCTTGCAAACTAGGCAAGTACTCTACCACTGGGCAAAACTCCTGTGCCCTTTCTATGAGTTTTAATTCCCAGTTTTGTCATTAGTGCAATAGCTGAGATAAATCATGTGCTCAGGTCACACACAGAGTCTAGATGGCCTTCAAAACTTCTTATGGTTAATGCTGCCATATTTTATGGGATGAAATCTCAAGACATGTCACTATGAGCAAAGAAAGAAGAGACTTACAAAGTAACCATAGCACTCATCTCATAATATAGAAATGTTAATTTAACTGGTTAAGGGAATTCTTTCAGACTTAATTGAGTCATAATTTTTCATAACCATACATAAAAGTGAATATATAAGGAAATGTCAGTGAAATTCTTCATAAAATTCCCCCTTATTCATAATCTGATTTTTTGTGTGTCACTTTTAGACTCAGAAAATCCTCAAACTAGGTGACTGGAGTATCTCCTCACAGAGGAATGGCCACCTGGAATACATGTGACACTGTCTCAACCCTTGATCACATATCTGCACTGAAAATCCAAAACCCTTAGGAACAGAGAGAATGAAAACACAAACATGTGTGTGAAGTACTTGTACATTCTAGGGAAGAAAGACATTGTTAAAATCCACTTGAAGAACTGGTACCATGGCTCTCAGTAGTAGAGTGTTAGCCTTGAGCAAAAAGAGCTCAAGGACAGTGCCTCAGGCCCATAGTTGAAGCCCCAAGGGCAACCCAAAACAAAACAGAACAAACCCTCAAAAGATCCACTTGACATCACCAGGCCCTCTCTCCCTCCTGAAACATCTTTCCAAATCTACACATCTAATTCTATTACCAAATTCACTTCTCTGTCCTTAGAGTCAGACCCTTCCCAGCTCTTACATACAAGAATTATTACTTTTCATTTGTCATATGCTACTCAAATATGACTCCATAATAAGTCCCCTCTGTCAGGTTGCTTTGTGTGCTGAAATGTCTATTCTTTTTACCATGGCCCCTAGTCTTAAAAAATTATTAAAGGTCTAATAGAGCAATTCCTTTTGTTTCTATGTTTTGTAAGTTTTCCTTTCTTCTGCCTCCTAAAATGATAATTAAGTTCAATCAGACCCACCTACTCGGGGGAAATAAAATCCTATTCCACACACTAAATGACAGTGCCATTCTAATGCTCAAACTCAAACCAACCAGCTAATGTACCCTTCCTTCAGGCCACATACACACCTTCTCAGAATAGAAAGCAGAAAGTACACCTGCCATTCAGAGAGCTCCAAAAATACTTTCTGAACACTCCAGTTTTCAAAGTGCTGTGAAATGGCAAGTCTGACTTAACAAAAGTTCCCTCCAACAGAAGACTGGAACTCTAGGGGTCAATGTTGCCTTGTGGTTCTGAGGAAAGGCACTGGAGGGAGACTAGCTAAGTTTAAGGAAAGGCAAATTGTTTAACTTCTCTAAAACCTGATGTTTTATCTGGGGCAAGATCGTAAGAACTACAATAGTATTAACATCATGAGGTTATTAGAAGCATAATATCAACAAAATAAAAGTGAAATGAAGGCTAACTGCTCTGATGACTAATGGTTTTGTGTGTCAGCTTCATTGGATCATGGATGAATCTCTATCTGACTAAGAGGGCTGGTTCTATCTGTGAGAAGAGAAATTGCAATCTAAGTGGGCTAGCCTCATCCAATCCATGAAGGCTTGAGTAGACCGAAAGGTAGAGGAAGGTCTACCTGGAACTCTTTGTTGTACTCCTGGTTCTCGGGTTTTCAGATTTTGAATCTATGACTGGAATTATATCTTCGCCTCTCTGATCCTTAGGTGATCTGAGTGCTGTCATTTAAACTATACTGCTGACTTTATTGGATCTCCAGTTACAAATGGTAGAAATATAGAATTGTCCAGCCATTGTAATCATGTAAGCCATCACCATAATAATAGTAATGACGATTACTACTGTTATGACTTCTATTATTTTAACTTAATTGCTATTATATACAAATTTTATTTTAGTTTATTTCTATTTGTAAACAATTCCATATACAGAGAATATGGCCTACATAGAGATAAAAAACTCCAGGATTCTTGGATTTGCTCCTAATAGCTTGTGAATAGAACAAATCTTCTATCATCCCTGGTATTCCACTTACAAAAGCAAAACCATGATACACTTATGAGTTTAGGAATTACATAAAGAAGCTCCCCATAGTAATTGTCTGGAGTTGAAGTAGCATCTCATAACTGTCGCTACATGAAAATCTTATGCAATGGTAAAACTTTTAAGTTTATACATACAAGAGCTTCAGGTATCAGCAAGGGTCATAATGTATTTTTATAACGTGCCTACTCAGCTCTTACTTCTATACTAATTATGATTCATTTCTTCCTTCATTCAAGCCTGTTTAAAGATTGATTGCCCATTACCTGCACATAGAAGGGTGAATGAAATAATGGTCTAGGGCTTTGGCCTTACTGTAATGATTAAAAGGAAATGAGTAAAAATAAAAGGTTAAGTATAGAACACAATTTTATAGATGGCAAAAAAGGTATGTGAAAAAAATAAGCCAGAGTCATATATTGGATCAGGATGATGATAGTTCACACTATAATATACCTATAATACTTATTTGAAGCTTAGGACATCAGTGCACAGAGAAACTAATACATCTGGTCAACCTGAGCAACCATTAGCATCTAGATAGATGATGGAATTTGCCTACCAAGTGTAGAATCCAGTAATCTGCCCATTATACAAACTACTTTCAATCATAGAATTGTACTCAAGGTTAGTTCCTGTAAATGATATCAATTTCTAAATCTATCGACTCTGAACCCATGATATCATCCTGGTGATGCTCACTCATAACCAGTTTTCCAGCATCATGACCTTTCCCAAAGGATCACAGAGCAACTAGGATCAAATTTATCTTTGCCATATAACATTTAGTTACCATTTCCAAACCAAGGACTTATTTGTTTCTGTCATTAAAAAATCAAATACTGTTTCTTTGGAAAGTACAAAAGAAATGATAATTAAGAACAACTATTTCCCTTAAATACATAACCATTCATTGCTCTTTCTGTCTTCTGGTATGAGGGAAAATGATGTCAGGAACAATATTTGCGATTCATGAGAAAGAGACTTAAATCTTTTTTGGAAGAGAAAGTACAGCTATAGTCTTCAGGAAGGCAACCCAAGAATCCTACAAGTAGATCAAATCAATTAGTAGGAAGCAATAGACATTTGGGACCATCAACTGACAAAGATTTCTTGCTTGGTCAAACTTTAGTCTGGCTCCTGAACCTCCTCTTATGGTCATCTGTACACCTCCTTGTAAGATACAATTTAGAGAAATACTCTTTTCAGCGCTTAATAAGCCCTTTTATCCTTGAGACCTAATCACCTTCAATATGATGAAATTCCTTATCTTCTACCCTTTCCTCCACCAAGAGATATCTGATCACTTTGCCTGTCTTTAGCATGCATCTATCTGGTCAAGTTAGTTTATCCACAGTCTCTCCTTGTCTCTAATGTTTGGCTATTGATTCCTATATGTCCACAGTTATTCAGAGTTTAACCTCATCTCTTTCCACTACTGCAAAAATTCTATGGCTATGGTCCTGATAAGTATTGAGAAGATTTTGAATAATGCCTTTCTTACTATATGCTTTAATATGGTATATTAATATATAACACAAGAGTTAGAATACTAGGAACAGTGTCTCACAAGGCTAATTCTGAGAAGATGAAAGAGGCAAGAGCCCAACCCCTCTCAGGAAAAACAAATATAACCAAATAATTCCACATATACCCTAACTGTCCTAAATCCATGTCGATTTAGTATCTAATCTCTGAATGGATGATGCTATTATCATGTATCTGGCAATAGTCCATGGAAAAATACAGTAAACAACCTGGTCTCAGGGAACCTGATGACATTAGTTAGAATTCTAAGTTTGCCAACTTTTTTTCTATAATATCTAAAGAACCCCAAATAAGCAAAGTGACAGCTGTTATCAATGTAATACAAAACATAGAACGGTAGATGGAGAAGCAGGGCTCTTAAGCAAGGGTACAAATCATTATGACAACAAGCGTAACACTCAAACGAACAGAGTAGCTACTGAACTTACTTTCCATTCGTCTGCTCCTCAAGTTAAAGTAGCAAAATATGAATCTATAGAGGCCAGCACAATACTATGTCACTTACTTCACTGAGAGAAAATAGACTTGGAGAAATCCCTGAGGAAACCTCAGCATAAGTTGAGGGCTTAGCTACAAAGTGGCATGTGAGTTTGGTAAGGCACGTCCTCACTACCCCACTATAAGTTCATCCACCTGAACAGCATCATGAGTGACTTCATCACTGTTTTTTCTCTCCTGTGAAGTTAGGTTCTGAATATGCAAATGAACTTTCATTTTATCCTCACTCCAAATCTGTATATCAACACAAATCTATTTCTTACCTAGGTTCCAAAATAGAAGCAGCAGTACAATAGCAAAATTAGGACACAGGATTTGAAAAACTAAGATCACAAGAGGACAAGGAAAAAAAAAAAGAATCTAAGTACAGTGTCATGGCTAAATTGTAATCCATTTCCAAGGAAGACGGTTTCAAGTACAATTGGCCTGATAAATTAGAGCTGCTAAAATGCAGTGACCAAAGAAATTTCCCTGGGTTAGAAATCTTTCAGAGGCAATAATTACATCACTCCATTGTACTTTTATCTACTCTAATAAAGTGGTAGTTTTTTAAAATAATATTTTTCCCTGGCCATATTGACTATTTGTGATAATGACACTCTGATCATCCTACTTTCTGTCAAGGTAGTTTGGGAAGAGTAACTCCACTCTGACTCATGACTGTAGAGATTTGTTTGGATCCAGCTAGGTGGAAAAGCAGCATAGTCTCCAGGCAACAGAAAATAAACTAGGAAAAGGGGTGCTAGCAAGGGATCCGCTGAAGTCACACTGAAACTCTCCAAAACCTGTCTTGAGACTTTTGTTGGAAATGCTGGAAAATGCTAGGCTGTAGGCCAAGAGCTACCAAACATTCCATCTTGTTAGAAAAATATGGGAAATCTTGCTTGAGAATGAAACCAACACAGATGCAGCAGAGGTAAGAGATGCAAGGAAACTGTAGCATCATGTTTGAGTTCCTTCCTGCCCCGAGAGCTTTCCTTAATTTTCTTAATCCACTTTGAACTGCGTTTACCATTCCCTAGCAGAGTAATTCTGGTGAAGAAAGGTACTCTTTACTTCCCTTATTAGCTGGTTGGCTACAATTCAACTTTAGTCTACAGGGAATAGTTCTGATATTCCTTTCACTTAGTACCATGGAAATTGGGAGAAACAAAGCTAATTAAACACAATACACTTCATATCTCATAAAATGCAAGTTTCTTTTATGTTCAGAAAAACCTCTTCTACTTTAACTTGGATTCTAATTAAATTGGGGCACAACCTATATTTTTTTCTGGTGGACACACACAAAACATGAGCACTCTAAATTTAAATTTGAAACTTTTGTGTCATTAATACAAATGAATGAACGTACCAAGGTCCTTTTTAAGTCCATTTCTTAATTCTTCTTTCTTTCTTTTTTTTTTTTATCTTTTTGGGTGATACTAGTGTTTGAATTCAGGGGCTTACCCTTGCTAGGCAGGTGCTTTACTACTTAAACCATACTCCCAGTTGGTTTTACCTTTAATATTTTTCATATAGAATCTTCCCAGACCATAATCCTTTTATCTGTGCCTGTAGCTGGGATCACAGCAAGCTGGATTGTACCAGGTTTGTTGACTGAAATAAGATCACGTTAACTTCTGCCCTGACTAGTCTCAATCTGATTCCCATTTGGGTATTCCAAGAAATAAGAATGACAAATGTGAGATACCACAATTAAGCCCAGTCCATGAATGTATGCAGAAATCTTTGAAGCTTTCTTACTCTCCTTTAGAGCTCTGCCATCACATTGACATAGAAAACATGACTTTCCTCCTCAAATCCAGTAGGTGACTTTACCTTTAAAACTCTGAAGAAAAGACACCACACAGAAACTTCTTCAACTTCCCACTACTACATTCTCACAAATCTACCTAGTCCTCCTGATCTAGTAATGGAAGTTCTGTCTGGAGCTACCCATTACTCTGTGCCTTCTGGATTCTATTTCCCAAATCTCTACAAATACTGAGGTCCAGTTCCCTCCATCTACATCTATCCTTCCTTCTAACTGAACCATTCTCTCTAGGCTTTTAATCAGACTCAAGACAACTGATCACTGTATAAATTGCTTCCCCACAATGTCACATCTCAATCTTCCTATACTTTAGCATTTCTTAGCTTTCTTAATTCAGATAGATAGGTAGATAGATTATAGATAGATAGATAGATAGATAGATAGATAGATAGATAGATAGATAGATGATAGATAGGCAGATAGATAGATGAGATGTCTTCATTAAATACTTCCATTTGTTCCTTGTCCAGTCCTCAATTACCCTACTCCTCTTCTCCTACCCTGACTATGCTCCAACAAGAAATGAAAGCAATATACATCCTGCTAGGGCTGCTATTTGAATGAAAGGAGATGAGCAGGTAGAATATCTCATAGAATATAACAAAAAATTATCAATAATTCAACAGTGCTGTTGTTCACACAACACTGAAGTAAAAATTTACTGAGCTCTTCTTCTTTTTAGCATCTTTAATCCCAGTGGAAGAATTAGAGGAAATGCACAGAAGTACAGTGATACCATTTTACAAAGTATGAACCGTGGACACCCTAAGTGCATTCATCAAAGAAGCGTTGTCAGATTGTGGACTACAACAATATGAGAGATAGGATTTAAGTGAACTGGATGCAAAGGTTTCCCTCTGAAGCTGGAGAACATGGAGGCTCTGAACACAAAGGAAATGAATGGTGAGTCCTGAAGTTCAGACTGACTTATCATAAAGCAGTCACAATCAGGTTCAACACTTAGAGCAATGCAGAATGGCAAAATAATAATAAATAATTAACAAAAATAATTAAAAAGGAACTCAATGTAGCTGTCACAAAACCAAGCTAGAACAAAACCAAACCAAACAAAAAGATCATTCCTCTTTCAATACCTCTCCCTAATTTTTTTTATTACTTTAGGAACATGGAAATTATTAAAGAGCTATTTACACATCTGACATTCCATGTAAGAAATTAGTATCCTTTATAGAATATTTCATTATAGGTCTCCTGCCTATAATGATGATGATGAGCTTTTAAAAATCCAACCATATGTCAAATTCAACTTTAATCAAGTTAGTGTGAGTGTGTGTGTGTGTGTGTGTGTGTGTGTGTGTGTGTGTGTGTGTGTGTGTGTTGGTCCTTGGGCTTGAAATCAGAGACTGAGCTCTGTTCCTAGGTTTTCCTGCACAAGGCTATGGCTCTACCACTAGAACCACACAGCTTTACTTCTGGTTTCTTTCTTTCTTTTTTATGTTCCTTTTTCTTTGTTCTTTTAGCAATTTATTGTAAATACAAGTCTTATAAATTTTCTTTTCTGGGCAGGCTTTGAACCACAATCCCCAGATCTCAGCTTCCTGAGTAGCTAGCATTAACAGGCATAAGCCACCAACACTGGCTTCTGTTAGCTATTATTTTAAGAGCATAATGACTTTGTGCCTGCTGAATTTGTCTTACACAACAATAATTGTTAGGTCCATATCAATGTTGGATTTTCATCTTGCTCCACAACTGTTTGAAGCAGATGGCCATTGTTACAACACTTTTCCTACCACCCTCAGCCAACTTCACCATCAACTAAAACACACAGGTCATTTAGAAATTCTACGACAGGCTGCTGTCTGCCTGGTTTCCCCAATCAAGTACATTTCAACATCCAGTTAACACTGGCTAACATTTACCCAGGTATATATAGGACTCAGAATACTTGCCTCAGAATATACTCAGAATACTTCTTACATTTTCTTCTTTCTCCATACAAAATTAATTTTGGTGTTTGATTTGAGGGCTAGTAGCAAGTCTCACACTCAACATCATTTCTATTAACCATGTCAACTATTAAATTTTAATTTTTGATCCTTATAAATTTCCCTACCATCATGGTATCTGTTCCTAATATGATCATGACCATAAGCCACATTATTTGGGACAAATTGTTCCATGAATTCTTCTGAAGAGACAGCTGGTCAACTAACTGGTCCCCAGTGCCCAGCAAGAATGTAATTGCATCACATGGTTAGATGCATGTTCCAGGGAATATTTTTCTCTTTCTGTTTATCACAAGGTTAATTGTAGCATTACTTCTGTTCCTTTTTTTCTCTACATTAGATTCATTTAAAAACCATATGCTTCATGTTCTATAACTTTAATTCAGTACTTATAGTTACAGCGTCTTGTCTGTTTGGAAAGGACTTTGAGGGCCATTTAGCTTCTGACTCACTCCTTTTTTAACCAGGGAACATGGGGTGTTCTTTTTTACCTTGATAGCTCAATAAATACGCTGTGGTTGATTGGCAATAGTTGGTTTGTTTTTGTTTCTTTTCAAAGAACTTCCAAAAGTTCTCCTTAGTCTGAAGGGACAGGTTTGGATGTAGCAAGCATAATTAGTGCCCATCCATATCACTACTGACTTCCACCAGCAAGAATGAATGTTCCTGAGGACTTATCCAAACCACAGCATAGAAGTAAAGAGAAGCCAATACCCCACAAAAAAAACAGCATCCTCCAATACCTGATAAGAGTTTTTCTATACAGATCCCAGAGCCCTGTCCTTTGGATAGACAAATATGAGAATTGAATTTTATATATCTTCCAATTTTCCCAATTAAAACTCCAGTATTAGTAGCCTTTCTGCTATGCTTAGAACATGAGCTTCCCTCTAAAATTCATGCACAAGAAGAATTTAAACAGGGCACCATTTGAAGCAGACAGCAAGCCTCACCTGAGGGAGAAACTGAAAAATAGATATAGATAATGAGTAACCTAGTCTAAGAATACAACAGCAGGCACAGGCTAAATGCCTTGTGTTCATTTCTTGTGTTCCTTTTCCTCTCTTTTAATGGTATCCTATGAAATTTCCAAGTGAGTTTTTATATCCCTCACTCAAAAATCTACTTCTAGGAGGAATCCAAAGAAAAGTAGAATAGGTCTTAGGGATTAGACCTTTGAATTTGAGGAGGTAGCTTTTTGGTCTCTCACACTTCTGGGTGATCATTACTATAACATCACGTTTTTATTTAACCTATCGAAGGAGAAAGCAGGCATAAGTTGATATCCCCATAGTAAGCAGATCTTTATGGATCTTAGTCCTACCAGCCAAATGACTTTTAACCAAAGATTTCTTTGTTTGACAGTGACAGCTATATTCAATGCATATCCCTGGTCAATATGGAAAAGTCCTCTTCAAAGAACAGCCGTGCTCTGAAAAGAAATGAGAAGCCTCCCTGCTATCCCAAACAAATAAAAAACAAACAAACAAACAAACAAACACTAAAGATAGCTCTGGAATTTTCTGTCTCATTTGTTTTTCATTACTTCTAGTAAGGTGCAATAATACCATTATTCTTAGTCATCTTGGGTGACACCAGTATTGATTTTGAGTTCCTTCCAGCCATTCTATAGAATGCATATCATTTATAAGATTCTGTTTCACTGCCATGAGCATCCTTGCATCCTGAATATTTTATAGTTTCCAGATGATTACATCACATGAACCATGATAATATCCTTTTGTGTTTCAGTAATTCCTGCCTCCAGGAAGCTCAAGTCAATACAATTCCTTTGTGTATTTAGGGTTAAAGAACCACAAGAATTTTTTTATTACTGTATATTGTTGAAAATAATAGACATGTTACAGTTTAACTATGGAAATGCTCCTACCAAATATCCCCCAGATTTATCTTTTTAAATAAATTTCAATTCTGTAAAATCCTTGATTACTTTTTTTTAAGGCTAGATTTTCATTTCACTCATGGCTGGAACTCTGCCACTTGACTCATATATTTGAAGTCATCTTTAAAATATTTGTAGTAGCTATCTAACATAATGTAAATATAATGTTTCCAAATGCTATACTGTATTGTGAATGGGAAAACTACAATAAAAATGCCCATGTTCAGAACAGGTGCACATTTTTCAAATAATTTTATCTGTGGTTGATTTAAGCCAACAGATTTTTAAAAACCCTTCAGGTGGTTTTCCTTGTTGTTTTTGTATTAGATTATCTATCTATCTAATTTACTATATGTATATATATATGTGTGTGTGTATATATACATATGTACGTGTGTGTATATATATTATATAATATATATATATATATATAGAGAGAGAGAGAGAGAGAGAGAAAATCAATTTTTTTGGCAGAGCAATCCTTCTATCTATTCTTCCTTCAAAGCTGGAATTACACACCACCATTCCACCATTCTTGGCCTAGAAAAATTGTATTTGTTTGTTTTCATGTCTGTAAGCCCAAGAAAACATTGACCTAAAAACCACATGGGTAAAGAAAGCTCTAAGTTCTGTTTCTATAAGATTTTTCCCCATAGGGTTTTTTATTTTTAGAGGTGAAATCATACCCACGTAGCAAATGTTCCCACTTTGTTGGAGAACTCTTTCCTTTAAACCAACGAAGTATACATTCTCCACTCTCCCAGAAACTTCACTTCCTGGGTCAGTAAAATGGAGCCAGAAAACTAGGCAAAGGAGACATCTGAGCTGATAATAAAAACAATTTGCTGGAAAATCAATCTTATCCAAAGAACATTTGCATGACTCAAATGACCAGGCTTAGAAGCATGACATTCCCTCTAGAAAACAACTAACAACCTTGAATTTTAATTAAAAAGAGAAGCTAATGACAGCTGGTTTAATCAGAGATGTTATATTTGGGACTACAGGTATGTTTGCCTATTTTTTTCTCTCATTTCCTCTCTCTTCCACCCCCTTCACTATTGCATAAGTTTCTATTTCAAAGACTGATGATGTCCAAATAGTCTTGATTCAGCTGGGCAGGTGGGCTAAGAGAAAAGATATAAATTGGCACTTTAGGGAGAAACAAATATATTTCTCAGCATCAGTGTCGCAATGGCAATTCCATCAAAAACTGGCCCAGAGAATCCCACAACAGAAGATCTGTTCTCAAAGGCAGGGTGGATTTCCTCTTACACGAGCAACCAAATATTATTATTATTATTATTATTATTATTATTATTTGTTTAATAAGCAGGGCAAGGTACTATGAGCATTTATCTTGCCTATTCCTGGGGAAAGCTATAGGAACATAACAGAAGTGCTGAATCTGAGGAGTCAGATTCAGTGTTAGAGTCAAAGTGAGTAGAATAAGCCAGTGATTTTTCAATTACTGAAGGTTCGTGGACTCCAAACAATAGTTCTCTTCATGTCCACTGAGTGGCTATGTGCCAGTGCTTGTGGAATTTGGATGACAATCACCAAAGGATTATTGCTGCTTCTCTACACTATCTAACTGCAAAATATTTTGCCTTGAGTGACCAACTTGACAGCCTTCATATTACAAAAAAAATAAATAAAACGAATGTGCTTACGTGAAATACTTTGATGGGGTTTCAACACATCTTGTTTAATGTTGGCCATGATCACAGAACAGTAATCTACTTTTCTTATCATCTATACAGCTGTTGCGTGAGTAGCTAATTAAGTGCAAGCCTTCATGACAGCCTAGAAGTTGGGTTTAAAAGTAGAATATGTGAATTCAAAAACATGACAAAGCAAAGAGAATCAGCTCCATCTGCTTTTGCTCTCCACCATGGCCTCCAGCACCTGTGTATAGAACAGACATTCACATGGCCAAACTTCACCCATATTTCCCCAAAGCAGCCTCTTTTCACAGGCACAATTTGCCAAATGTAAGATAATTCAGAAAGAGGCTAGACCTCTGTTGGTGCCCAACCCAATTCTGTACCTCTTGTTTCTGCTAAACTATCCCAAATTTCCCTTTTATTGAACCTTCTCTCACCTGAGAATGGAATGACTCATTCAAAAATTATGCCACTATATGGTGATGGTGCCTGAAAATAAAAAGTACAATCTCCTTGACAAATCATTACTGACTTCAGAATAAACACAAAAAGCATCTTCTCTGTGGAACACCCCCACATATATTGGACCTTTTAATGATTCCATCACAATGAACCTTGCACCCTAAATCTTGCATTTGGTAAACTCCTATATCACTTATGAGCAAGAAGAAAGAGATAGCTGACATTCATCTCTGTTTGCCTTCAGATCCTGGAGTAAGGGATACGTTTATTCTCTTTGGTCTAGTTTGGTTTGGTTTAGGCTGTTTGGTATCCTTGCTTACATTATAAAAGCACTTGTGATCTTTCTCTTCAAAGCACCTGCCCTCCCTGATGCTCAGGGAACATGTTATGGATAAACACCAAATAGCAACTCACTCACAGACTGTGGCCAAGTCCTAAACAAGCTGGTCTTGTCTGGAGCCTGTTTTACTAGCTCCTGATACAGATGCCTAAGACCCTAGCACTAACTGATACCTTTTTTTCTTCCTTCCTTCCTTCCTTCCTTCCTTCCTTCCTTCCTTCCTTCCTTCCTTCCTTCCCTCCCTCCCTCCCTCCCTCCCTCCCTCCCTCTCTCTTTCTTTCTTTCTTTCTTTTCTTTCTTTCTTTTTGTGGATTATGGGGCTTTAACTCAGCCTGGGCACTGTCCCTGAGCTCTTCAGCTCAAGGCTACTGCCCACCCTTGAGCCACGCCCCACTTCCCATTTTCTAGAGGTTAATTGGAGATACGAGTCTCACATCGTTTTGTGCCCTGGCTGGCTTTGAACCTTGATCCTCAGATCTCAGCCTCATGAGTAGCTAGGATTACAGGTCTGAACCACTGCTCCCAGCATTAACCGGTTTCTTGTCTGACTGTAACCTTATTTGGGGGAAATTTCCCTCCTGGCAATTCCTCAAGCTACCTGATATCCTTCTAATAAATTCCTTTAACTTGAGTTAGGCAGTTTTTTTTTCATTTGCATGCAAACTAAGAGTTATTCCTGCCTACTTGTCAGAATCTCTGACACAATAGATAATCAAGGTAATTAATAGAAATAAGTGAATAATTATGACCTGAACATGTTTCCTCATATTTATAAAATAATATGTTGGATATTAAACTGACTGTATTTTGGAAAATTCAGAAAGGCATTAAAAAAGAAAAGAAAAATTAACCCACTTTTACCATCCAAAGATTGCTTTTGTTTCAATTTTGTTTTTACATAGGCCTACACAATTATTTCTTTGCCACAAAACACAAACTAATGACTTGATGTGTGCAACAATGCTTATTTCCATTTAAAGTTGTGAAGATCTCAGATTGATATAATACTCAGAACAATCACTTTAAAACCTGACAGCCTAACATTTGGGGAACTTAAATGTACTAACTAGTCTCTATTTCTCATGATGTTTATTAAGTATCATTTACAGGGAAAATGGCCTGTATCTTCTTTTTTAGCAAAGAATAAAACATAAGCCAACAAAACTGTGCATGAGAGCTTTTCGATTTATTTTACATTTCCTTTGAAGAGTCTAGTAAGCAGAGCTTCTCAGTTTATTGCTTCCCATACCTGTCACCAATTTCCTTGAAGTTTGTTTCCAATACTCCTTAGTGTTTCCTCATGTTTTCTTTTCCATCTCGTGTTTCTAGAAGTTGCCTGAGTCTATTTCCAAGTTATTCTGTTCCATTGATCCAGTAATTGATTCTCACACTGCACTGCTATAATGATTGCAGTTTGATGATCAGATTTATTTTTATGTCAACAAGGTGAAATCTACCATAACCACCCATACCCAACTACCTCCACTATCCACCACCCACCTCCACTGCTCATATTCCTATTCTTTTTGCCACCTTCACCAACTCACAAGTACCCATAGCCTGCCAGTACCCATGTCCTACTTCTAGTCTCTCCTACCTTCCTCCATCACCCACCACCCTCACACTAGCTCCGCAACCCCCACCAAAATTTACCACTGTTACCACCCCTTTACAAAATGCCTCCTATTTTCTTTCACATAACTATTTGTCCAGGCACATGTTAGAATCATTTTTATCAAGTTTTCCCAAAACCCAATGTAATAATAAAACTGTACAATGGAGCTGAGAAAAATAACCATCCCATATGTTCATCTTTCTACCAAAGAATAAAATATATCTTTCCCATTTTTATTCCTTACTTCTATGTGTCTTGAATAAAGTTCGATAGCTTCCTGCATACTTTTTTTAAATGTCCCCTATTATTCCCAAGTATTTTGAGTACATTTCCTATTATTCCTAATTTATATACTGTGGTTTTATGAATTGGATCATTTTCTAATTTATTTTTATCCAGTAAGTACTGGTATATTGGGTATCTGACTTTTGAATATGTATTTTTATAACCAAGTAATTTACTGAAATATCTCATTAGTTAATTTGCATTTTAGTTGATTCAATTGCATACCAATTTCTTTCAAACACTCAGTGCATAGTAATATCTAGTGATTTTGGTGAAAAATTCTACTTAAACATGTGGATTAAATTTATTTTTATAGTCACCTTTTTCTAGGGTAATAAAATATAATAGATTGTACTACTCTAGATATCCAAAACTTTACATGTGTTACCACTGAATGAGTCCATCTGCTTTGGGCACAGTTTTGCTATTAAAAAATACCAAAAGCACTCTCAGTGAAAGACATTGCTAGTTCTCTCTTAGATTAAATAGGACAACTCAAATATTAAAAAAATTAAAGATTTTGATCAAAACAGACCAGGAACCTGTTCCCATATAAAACACAATGCCTTAGTTAGATTAATTTCAAGACAATGAAAAGATATGGAATGCTCTTTTATATAGGAGCAGATCTATTTTTCCTAAGCATAAGTTTCTTGCTAATTGCTATTTATTGATTTATCAAATATTTATTGTGGTCCTGGTAAGTGTTCTTGAGAAATACTAAAGTGTTACAATAGTGTTAAATATGAATAGGAAGTGAAAAGAGCTTGGATTATAATAAAAGCTCAAAAATTAATTGTATTACTTGTCTAGAATATTTATTTTAGTAATTTCCAGAAGGCTAAAAATCTAGTTATCATTATCTTTTTGAAAAGTAGCATGGAAATCCTACCCGTGCAACATATATCTTCAGAATATTTGTTGGCTGATACATTTTTACAAAAACTTCACTTGTCAGAAAATATTTTGACTAAATTCTTAACTGTTAGCCTAAAACCAATTCTTAGATGACACATTTGATAAAGTTAAGAATATTTTTCTTTCGAAGTCAGAATGAGGTTCTAAATTTTTCATTTCATACTACCAAAAAAAGCTTCTGAAAAAAATATTTAAGTTAACACAGAAAAAAATGCAATCAGGCGGAATATTCATTCCTTCATTCATTCATCGAACATGGGTTGAGCATTTTCTACTTACAACATGGGAAATAATAATCACAGAGCTTACAAATACCAAATAGTCAAACAAATAAAGATGGAACTGTTTTTAGAGGAAGAAAAGCCGTAATAGGAGTGCTTAGTTGGTGAAGAAGGTAAATGAAGTCCATAAAATAAGTAAGGGTTAGACGGGTAAAAGATACAGAGAAGGACATTGCTGTTCAAGAAATCGACAGCAGGTCAGAGTGATGACAGCAGGGATGACTATGACTACGGTGGAGCTGGCCAAGTACCCAGGAATCTGACAGTCTCTGGACGCTATCCCAGATGTATAAGTGGAATTTTACGCTGAATAATATCATGATCCTTTTTGCTGTAGATGAAAGACTGAAGAGGCTCAACAAAGAACCAGGAGTCTTAACATGAGCACTGGTGGGTCATGCCTATTCTCCTAGCTACTTAGAAGGTTGAGATTTGAGGACTCTGGTTTGAAGCCAACCTGGGCAGGAAAGTCTGTGGAACTTACTTCCAATTAAGCAGCAAAAAGCCAGAGGTGGAGCTATAGCTCTAAGCATAGAGTACTAATCGTGAATGAGAAAGCTAAGGGACAATGCCTAGGTCCTGAGTTCAGTCTCTAATATTTTGACTTTAAGGTCCACCCTTCTTCTCTGCCTCTCAATTGCTCTCTCCACATATACATATACACCTGCCCATGTGCTCACGTGGGCGCATACACACACACACACACACACACACACACACACACACACACACACGTTTGGAACAGGGTACATTTAAGACACCTGCAGAAAATCCATTTTTTGAATTGTGTCATGATTTCCACAGAATTATCATGTATAAATGAGGTACCTAAAGCACCTAAAGTTATTCCTTACCTTAGTTAGAAATATAAAACCTGAAGTAGGTTCATTAGAGTAAATGCCCTTTAAAGTCTTTTCCATCACACTGATCTATATTTATCCATTGACACGGGAGCACAAAACTTTTCCTAAGGCTGATTCTGACAATGAAGTTGACATCAACGTCTACTACTCCAGTTGGCAGGGCTTCTGTTTTAAATATATGTGTTACATGTCAAGGCATTACCCTCAGATTGGACATTTACACTCTCAATGTACTAAAATGCATTTTCTTCAAGCCACTTCATTTTGATGAGTCGGACTCATTCTTGCCACCTAATGAGAACTTAAAAATAAATAGTCCAAATGCAGAAGAAAGTTACCTCCAAACTTCATTGTCACAGATAGTTATGCATCCCTTATATTAAACATTAAAAAGTACGTTCTAAATTTACCTCTCCTCCTTAACTCAATGGACTGTCTTGATGAATATGATATGCAAAGGCAAAGGGGTATTACTGTAATTATAGCATGTCAATTTCACAGATTTCTAGCACTGGAGGAGCTTATATAGGAAAGTTGCCAACCACCAAATCCAAGGAGAGGATGTTCTAAAAAGCCTTGGGGATTTACCTAGACTCTGTATTGGACTCCTATGGAATGTTTGATGTCCCCAAGCCTTCCATGCTGTCAATAACTATTAATGATGACACTCTACTCGGGCTTTGCGCCAACTTCTCTTTTTCCTCTGGCTTTAAAAAGACCACCTCGAATAGCCACCATGCTTCCAGCTTCCTTCCCTGAGATTTAAGATTGGCAAATCAACTCACATCCCATGCGTAAAGCCAGCACATGGTACATACAGGATTTCAGGAAGAATGACACTTCTCTTCCAAACTGGGCACAGATGGTCCCTGGACTTTTCAATTCACCCTCCAGGAACCTGACAGGGCATACGGCTTTTTGACAAGAGTTTGGAACCGAGATGTTCTTCCATGCTCTGCCTAGTCCGTGCCCACAAGCAGAAGTTCTCTCTCTTTCTCTCCCTCTCCTCTCTCTCTCCATTACAAACCCACCAGGCGCACAGACACACGGAGGCAAATAACAAAGGAAAACACAGCCCTGTAAAGGCTCCCCTATTACACCCTGCAGTCCACACCTGCCCAAAGACAAAAACCATATGAGGATCGTGCTCTGGCAATATATCCAACACTCCTGGGGGGGAGGGGGAGCAGGCACTGTGACACCCCCCGGGGCCAGGTGTGAGCAGCTGTGTACACAAAGAACTGAGGCTGGGCTTCCAGGCTTTGGGGGGACCCATGCGCTCCCAGGGCTGGAATCGGGGGTGAGCGCCCACGCCCTCCCCTCCCAGGAGAAGGGAACTAGCCTTTATTTGACAGATGACGGGTCCAGGCTGGTGGGTAGCGTACGGATGGGGCGGGGGGGGGGGGGGTGCCGCTGGGGCTGGGAGGTGGGCGGTCCCCGGGCTCTCTCTACCTCTCCCCGTCTAGGGTCCCTAGCCTTTGGCGTCTCCTAGCCCATCCATCTGGCTGTCACCCAGATCCCTTCCCGTGTCCTCTCCCGCATGCCCTGGGTACCAACCGGAGCGCATCCCGGCAGGCGCCCCTCCTCGAGCCCTGTCTCCATCCCCGCAGCCCTGCCAGGCGCGCCTGCCTACCTGGTGGCTGTCAGCGAACGAACGCGCGGCGGCGCCCGGTTTGCCCCTTCTCCACCGAGGCGGCGGCGGCTACATCGCTCCGAGCGCCATGTTCCCGGGTCTCTCCCCCCACGGTTCGCACGCTGGGGAACTACTACGGCTGGGGAAGGGGAAAGGGGGCGGGGGAGGGGGCAGAGCTAAAGCGTTCTACTCTCCTCCCCAACCTCCTCCCCCGCCACTGAGCATGCCCAGCTGCCCCCGGAGGACAGTCCACCCGCCAGCGCACGCGTCCTGCGCCGGGTTTTCGCGACAGCCGGCTGGAGGCAGGCTGGTAGAGCTGCGGGCTGCGGGGGGGGGGGGGGGGGGAGGGGGGGCTGGGAGTGTTCACACGCCCAGAGCTGGAGAAAGCAGCCAATCCCATCTCATTGTTCCCTCTGTCACCCCCTCCCCAACACACACACACACACACACACACACACACACACACACACACACCTTCTCCAGGGAGTAGCTCTGGTGCACCACCTCCCCAGACATTCTAGGTCTGCCCAAATTTTGTGCAGGACCATGGCAGGGCTAAGCTTTCCTGAAGGGATGAGCAAAGGTGAGGAGGAGGGGGAGGGGGGGGTCTGAGAGCCAGATCCATATGCTAACTCCTTTCCCACCACCTGGATCCCTGCTCCTCAAACTTTAATTCAGTCTGCGGATTCACGTTCCGATTCGGATTCAGTCAGCCAGGGCCTGAGCTTCTACAAACCACATAACTTTCCTCCATAATGGGGATGCCATCTTGCCAGTCCTCTGCTCAGTGGGGGAGTCGCGGGGATCTAGATGACCTTTGGGCAGTCCTCTCTTCAACAGTGATCTCTGCTGTCCAGGAGGAGCTGTCCTCATGGAGAGAGGAAGGGGGTGCACAGGCGCTCACTATCTTCAATGTACATATGTAAAAGTAGAGCCGGATAACTTGAGGGTGTGAATGGACTTGGGAGAGAGGAGGGAGATTGACGGAAGGGGTGCATTGATTAAGATGCATTACACTTGTAAAGAAATGCTATTGGGTTGAAATCCCTTTGCACAGCTACTTACATATACTAATAAAAAGTAATACCCTACCTGCCTTTTGCATGAAAACTCAAGGCGTGTGTAGGTGTCCCAGGGGTTGCTGTTATCATTCTTGGAAGGAACTGTAATAGAGCTAGGCTCTAACTACACTGCACAAAGTGTCACAAAAGGTTGAATTGACATATTTTTGATGAGTGTAGGACACTGGAAGAATGAAAGACGGCAGTAGTTTTTAAGTCAGTGATTTCTGGGTTGCAACTTTCAATAGTGTCTCGTGGTTCAATTGGAACTGGAAGTTATCCACTCCCTTCCTCAACCTTTAAGGACTCATGGTTCACAAAAAAGGGCATAGACAAAATCAGAATGAAGTGGCACTGTGGCTCAGGGGGAGAGTATTAGCCTTGAGCTGAAGAGTTCAGGGACAGCACCCAAAGTTCAAGTCATGACTGACAAAAAAAAAAAAAAATCAACCATGAGGTTTCAGTTCTGGAATAAAGAAGTCACACCTTTACCTGTCTTTAGTTACCTCAAAGTACCCTTAAAAACATATGGTATCTGACCCTATAATTGAATAACAGATTAGTTTTGAAAGGTGTGATTTCTTTTCTCCCTTACTTCTCAGTTACAGTAACTTTAGGCCTTTTGCTAGTTAATAGTGTGGTATTTAGCACTTCCTCTTGCTTGTCCCCCATTCACTTAGTCTTGTCAATACAGTAGCTGCCATATCAAGACAAGAACCATGGAAGGGCTGATGATTTTGTTTTCTTTTTTCTTTCCAACACCATTGCTTTAATAACAGGAAATACAAGTACAAAAATATTGTACTAGTATACTTTTTACTACATGGAGATGGAATAAACACATTTGTGTTTTCACTGTAACTGATAGCATCTAATACTTTTGCCACAGTATCAAGTTTTTTCACAGAATTTTTATTCCTATGCAGTTTTATGAATGAAAAAGCTCAAAATGTTTTAACCATTTCAGATTTACATTTATCCAAATATTCCTGTTCAAGATGCTTTGTAGAACTGTTTTTATGTAAATACAGAATCAGCTATGCATTTCAAATGTGTGATATTATCTCCCATTGGCCAAGATCTCCTTTATATTGGCATCACAAAGACATTATGCACTTACATGGGGTTAAAAGAGTCTCAATAGTACAGAACAATAGTAGTTATTATTAGGTGGTAACTCATAAAACCCCATTTATAAAATTGACACCACAACAGAGAGCAGCATAATGGTCCTATAAGTATTAAAGAAAAACAAGTTTACAAATAACGAAACTGTAGTTCTTAATGCTAAAATAGCTAACCATATCAAATGAGAGTTAACACAAACTATTAAAGAAAGAGTAAACTGCTAGTGCCCGGCATTCAGACTTCCATAGCACAATTTTTCATTGTCAGCTTTATGCTTTGCTCTTGGTAGAATCATCTTTGTTTCTTCTTTTTACATCCCAATTATAAACCCTGGCCATATTGACTTCGGTAGCAGTAAACTGATCTCGAAGAGAGTCAAGGTCTTCCTCAAGAGAATCAAGATTCTTTGTAGCAGTAGATAAATTCTTTTCCAACAATGCCTGAGCTTCATCAATATCATATTCAAACATTACATTAGCCCCCAACCACAGACACACTTTATCAGTAGGAGGAACCGAAGCTTTGCAGTACAGGTTATCTGCCAATAAAAATCTGGTCTCCATTGAGTTGGGGGACTCTTTTCTTGTGCATGTATTTTAGAATTTCTAAAGTCTGCTTTATTTCAGGAATCTGACTTTTCAGTCTTCTTTTCTTTTGAGCAAGGTTGAGTTCCATAAATTTATACTTCTGATATTGTTCACCCAGCTTCTTAAGTACTGTATCTGCAGTCTCATTCCCAGGCTGTTTCATGAAGGAATCTACATCTTCCACAAACACGGCTTCAGGAATCCCCAAGTGAAGCCGCCGCCCGGCCACTGGAGCCACTTCCTTAGCAGCCGCAATCTTAGGAAAGCCAGCTCGCGATTTGATTTTTTTTTCTTTAAGATTCGTAAGTATATTAAAGACATTTGACCTGGTGTATCAGATTCTATTTTTTTTCATCTAAAGAAACAGAATCACCAATCCATCTCTTTCTTCTCAGAGTTACTCATGTACCCCTAATCCACTACTTTACAACTTTATTGTTAGTCTCTGGTTACTTGTTTGAATTCTTTATATTGATTTCTTATGTGTGGGCTCATTCAGATACAAAAGACAGATAGTGGGGTCAGGAATGTGGTCTACTGGTAGAGTGCCTGGCACGCACCCTGAAGCCCTGGGTTCGATTTCTTGGTAACATATACACAGAAAGTGTATGTATATAGCCAGAAGTGGTGCTGTGGCTCAAGTGGTAGAGCCCTAGCTTTGAGAAAGCTCGGGGACACTGCCCAGACCCTGAGTTCAAGTCCCAGGACTGCCCCCCCCCCAAAAAAAGGTCAGGCAGTTTAGTTGTAATTGAAAGCAATTAAATTTTTATTAAATATGTTTCATTTTAATCACTTAAAATAGATTTTCTATTATACATAAGGGTTGTCAGAATCGTTGTCTGTACTGATTAAATATTGTGATTCTCGTTAGCTGCTTCGAATTTATTTTAGAAGTATGTAAGGTGTGAAAGAATTATAGTTTCTCTAAGTAATGCCTTTTTTATGAAGACCTAAGCATTTTCTATGTGTATTACATTTGTTTGAGCATTTAGCATACAGAAGTCTGATTTAGGATCTACAGCTGTAGGTAGGAGATGCTAGAAGAAGCAATATGGGCAGGAGGGGAGCCCATGTGACTATGCCTGCAGATCACCCCCTCGACTTGCCTTCCCTTGTTCCTCGCTGGGGACTCTGAGAAGCAAACAATTGCCCTGGGTTGTTTTTGGGGCTGTCAGACCTTCTTTCTCTTTTCAAATCAACCATTGCTTGCGGGTTGCTTATAGAATGGGCATGAACCCGGAACAGGAATCTCTCTGAAACTGTGGGCATCCCTAATGTGGATGATAGCTCGTGGCCTGAGTCCTTCCCTGAAGGGAGATCTGGGCAGCACATGTTACTTTGTCCACTACACTAGTACATTTAATATGTTCATTGCTTCCGAATACACAAAGGATTCCTGCTGGTAAGTCAGAGGAAGTTTGCATAGAAATTCTTAAATAATGCCAAGTAGTGGAATTGCTGGGTCATAGGGGAGCTCTATGTTTAGCCTTTTGAGGCACTGCCATACTGCTTTCCATAGTGGTTGAATGAGTTTGCACTCCCACCAACACTGTAGTAGTGATCCCTCCTGGCCACATCCCCTCCAGCATCTGTTGTTATTCGTTTTCCTGATCCGGAGCCATTCTAACTGGAGTGAGGTGGAATCTTAGTGTTGTTTTGATTTGCATTTCTTTTATGACCAGAGATGTTGAGCATTTCTTCATGTGTCTAGAGGCCATTTTTATTTCTTCTTCAGAGAAGACTCTAAGTTTTTGGCCCATTTTTTAATGGGATGGTTGTTACTTTGGTGATTAGTTTTGGAGTGATTCAATTTTTTGAGCTGTTGATGTATTTTAGATATGAGGCCTTTGTTCGTTGTATGGTTGGTGAAGATCTTCTCCCACTCTGTAGGCTTCCTAATTAATTTACTAGCTATGTCCTTTGCCATACAAAAGCTCTGCAGTTTAATGCAGTCCCACTTATCCAGCCTTTCTCTGATTTGTTGTGATTCTTGGTCCTTATTAAGAAAGTTTCGACCTGTGCCAAGGAGGCCTAGTGTATCTCCTATTCCTTCTTGTAAAGTTTTCAGAGTGTCGGCTTTTACCTCCAGGTCTTTGATCCATTTGGAGTTCATTCTAGTACAGGGTGACAAAGAAGGATCCAACTTTAGTTTTCTGCATTTGCTTAACCAGTTCTGCCAGCACCACTTGTTGAAGAGGCTATCTTTCTTCCAGTCTATTTTTTTGGCTCCCTTGTCAAAGATTAGGGGCCATAGGTCTGTGGTTTAATATCTGGGTCCTTAGTTCTATTCCATTGGTCTTCAGGCTTGTTCTTGTGCCATTACCAAGCTGTTTTGATAATTATAGTTCTGTAATAGAGTCTAAAGTTTGGTATTGAAATTCCTCCTGCGCTGTTCTTTCTGCTAAGAAGTGTTTTTCCTATACAGGGTCTTTTATTGACCCAGCAATTCTACTATTTGGCATTTACCCAAATTCTACTACTTGGCATTTACCCAATCATCCAGAAACAAAGACATACTAAATCCACCAGCACAACAATGTTCATTGCAGCACAACAATGTTCATTGCAGCACATTGCAGCACTTTACCATAGCAAAGATATGGAACCAACCTAGATGTCCCTCAGTTGATGAGTGGATCAACAAGTTGTGGTATTTGTCCACAATGGAATTCTATGCTGCTGTCAGAAAAAAATGACATTGCCAAATTTGTTAGGAAATAGAAAGACTTAGAAAAGATCATATTAAGTGAAGTAAGCCAGACTCAAAGGAACTTAGGCTCAATGGTTTCCCTCATTTGTCAAAATCAGAAGAAACCTTGGGCTCTCCTAGCAGAGATTTGCAATAAAGCAAAACCTTGATACAAAAGGCCATATAGTAGGACGCTAAATGAAAGGATCTCTAGCATATAGAAACATAAGCCATATAATGAATGATTGTTGTTCTTAAGGTACTATGTTATCTCTCATCTCTTTTGCTGTCCCTTGGTTATCTCATATTGTTACAGTATCTCACTTTGTTAGCGGATATATCAGATATATTTGTATTTGGTTATTTGAAATTGGATAGGGAATGGGGGAAAACAAGATGAGGGGTGGGGGGGAGGGGGGAGGGAAATGGGGACCAAGACATGTGAAAGGGTATCAATGTATGGGAATTAATGCACCATCTATCTGGCAAATATCATGTTAACCCTTCTATTAATTACAATAAAAAACATATGAAAAAAAAGAAATTATTAAATAAATGATAGATCTTTCCTTTGGCTCTAAGATGTGAAAGTTGGAAAATAACCAATAATCAGTCATTGAGAATATATTATCTGTTAAAGCATGTAGCTCTGTGTATGTTTTTGTGCCTAAGATGTTTAGTTATGTGCTGACATGCATTCATTTTCTATTAAAGATATGACTTTCTCCACTGTCAAGTCTACATTTGTAATGTGATTTTGAGAAGGAAGTAACTAATACATCTAACTAAAATATTTTTTCTAACGACATAGAGCTACTGAGTAGTCAACATTTCATGAGAAACTAATTTCTATCAACCTGAATATCACAAAAATTTGTGAAAAGATGTATCTGAGGGGAGACATCTTTGTAGCTAGGTGGACGTTGGGGGTGAGAGACAGGTAAGACATATTTAAGACAATGTACTAGAATTAAGGGCCAAACTACCCAGGATTGTTCCTTTGTTCTTCTCCAGGTGACTTACCAGCAAATGATGAAATCACTGTATATAAAACTTAATCTTAATAGAACCAATGTAAGCTCCAAAAGGAACAGAATATTTGCATAGGTGATAGAAGCGCAGAAGGTAGAAATAAATGTTTCAAGAAGCACAAACAAAATATATGGAGAATATATATGTATATATATATATATATATATAAGTTATGCCAGGGAACAGAAAAAAGGTCCAGACAAATGTTTGCTTATAGTTTCAAAGATAAGCTAATCTAAAAAAATACACTGATGCAAAGAAGATATAATAAGACTAAAACGAAAGAGAAGATAGTTGAGTGGGTGGTGGTGGTAGAAGGAAAATGAATCAGAAATTAAGTAAAAAATACAACTGAAAACACAGTAATGGGTGGGCAGGTAGAGAGCCGAGAACAAAGTATAAAACAATTAAAGGAAAATTGCGTGTAAGAAAAACTGCCTCTCCATCACTGAATTTCCATCACTGAATAATAATTCACTAGAACTATGTTTAGACTATGTTGCAGGAGATAATGGGGCACGCCTACTTAAGTCCATTTTCAGGAACACCACATTGGTTAAAAAAGAAAAGAAAAGAAAAATAGCTGAATAGTGAAAACAGCATTGTACAAGAGTTTATACCACATAAGTTGACAAACATTTTCAGAGGCATACTTTGAACACATTTATCTGGATGCAACTTTTCTTTCTATTTTAGCTATAAAATATAAGTTAAAAGGGAGAAGGGAAAAAAGTTTTCACTGAAGTTTGTCAAGCATTACAAGTGTGAAATGTCTCTAGGTACATTTAGTCTTTGAATAGATTTCTGGTTACCTGTGGGGTAGAGAGAATGTACATACCCACTGCAAATTAATAGAATTAATGACATCAAGAAAGTGTGCATTGCTTGTGTTTGCTGCAAAGTGTACAATTGCAAATTGATGTAGTCCACACACACATATCCGTGGAGCTCTGTGATGGAAAAGTCTAATCTTTTACACTCAACATCGTAGGGTGCACATCTGCCTGCCAATAATAGACTGGAAACTATCCTCATGTAGATCTATCCTAACAACATGTTATTGTCAGCACAACTGGCATAACGTGTTCCTGCATCACAGTTTGGCATTGTAATGCAATTCTGCTAAATTACGTTTACTCTTAACTCTCACCGATATCTATTTACTTGCCTCCCATTAGAAGAAGCTAGTATTTCCAGACCATGCCAAAAGGAGTCATCTGACTTCATGTGCAGAGTGAATTGAATCTTTGGGACACTCTCCCACAATTGATACTTGTCCTATACAGAGCCTTATTGGCTCACACTTCAGGACAGCCCTGCCAATCAAGATCATACTTGTCTTTGTTTGAGGAAGATTAATTCAAAGATAGCAGCTTCAGCTTCTCATCCACTCCGTGAGTATTTGTTGAATAGAATTATGAGAGTATATTTTTAGTGTTCTCACTATGAAAGTCAATAAGGATGTGAGGTAATGAATGTCATTCAGCTATCAGGTTGTGCATGTAACTTCATACAACATTTTGTCAATTCATTACTCTCACAATTAAAGATATAATAGACATTTAGGAGTTAATTTCTTAAAATAAAGCATATTAAGTTTACAATCAAACAGTACAATTGTCTTAGGGATCAAAAAGAACAAATGCAGTACAATTAATTTGGGATTATATTCTGGTATTATTTTGTTTGTTGGTTAGTTTGATTTTGTTTTTGCTGTTACTGGGGTCTTTCACTCAAGGCAAGCATTCTACCATTTGAGCCACAGAACCACTTTCAGCTTTTATGAGTGGTTTATTGGAGATAAGAATTTCCTGCCTGAGCTGGCTTCAAGTGGTGATTCTCAGATTTCAGCCTCCTGAGTAGATAGAATTATAGTCAGACTTTTGAGAGACAAATATGCTTTGTATATCTAAGCAAAAAGACAACTTCTACACAAGGAAAAGAAAATAAGTCTTCTTCCAAGCATCATGAAAGGAAAAGTAGGATTGACCCAGACATGTTTGTTTAGTATTTTCTGGCTGTTCACTAGGCTTTTAAGGTAATTTGTCATCTTTATGGATACAATGAATCAGAATTTGTAGAAGACACAGTCGTGTACAGAATAAAATTCACAAAACAAAACTAAACTTTTTAAAATTGTATTTTATTGTTGGGGTGATGTATAAAAGGATTATAGTCACATTCATCAGGTAGTAGGTGCATTACTTCTCAAACATTGATACTCCTCATGTGTTTTGTCTCCCTTTCCCTCTTCTCACCGCCTCCCAATCATCTTGCTTTTAACCTTCCCTTCCCTATTTCAAATAAACAAATAAATGTATATACAATATTCCAACAAAGTCAGATACAGTAACATGAGATAAACCATAAGAGGAAAAAAAGAGAAAAGAAATAACTTCACATAGTACATTAAGAACAACAAGATCTCATGAAACTGTGGTCAAAAAACTGTTTTGGAGGGTTTTATAAAATGTAATAGCTGGGCGTGGTGGCTCACACCTATAATCCTAGTTACTCAGGAGGCTGAGATCTGAGGATCAACGTTCAAAGCCAGCCTGGGTACAAAAGGACCTGAGACTCTTATTTCCAATTAATCTCTAGAAAATGGGAAATGGGGCTTGGCTCAAGGGTAGGGTGGTAGCCTTGAGCTAGAGCTCAGTGACAGTGCCCAAGCCAGTTCAAGCCCCGTGACCCCCCCAATATATAAATATATATATATAATAAATTATGACATGTCAATATTAATTAATAAGTCTCAAAAACGGGGAAGTGGGAAATGGACAATTAGGGGCCAAAATATAATGCCCTTCCTCCTTTTCCTCAGTAAGAGGCCAATGGGTAATATCCTTATGTATATAGGAAGATTTGTGTAATATTATAAACCAAGGATACATTTTTGGACAGGATTTTGGTTCATTGCTTACTTCTATACACTACTCAGGATGAATTCATTTTTTTATGATTTACTTATTTATTCGCAAGTACAAGTGCTTGAACTCAGGGGCTTCATACTTGCTTGGCTTGCTTGCTCAAGGCTGGTGCTCCACAATTTGAATCATGTCACTGGCTGGATTTTAGTAGTTAATTAGGAATAGAATCTGGAAGATTTTTCTGCCAATGATGGCTTATAACAAGAATCCTCTAGCTCTAAGCCTCCTGAGTAGCTAGGATTGCAGGTGTAAACCACCTGAACCTAGCATTGCTTGAACATTTTTAACAATGAATCTATGCATTTTTTAAAGTCATGGTTATTTTAAAAATGTTTGATATTTTCTGACATTTTAAAGACATTACAAAGTATAAAAATGGAATGAAAATAAACAATTAAAATAAGCTTGCATTAAAATGATTCATTTAGAGAAACAAAGAGGAAATCACAAGTCACCAGCATGAGGAATTAAATAGAAAATATAACCACAGATCTAAAGGTCTTCTAAAGCATAATTGAAGCAAACACTTGGCATAGTTTTGTGTTGATACATTTGACAACATACAAGAAAGAGATAATCTCTCGAAGCCATCCATTGCCAAAATAAAATTCATATTCTGAATAGCCCTAGAACCATTGATAAAAATTGCATTTTAATTATAAGCCTCCTTGAAAGGAAATCTTCAGGTTCAGATAGTTTCACTGAAGAAATTAGCCAAACACTGTAAGAAGAATGAACATCACTTTTATGCAAACTTCTCCAGAAAATACAAAAAGAGAGAGCACTTCCAATTCATCCTGTAATGTCAATATTACCCTGATACTAAGAACAAGCAAACTCCTTATGTAATAAAAATCCCCTCAAGAGTATATTATGAATTTAGATGTAATATAAAGTCATAGATATAGACAGTATAGCAGTGTTCACAAGAAATAGGGAGTAATGTACATATTTTGCCATAATAAAAGAAAAACCAAAGAAAAATAACAAACCTTGATGAAAACATTGTGCCTGATACAAAGTTAACTCAAACGGATCCTGGGCTTACATATAAAACATAAAAGCTCTCAGGGAAAATAAAAAAACAAAGCATAGAAAAAAACCCTTCAGGATCTGGCTGAAAGGCTCTTACTTTTGACCCCACAACTATAATGTATAATGATGACACTTGGAATCTCATAAAAAATACATTTTTAGGAAATCCTCTGTGCAAAGGATGGACAGAGGAGTTACTGACTGGGAGATAATATTGCAGAACACAAATCTAACACGTCTGATGGGTAAAATCTCTCAACTCACACGTGGAAAGTAAAATAAGTTAAACAATCTCAAATGAAAATTTTCACGAGATGAAAATGGACACTCCATTGAGGAGGATGTGCTCACGGCAAATAAGTACATAAAAAGATGTTGGGTGTCATTCAACGTTACAGACGTTCACACTGAAACCACACTGAGGTGTGCCTGGACAGCTATTGGACTGGCTAGAATTGGTTTTTAGCAGTGGCAATAACAAATGTATTCAAACAGACATAGATTATAGCAGCTATAGGAAATGGAAATTACTTCCAGACCTTATTTGGAATAACTTCATAGATAATATTGCATATTGTTGGAGATAGTTCGTGAAAGGGAAAAACACATGGTCCAGTTGTACGTACAGAATTTGATTATTTTAAATGTGTTGAGATTGAAGGGCCTGAAAAACATCCTATCACTGACATGCCAAAGACATGGTAAAGTTCTAATGATAAGAAAAATCTGGGATTCCCTGGGTAAATTTGTAGACATACCCGTTTGGCTATTGTAGGAAACTAAAAATAGAGTGAAAATCACCCAGAAAAACTATAAGTTGTTGGAAGGGACTAAAAAGTAACTCAGGAAAACATACATAAGAGTAGCTGAGGGAAGAAAAAGCTAAAAAGGAAAAATTTCCAGAGAAGAAAACCAGTAGCTGTGCAGAGAAGACAAATGCAATAGAAGTCTGTGAAATTCCCTTGAATGAGTTAGGTCAAACTTCACTCCAAAGCAAGGGTAAGAAGCATCCTAAATAAGATTGCCAGATTCTGGAAAATTAAAACATCCACTGCTTCTGTATTTAGTGCTCATAAAGTATGACATGTTCCAGCCAAGCAAATAGATCCTTTTACTTCTGTAAATTGCTAATATGCAAGCATATGTAATTGTTTCTATCTTGATGGGATCTAGCACTCTGATGGAATATCAGACATTTTTCCTAAGAAGAAAGCATCATCACCAATATTACCATAGAAAGTGTGTTTCCTATTAATGCATTTTCAAATCACTGTTTAATTTTTAGTTTGAAATATGTAGAAAACAGTACAGCTTGGTACTGGCACAAGAACAGGCCTGAAGAACAATGGAATAGAACTGAGGACCCAGATATTAACCCACAGACCTACAGCCACCTAATCTTTCATAAGGGAGCCAAAAAAATAGAATGGAAGAAAGACAGCTTCTTCAACCAGTAGTGCTGGCAGAACCTGCAGACAACTAAAGTTGGATCCTTCTTTGTCACCCTGCACCAGGATTAACTCCAAATGGATCAAAGACCTGGAGGTAAAAGCCGACACTCTGAAAACTTTACAAGAAGGAATAGGAGATACACTAAGTCTCCTTGGCACAGGTCGAAACTTTCTTAATAAGGACCCAGAAACACAACAAATCAGAGAAAGGTTGGATAAGTGGGACTGCATTAAAATGCAGAGCTTCTTGTATGGCAAAGGACATAGCTAGAAAATTAACTAGAAAGCCTACAGAGTGGGAGAAGATCTTCACCAACCATACAACAGACAAAGGCTCATATCTAAAATATATCAACAGCTCAAAAAATTGAATCACTCCAAAACTAATCTCCAAAGAAACAACCATCCCATTAAAAGATGGGCCAAAGACTTAAGAGAGTCTTCTCTGAAGAAGAAATAAAAATGGCCTATAGACACATGAAGAAATGCTCAACATCTCTGGTCATAAAAGAAATGCAAATCAAAACAACTCTAAGATTTCATCTCACTCCAGTTAGAATGGCCAGGGTCAAGAAATCTATTAACAACAGACGCTGGAGGGGATGTGGCCAGGAGGGATCACTACTACAGTGCTGGTGGAAGTGCAAACTCGTTCAACCACTATGGAAAACAGTATGGCAGACTCATAAGGAACATAGGCTCAAGAGTTTCCCTTATTTGTCATAATCAGTAGAACCTTGAGCTCTCCTAGCAGAGATTTACAATAGAACAAAATCTGGATACATAAGGCCATATAGAATGATGCTAAATGAAAGGACCTCCAGGATATAGAAACAAAAGCCATATAATGAGTGATTGTTGTCCTTATTGTACTATGTTATCTCTCATTTCTTTTGCTGTCCCTTAATTATCTCATATTATTACAGTATTTCACCTGGTTATCTGATATGTTGTATTTATGCTTATTTGGTTATTTGAAGTCGGATAGGGAAGGGAGTAAAACAAGATGAGGGGCAGGGGTGGGGCGAGGGAAATGGAGACCAAGACATGAGAAATGGTTCAATATATGTGAAGTAATGTACCTTCTGTCTGGTGAGTATAATGTAACCTTCTATTTATTACAATTAAAAAAATATATGAAAAAATGCATACAATCACATCCACAAAATGTTATTGTTAATGTCTTGGTCACTGGCCCTGGGGCCTGCTCAGGTGAGAGAGTATCAGGATTCACTTATCATTAGTAAACTTGTCATCATGGAGTGCCATATAGATTCTTTTGGGAAGGTCTACAGGGCACCCCTTTGCATATATTTTATGATTTATAGATGATTGAAGGGTTGATTTGTTATTTGAGTATGATGCCACATGCTCATACTATGAAGCCCGATTTTTTGCTCAGTAAGACCTATGTTCATTTTAACTCACTTTTTTATTTGAGGTATATCTTTTCCTAAATGCCCAGTTGTCTCTTGGGAGGGAATTTAGTATGATTCCTATTTGTGGAAAACGTAATTCAGTTTTAGAAAGATCTGAGGATTTATTCAGAGAAAACACATGAGAGAATATTGTTTCTTTCTGTCTCTAGAATTGGGAGTTAAGCAAAAACTATTCCTAGGATTAAAAGACAAGACTTTATAACCATGTATGCCTGATAGAATGTAGTCAGAAGTGTATTATTATCACCATGATAAGGGAAGACTTTTATTTTTGTAAGAAAGCTCACTAATATAACTTTGGACACATTTCTAAGGATGGCAAGAACATTCATCTTTATTGGAAAACAACATGAGCTGAATACTGGTGGATCGCATCTGTAATACTAACTACTCAGAAGGCTGAAGACAAAAAAAAAAGCATAGTTCAAAGCCAGATTAGGAAAACAAAATCATGAGATTTTGTCTCTAAAAATAACCAGCAAAATACTGGGCTGGAAGTGTGGTTCAAATGGTAAAGCATTCCAAAGTATGCCAGCAAACAAGCAAGCCAAGCAAGTTCAAACTACTGAGTGGACACTTCAATATGGACAAAATTTAAGATCATTATGACCTTCAGAGCAATACAATTTAAATGAAAGGAAGGGAAACGATGAGAAAAAAAGAAAAAGAATGCATCTTAGGGTCCTAGAAGTGACATGGATATATAATTCCAAATCTGATTTTAGAAAATGTCTGATCAGGGCATTCAATTTGTGCTTCCCACGCTAATTTTTCATCTACAAAATAACAGAAGCAATTACTGCTTAGTCCATAGAGTCATTATGATTATCAAAGGAAGTGGTTTTATGGAGGAGAGACATCACATAAGCAAACAGCATGGAATTGGCCCCGGATTTTTTATTAATAACTTCGGATAAGTGTTTTTAAAAAGTACTTATCAAATTTCTGATCAATCATGGGAGAAGTTCATTTAAAATTACAATGTGTGTCTATATTTCATGTCTACCAATTCAAAGTGAAATCGAGGCACCTGGAGTGGTTATTCAAGCTTGACAACAACACACAAATTGGATGTGGCAGTTGTTATAAAGGGCCACCAACATTCCTTTTCCAGGGAAGATTTGGTTTTTAGACCTGGGATTATGGTCAGGACTCAACACTACTGGATTTGCCTCTGACACACAGAATACCATGTTCAAGAACCTATTTGCTACTTAGTCCAGACGCAGTGACTGATAGATATAAAGAACTTACTGCATGGCCATCTTGGTCTAATTCTCATGCAGTCCAGAGGCATCTTTCTTACTCTAGAGGAGAGTGATAGAGCTTAGCTCCGCTTTCTGCTTCTCTCTCTGACCCAGTCTACTTCCTTTCTCTTCATCCTTAGGAACACTGTTCAATACATCTCCTAAATACCAAGCTCTGTCTCAAAAATCTGCTTCTGGAGAAACCAACCTACTATATTTGGGAACCTTGACTAGAAGCACAAATCACTGGAGCCCTGAGGGATTTTTTAAGATTTAAGCTCATTTTAACTTAACTTTATTTTAAATTAATGTTTTAATCTTTAAGTGGACATACAAAGAAGTTTCAATTCAGCATATTGGTTTATGGATGTAAGCCATCAGTATCACTCTGTCCATCATTCTTTCCAGTCTCCCTAAACCCACTCAACCCCTCAATTCTCCTAGTTCCATTTTCACATTTTTACACTGACTATTTTGACTTTAAGGTCCACCCTTCTTCTCTACCTCTCAATTGCTCTCTCTACATATACAATACACACTTGCCCATGTGCACACGTGGGCACACACACACACACACACACACACACACACACACACACACACCACATACATTTTCTTCATCTATTTTCTTACTGAAGAGCATCTGAAGTATTTCTATAACTTGACTATGATAGGTGTGCAGCCATGAACATTGAAAATGTGCAACATAAGGCATTTCTAACTCTGTGGCCTATTAATTCCCTCTGACACACTTCACTCAACAAATATTTATTAATCAACTATTGCACATCTGGACATTTTATTGATATTGGAGTAAATAATAAGTATAATGATGCCTTTTTATTATCTTCTTAGGAAAAGTAACGTAACTCCTTTCTACCCTGAGCCAGTTCATTTCATTTAAAGAAAAGGAGAACATATTTTTCTCCAAGTTTTAGGACCATATTTATTGGTTGTTAGGCATTTTTTCAGGGGTATATTGGAACCTGATCATTTCTACCTTTGAGGACTGGAAGGAAAAGACAGGAACAGAGACACTTTGGGGTGTTTTGTGTTCCTAATGTGTCATTGTTTACATGTCACTTCCCTGGGCATAAATGTTTGCATTGCTATTTACAAAATTGTTGGGAGCCAGAGTGTGGAGTCAGACTGATGCATGAATCTGCATAACTCAGTAAGATAGCCACACAAAGATATGAGCTGTCATGTATGGAGCCCCATGCCTAGGAACTTTTGAGCTACATTGTCTGTATTGTGAGCTCCCTGACCTTATCGGTTTATTGCTTTATTGCTTTAGTGTTTTATGGCCTTGTCCTGCTTAACTGATCTGAGATTTACCTTTGTAAGAATGTAACCCCTGGCAGTTCCCTGGTTTCAAGAAAGTATGTAAGACTGGATTTTAAAAATAAACGGGGCTGCAGTCTTAAGCTCACAGCCTTCTTGGCTGCTGACTTGGGCTGTAGTCCTCCTGAATCCCATCTGTCTGTCTCTTTTCTACTTTTTCCAAGTCCCTGCCCCCTATTTCAGGAATCCTGGTTCGCTGCCGGCTGGTCCCAGCACAAAATGGGAAGGGGTATCAATGTTCAAAAACTAATGTATCCACTACCTGATGAATATAACTGTAACCCTCTATACATGACCCTGACAATAAAATATAACAAATATATATGTGTACATACATATCTTGACTTTAATACTCAGTTAAGCAGATTCTGAAACAGATTTGTGTATAAACTTATTTAGGGCATGAGCTCAAGAAACAAGGATAGTTTGGTTGGAATGAGAGGTAAGAGAAGGAAGGATGTCAGTAAAGGATATGGTAGCAAGACTTACTGTTCTGGAAGAGGGTATCTTAATCTGTGACGAGATCCTCTGGGAATCAGTGTAGAACAATTACCTGTAGCTTCCTCTTCCCAAGAGTGCAAAGGAGCTTAGGTATTTACCCACGGACTCCTCTCATTTATTATTTAGAGCTTTCCTGAAAAGGGAAATTCATGCTAATTTCCTAACACCTCCTGCATCTTCAGGAAGAGCAATTTCTATTGCCAGATCAAAAAAGAAAAATCACAGATGCCTGAAGTTGGAAGTCAGATTTTTTTGGTGCTGAGTTATGTAAGTACAGTGTATTAGCTGGAATCATAAAGAAGAACTTGAAAAAGGAAAAAAACTCAAAGGCTCAAATAACATGTGGGAAACTTCATTTTTAAATATCTATCTAGCTCTCTCTCTCTCTCTCTCTCTCTCTCTCTCTCTCTCTCTCTCTCTCTATATATATATATATATATATATATATATATATATAAAGATCTTGGCTGCCTAATAATTGTACTACATTGGTGAGCTTTGTACCAGTTACATATATCATTTAGTGATATTAGTTGGAAAAATCACCTGAAATCATCTTTCATTAATAGAATACTATCAAATTTACTGTAAATAGATATGACTGTCAGTAAGAGGTAATGCCTAGGTTAAAAGCAAATAAAATTTTTTGCCAGTCCTGGGCTTGGGCTCAGAGCCTGAGCACTCTCCTGGGGCTTTCTCGAGGCTAGAGCACTACCATTCGAGCCTCAGCACCATTTCCGGCTTTTTTCTATGTATATGATACGGAGGAATTGAACTCAGGTCTTTGTGCATGCTAGGCAAGCACTCTACCGCGAGGTCAAATTCCCAGCCCCAGGAAAAATTATGTTGCTTTCAAATTAAAACAGAACCTCAATGGACAAATGAATCAAAAAAATGTGCATATATACTATGAACAATGGAATTCTATATTTTTCATCAGAAAGAATAATATTGTACCATTCATCAAGAAGTGGAAAGACTTAGAAAAAATTATATTAAGCAAAGGAAGTCAGACCCATGTAAACATAAGTTTCATGTAGTCCCTCATTTGTGATAACTAGGATTTGCCTAGGTAAATGACAAAAAAAATACACTTGGATATTGTAAAATATACAGGACTCTAGACATTCTCATAATGAGACTAAAGGAGAATCATAAAGAAACAATAACTGTGTGTATGATCATATAAAATCCTATTTATTGAAATAAACTCCAAGAAATGGAAACAAGAGATTTTGTTTTTTGTTCTTCCTTTGCTATTGTTTTTGTTTTCTACACTTTTTATCTTGTTGGTAAGTTTGTGCAAGGGTAAGAGAAGCACAGAAATGGTAGGAAAAAAGGTGAACAAATGCAGTAGTAATACTTACTAGACACTACTTTTAAAATGAGCTATACGGGGAGTGGTGGCTCACGCCTGTAATCCTAGCTACTCAGGAGGCTGAGATCTGAGGATGGAGGTTCAAAGCCAGCCAGGGCACTAAAGAACTTGCAACTCCTATCTCTGGTTAACCACTAGAAAACTGGAAGTGAAGCTGTGGCTCTAGGGATAGGGCAGTAGCCCTGAACTGAAGAGCTCAGGGACAATGCCCAGGCCCAGGGGTAGTGAGGAAATCTTGAGCTGAAGAGCTCAGGGACAGCATGTAGGCCCAGAGTTCAAGCCCCACTACTGATAACAAAAAAAAAAGAAAATGAGCTATACAACTTGGAATCAGGGTGGGGTTGGGAGTTTAAAAAAACTTGGAAAAATTGAGAGAAGGGTGACACTTTTCAAAAAGAAATATACTTATTGCCAGACTTATCACTTTTACAATAAAAAAAATTATAAAACCTAATGTAATTCAACCAGGGCTAAAGTGGTGCCCCATGGTATAAAAGAACCCAAACTATTGTTACCTTGTTGATAGAGGCATGACTTCCACTCTCAGTGTAATGATTGCTGGATCATTAACCACTTTATCCCCTCACTAACGTCTGAAGAAAGAATGCATGTACTTCCCACTGGCAAGAACTTGTACACATGATCAGAACGAGCCACAAGAGAAGGTGGGAAAACAATTTTATTTCAAACTTACTGTCATATGTCCAATGAAACACAAATATTCATTTTGAAGAGATTTGAAAGGAAGTATTTTGGACATTTGTTAAAAACATAAAATGTGACTTAAAAAACATTAATATATAAGTAAGCTCTTGTAGAAAGTTTTAACTGTTTACTGGGAAGATAGATTTAATACTTTCCTGAATTCATGCTCTGGTCAAAAATCTCATCACTTAAAATAGTTAATATCAAAGATATACTGGATAAACAGCATGAGCTTATTCCAGATGTGTAGATGTACCCATTAAGAAAGATAAATTCTAATTCTACTGGGAGTTCTTTATTTTATCAAACCTACTATAGAGATATTCATACAATTTAACCTGCATGCATGACAGGTGACATAGTACTTTGAGCACAGAGGAAACATTTGTTTTCATAGGCCTTATCTTCACTAGTATAAACTTCCAACTCAAATTATTTGTTTGGCTCCTTCATCTTAGGAGTCTTCAAGTCTTGAAGACAAGTATCTTTAAGTCTCTTGATAATCCTATATCACAAACAGTCCTTCAAGTACATGTAATAAAAGATTTTTGAAGAAGAATTACAGAGATTTTTCAAGGTAAATTTTCCTATAGAAAACAGAAATTAAGGAAAAATTATACCATTGCCATTGTTCTCACTAAAAAAAAATTAAGCACAGATTTCATAGTTAAAAATAAAAGAGTAGTCTTCTGACAAGTAATATGGGTAAAAAAATGTTATTCTTCTTGGTGATTGTGTGGAAAATCAGACACAGCTTTTTCGTGTTGACTGGCCTCCTCTTTCTGGAGACCAGAAAAGGAATCCATCTGGACTTTTGCTAAAGAATAGCAGATGGAGCTGTATCACGTGACAATGAGCAGATCTCTCTGTCATAATCCACCAATGGAATGCTTTGCAGCAATAAAATTAATATATGTCTAAGAAATCATTTTCCCTTTATGTGTTAGCTCTGGAATTGTTATGGCTTGGCTTCCCCTTGTCAGGAGACAAAGTGAGTTATATGTAATCAGTATTTCAGAAAATTGGGAGAATTCAGATAGCATGATTTTGTATCTGGGAAGGTTCTTAAACAATTCATTGAAGGGCCATTTGAGGGCATCTTGAAAATTGCTGTATGTTAATTATATGCAACAATAGTTTTTCTTAAGTAAATCATACAAAACAAACGAAATTGTATAATACATTACTCATTACATATAATATGCAATGGTATTTAGTTTCATGTTTTTAAATTACTGTATTTTATTGTTAGGGTAATATATAGAGGGGTTTGCAGTTAAACTCACCGGGTAGTGGGTACATTACTTCTTGAACACTGATGTTCTCTCTCCTGTTTGGCTCCCATATTCCCTCCCGCCCAGTCCACCCAATCATCTTATTTTTCCCCTTCCCTTCCCTATTTCAAATAAGCATATATATATATATATATATATATACACACAATATACCAGATAACAAAGTCAGATACAATAACTACATGAGATAAACCATAAAGGGGAAAAAAGGAGAAAAGAAATAACTTTACATAGCACATTAAGAACAACCATCACAAAGGTAAACCTCTTGTTTCCACATCCTGGAGTTCATTTTGCTTAGCCTCATCCTATATGACCCTATGCATATAGCTTTTGAACTATTGTAATCCTCTGCTAGGAGAATCCTAGATGTGTACTAATTATTACAAATGAAGGAAACCATGGAGCCTATGTTTCTTGGAGTCTGGCTTACTTAATATGATTTTTTCCCAAATCTTTCCATTTCCTTACAAATGGGGAAATGCAGTTCTTTCTGGTGGCAGCATAGAGTTCCATTGTGTATAAATATCACACCTTCTTGATCTACTCATTTGCTGAGGGACCTCTGGGTTGGGTTCCATATCTTTGCTATGGTAAATAATGCTGCAATGAATATTGCTGTGCTAGTTAGCTTCACATTTTTGAAACTGTCACTTCCTCAAATCTTTGTTTCCATGATCAATATTTGCACAATCCTGATGCTCTACTTAGCAGTTTTTGCTTCACTTACACATAGCTGCCATCCGCCTTTGTCTTCATTACCCTCAATGGTGATCACATTGTTCATCTGTTTTCTGGACATGCTATTTAATCCTACACTATGTATTTATTAAATAGACCAGACTGTCGATCTTCTAAGTTTCCCAGTTAATTCCCTCCATGCCATGCTGAAGAAATCATTTATTTCTTAATTTTTCCATCTCTCTAGTTTATCTCAGATTTGTAGCCCTACTTATTTCATCAAAACCTTAAACTTTATTTTGAAACTTTTTTCTATGATGGCTCAAGGAGCTGCACTAGTTTTTTTTTTTCATTTCCTCAACATGATTATTTAGAAAAATCATGTGACCCATAATTATATGTAAAAGATTTAAGAACTGAAATGCATGGGATAGTAGAAAACCTGCCTAGAAAGGGAAAAGCCCTGAGTTTAAACACCAGCAATCATCTCCATTTTTTTAAAAAAGCCTGGAACACTGTTACATAAACAAAGTAAGTCACTACAATATGGTCAAAAAATATACAGAGGTTCGAACTTGGTAGAAAATATACCTTTTCCTTTTTCTAAAACTGTCAGGATCTATAAGGATGAATGGCATTTTTTTCTGGTCTTCATAGTTTTAATTCCTTTATTACTGCATGCTTTGACCACCAGAGTCTTCATTTCCTGTCAACAGGTTTTCTCTCTGGTTTTCCATTCATTTCCCAGAGACCAAGAGTATTCATTTCGTGGTTCAGATATTGTGAAGCATCCAGTTCTAGAGATAGCATCAAATCCTGCAGGTAATTCCTTGGAAAAATAGTGTCTCCTAGTTTTCAATGTGTTTTATTAATATAAATAAACTCTTAAGGTATAAACTATGAAATTTTTATACCAAGAGGAGAGATATTTCCAAAAATGGGGAAAAAGACAGCATAACACCTCAAGGATGCTTTACATATATATACAAAAAATGACTGTGGATCATAAGCTTATACTCAGACTTCTAATTTTCTACATTTACTTTACCAAGTATTAGGTAATATGCTTTGTTTCTACCTGTTACCATGTTGTGGAGAAATTCAAAGAAACCAGGTTATTTGACTCATGCAAGTGTCATTTCTATAAACAACAATGCTACCCTACACAGAAGCCTGTATGTAAATATAATAGCATATCTATACCTTACATGGGTGAATATAAAATTAGTAGCCATGCTTCCGTTGTCTTACCTTCATTTTCATGCTTTCAGAAAACTGAACAAACAGTAGGAACGAATCACTGTGCTAGTGGAACAGAGTGAATAGAAAGAGTCACAAAGTATAATGCAAAAGTCCACCAAGAAGGAAACATCATGGAAATATGAAAATAGTGATGTAAAATTTACAATACTAAAGAATGGAGATACCTAGTTCTCTAACAGTCTGCAATAAAAAGGTTTAAACTACTAGGGAATATTCAGGAAATTTACAAAGTGGCTAAAATGAGATCTGAAGAATGAGGATTAACTAGACCATGTGCATGATGAGGGAAGGATGAAGAGGATTTTTCTAAGAAAATAAACACCTTGCAAGCAAGAAATTGAGAGGAAGTGAATGTAATCAGGGCTAGATAGCACAGCTACAAGTTTGAAAGTAAAAGGGAGTGTGGTTTAAGGTAAAACTGGAAATGTAGGGATTAAGACTTCTGGGTTGTATGAAATCTTTCAGGCTGTGTTAAGTGGTGCTGGCTGTAAAGGAGCCAAACACCACTGGAGAATTTTAAGCAGGATGTGGGAGGCAAACTTGACTTTGAGAAGTTCACATAGGGATGCTTAGGAGTAGAATGGTTGCAAAACCCAGTTAGGATTCTTGTGTAAGTCCAAGTGGAACAGGAGGAGTCTGGCCAATGATGTACAAATAGAAATGGAGAGAAGTAAATTGGAGATATATTTAGATGGTAGATTTTTCAGAACTTGCTAATGACTTCAATATAATGAAGAAAGAATTATCAAATACAATTTTAGAGTTTCTATTTTGAGGAATTGGGCAGATGTTGTTTAACAGGATGTGGTTTACAGGGAAAGTTCTCTCTCTCTCTCTCTCTCTCTCTCTATATATATATATATAGATAGATAGATAGATAGATAGATAGATAGATAGATAGATAGATAGACAGATATAGATATAGATATAGATGATCTTCTGTAGAGATATTTGCTTTCATTCTCTATGTTAGGCTCAATTCTAAGGCTATAAATGGAAATCTGTGAATTTTTTTGCAGAACGACTATGGAAAATGAGCAAGGAATATGGAATTAAGAAAGGGGGAGGAAAAAATATTGAATTCTTGTTGAGAATAATGATACAATTAAGAGGAGCCTGCATTCATTTTTCTGGGCCTCCAGAAAATGAGGTAGACATGTCTCTAAGTTGTCTCACCTGATGGTGATGAATATAAAACATTTCTACACCACATTATAACCACCAATCGCTCAAATCTTCTTTCTAGGCTATTAGCTTGCTATATGCCTCTCTGGTGCTATGATTTAGACATTAATACTCTGAAAATCAGAAAATGACCTCAGACTTTTTCAAAAACACAACAGAGTGAACAGGAAAGGTAAATATTAAAGGGATATTAACAGAGGTGAGATAGTCTGTTGTCCTCTACTTCTCTCCTTCAGTAGTTTTTGTTTAACCATTTCTCTGAGTTTTTTATGTTAATATTTTTGTCCTTTCCCACTTTTTCTCCTCATTGCAATTTCTTTTTCATTGCCACATTTCAATTAAAGCATTGATACAGAAATTCTCTGACCTTCAAGTGAAAATGGCATGATTCTATTCCATTCCACACTTGTCACTTTGTATCTTTACTATAATAAGATTGAAATATATTGTGGAATCATGCTTAATTCTATGCTGATTAGAATGTAGTTAAAATTTTTTTTAAAAAAGATGGACTTGGCCATGTATACTCAACATAGGTCACAAGGACATAGCACTACAAATAATATGCATTTTAAAAATGCACAAATAGTCTGGGTGCACCAGTGGCTCACACCTATAATCCTAGCTACTCAGGAGCCTGAGATCTGAAGATGGCAGTTCAAAGTCAACCCAGGCAAGAAAGTCCAAACCACCAAAAATCTGAAAATGGAGCAATAGCTGCTATGATAGAGTGCTAAACTTCAGCCCAAAAGTTCAGGGACAGCAAATAGGCTCTATGTTCAAAACCCAGGATGAACACACACAACCAACCCCCCAAAAAAGAAAAAAAGAAAAGAAAAGAAAGCACAAATCACACTATCAGTGCATTAGTCCTAAACTGAAAAGTACAATTTCAACGTGGGAATCTAAATGCAAAAATTAATCCTTATTTTTACTAGTGACTCTCATCAAGAAGTAGAGAACACGGTTTACATTTGTGGCAGCAAGAGCTAGCACTTTGGAAAGCTGAAATACAGTATATAACACTGGGCAAACACGAGGTGCTCCATAAATATTGGGTGATTGCACAATTATACAGTCTTTATAGACATTCTTCACAGATCTGATATCAAACTTTTCTTGGTCTCTAATTCTTCCTTGAATATTACCTGATGTCTTAAGTTGATCAATTTTAAAGACACCTGATTTTGGCTCCTTCCATTCCATTTTGTACATCAAAGGAACTTATATAATAACATTTTTTTAATCATCACTCTCGGTCTCACTCTCATTCTCCCTCTCCCAACTCTTTTCAACTCTTCTCTTCCATGTTTAACTTTTCCCCATTACTTCCATCCATGCTCATGGATGGAAACCTACCCAAGTGTTTCCTAGAGAAACTCACTGGCTTTCTATCATGTCACTTCCCCATGCCTCTAAGTACCTTTGTGAAGAATAACCAGCACCCATTACTTACAGGTCCTCACCTCCAGACATACTAATAGAATGTTTGCCCAGAGAGCACCGAAAATATGCTACGCCAGCATTTTGTGACTTCTCCCCAATCCCAATACATCTCAAAAAACAAAATCACCTTTCTTTATCTTCGTGCACCAAAGCTATCTTCAGCTCTTTTCCAACATATTTTGAACTTCTTCCAAAGTTTTTTTCCATCCTTGCCTTTTATCTTCCTTCTGTAACTTTTTTCACTTGAGAAAATCTTCTACTTCGATGGAATCCACTTACTTAAGCTCAAAAGGGTGACTCATCAGTGAACCCCCATTTTACTACTCATTCCTTAGGCTTTATTTGGTTAGGACCATGCCGTCTACAATTTACAAATTCTCAAAAATTAGACAATTTTGCCACTTCTCTGGCATGCCTTGAGCTTCCCTGCCCCCTGTTTTTGCTTTAAGCTCCATTGCCAAGGGTGTGGCAATTTTTCCTTTATTCAGTGCCTATTTTCCGAGCCCTAAGCATCCAACTAAACCCATCATGGCAGTTGTCACTTTCTCTATAAAATCTGTCCCAGTGTACTTCAAGAAGAATGCATTTATCATCCTGCTGCATTATCTGATCTCCTTGCGGATATGTGTCATATGAGTTAGCCTTATCCCATAGACTAGCCCACTCTAGTCCCTACAAACAACCCCAGATTCATCATACTGATGAACAATGAATTTCCAGATTAGATCATCTACTTCTTCTCCCATAGTCTTAATCTTCTACTTCCTAAGTTCTAATCCCTATTTATCTCATCATCTGGGCTCCTGACACTTCGTGCGGTTGAGCCTACATTTTTGTCCCTGTTGTCTCTCACTAGGATTCGTATCATTGGCCTAAGGAAGGGACCAACTGAATGTCTCACCCAAAGACATTGTCAGCTGTCTCCAAATCAGAAGACAGCAAAATTTAAAAACCCCAATTTGTCTTGAGGTCAGGTTCCAGATTGATTCTAATTCAGTTAACAACAATCCTTTAACATACTGAATGTTTGATAATGGAATTTAAATGAATCCATAGACTTTTCTAGTTATAATAAATGACTGAAAACAAATGAAAGTGAACATAGGGTACTATGAAAATAATAATAATAGAAAAAGCTATTCATTTTGTAGAGTCATCTGAATAAACAATTTCAGTAGGGGCTCTGCACAGCTAAAGAAATTGGACAATATACCAAAATGGGGAAGCCAGAAAGCTCTGCAATTCTATGAAGCTGTTCTGACTTAAAATCCTCACTATCTACTGCTGATCTATAATTTAATGTTAAATTCCATTTCTTCAACTCTATGCTTAATAGAGTTTATATAGGGGGTAGTTACATAATATTTTTAATTGACATAAAAGTTATATAATGTGTGATACATATTCCATATTTAACAAATGTTAAATTATTATAAAAAATAATTAACAGTTATTATGTTAATTGAAATAAAGCACTTAAATAAAAGTCAAAGAATCCAAGAGAAAAGTTACCATCTTCATAATTTTACATATTGGTGGACCTGTGTCACGTTTCTCTCATAGCCAAAATATAGTCAGCAGTCAGCACTGCTTAAAAGAGATCAGATATGCAAACTGTTATAGAAGTAACCCAAGCTGTTTCTTGTGAATGTCCTGTGTAGGTACGTAAAGTCTGTTCCTATAACTGGTAGATGAAAAAAAATAGGATAAAGATCAGGAGAGCCAGTTAATTATGTCCCTGGACTAAAAGGAACACTCACAGCCTCTATTACATGCCATCAGCCAGAGCTCACTGCGTGATTGCAGGTAGTTGAAAGGGGATCTGGGAGATGCAAGCCAATAAAGAAAAGAACAGAAATAGAAGTTGAGGGCATGACGTTTTAGCCATCAGTGAACAGTACACACACCTGCCCTCAGGAATTAGAGGACCATTTTCAGAACATAACTAACACAGGAAGCAGCAAGCTCATAAGCACATTAATGATATCACCAAATCCTCCATCATGAGTTGTTGGTATCTTACCTACTGATGTAGGACCACACAGGTTCAACAGTGCTGGAGCAGGGAAACATGATTAATTAATCAGTTAGTGATTACAGGAGGCCCTACATATTATTAATATATATGTGCTAATATATGTACATATATATGTGTATATATAAACAACTATACACACATATATATGGATATATATATATATATACCCAGATCAACCTGAAACAAAGGATCCTGACCAAAAAAAACAGAGTAAAGTACTCAAAGGAATGAGCCTCAGATATAAGTATTAAGGTTTAAAGCCAGCCAGGGCAGAAAAATCCATGACACCCTCATCTCTATTAACCACCAGAAAACTAGAAGTGGCACTGTGGCTCCAAGAGGTAAGTGCTCACTAGCCTTGAGCATGAAAGCTCAGGAACAGCTGCTAGGCCATGTCTTCAAGCCCCATGACCAACTAACTAACCGAATAAACAAAACAAACAAACAAACAAAAAACTGGAATGAATTACTTCATGATAGGGTCTAATCTATCCTTCACGGACCATTTTGTAATTGTACTGAATGTCTGCCTATCTATCTATTTATCTCTATCTATCCATCTATCTATATCAAACTATATCTATGTGTGTAACACATTTATGTATATCTACACATATGTATGTGCATTTGTAGATATGCTTATATGTGTGTGTGTATATACATATACAGTGTCAACAGACAATAGCTAGCACTAACTTGGTCAGTCAAGTGAGTGAGCTGTACTGGAAGCAAGTCCTCCAGTTCCTGTCAAACCTTCAAATGTCTCTAGCTTGACTGACAAACTTGACTGCAGCCTCATGGGGCATTTTAAATGGAAATTGCCCAGATAAGCTCTCCTAAATCTCTGTCCCACATAAACTGAGACAAGGGAATATTTGATGTTTTGTTTTTGTTTCCTAAGAATTGGGTACAATTTATTGAATGATATTGTATTTATGAAGACAATGTATTATTACACAGCAATTGCTAACTAGTACAATAGAATTTTTTTTAATTTTCTCTTAATGTATTATTGCAAAATATGGTATTATATATACTAAACAATATTGTTGATTGACTAAGCCTCCAAGAACACAGTTAATTGTGCTTTTTACCTTAAGATCACATACAAACTCACACACACACACACAATTTAGCAAAACTACAATCATAACTTTAATTGTTTTACTTCTTCCGTAGTAGATGTCATTTTAATTTTAGAAAAGGACAATTTTCCATAATAAACATTTCAAATAAAAAAATTCATCCTGCAGAAAAGATAGAAAACATTTTTATACTCTGCTTTTCTTTTTACTTGAATATTTGAGCTACACAGTATAATTTTTTGTTTTGTTTTTTTACATCTGTGGGGTTTGAAAGGCATACAAGATAAAAAGATTAAAGGATTATCTAAAGGTAAAAGAATCATTTTATATCCAGAAGAACAAAAGATACCATCTTACATTTATACTGCAAGAGAGAAAAATTTTAAAGTAACCACCACCAACAAACAACTTCTATCATATAAGTGTTTTGAGGAGTAGCATTTGTATGTTTTGGATAGCAGAGTTGGAATAAATGAACTTATAATTTCTACTACCATGCAGCTTGAGTTGCTGCACAATCATAGACTCTGGAACTGATGAGATATCAAAGTTATCATGGTTATGACACTTGTAAGTTAAGATATATACATTTGAGTTTTTGTTGACTTTCCCCTCATACTCTAGCTTCCATTATCCTTACTCAGTTTTCATGTACTTCTAAAAGTACATATTCACAGTTCAACAAGAATTGCCTCAGAATAAAAATGTTAGTATCCTTGGGCCAGGAGTTTGGCCTAGTGGAAGAGTGCTTGCCTAACATTCACAAAGACTCGGGACCAATTCCTAGGTTCCACATACATAGACAAAAGAAAATCTGGAAGTGATGCTGTGGCTCAAGTTGTAGAGCTATAGCCTTGAGAAACCCAAGGACAGTGCTCAGGCCTGGAGTTTAAGCCCTGGGACTGACAAAAAAATATACTTTAAAGAGAGGGGGGGAGGGAGAGAGAGAGAGAGAGAGAGAGAGAGAGAGAGAGAGAGAGAGAGAGAGAGAGAGAGAGAGAGAGAGAGAGAGAGAGAGGGAGAGGACATAAAAAAATACAAAAAGCAAAATAGCAAATACTTCTTGTTTCCATTTCTTGGAACTGATTTCAATAAGCATCATTTTATATGAGTATATGCACATAGATATTTAGTCTTTCTGATCCCTCCTTTGGTATCACTATGTGAATGCTTAGAGTTCTGATTAATTTAGCATGCCCAAGTATAATTTTTTGTCTTTTTATCATGCATTGTGTTTACTTGATTATTATAGGCACATTCTATAGGCATATTTACTCTCTATAGGCATATTTACTCTCTTTACCACAAAGGCTGGGTGCCAGTGGTTCATGCTTGTAATCCGAGCTACTCAGGAGACATAGATCTGAGGATCGAGGTTCAAAGCCAGCCAGAGCACAAAAGTCCATGAGATTCTTAACTCCAATTAACCTCTAGAAAATGGGAAGTGGGGCATGACCAACAAAAAAAATGACTTGGGATAGACAAAATTCATAAAATATGTAGAATTGTACAATCAATATATAGAACTGTATAATATAGCATGCATGTGAATAACCTTCTCATCCCTTGCAAAAAAAACTACCTTATGACAGGAAAGATTTAATGAAGCAATTAATTTGTCCATTCTAGGAAAGCAGCTTAGAATTATGTATTATAAAATTTAGAAAGGCCAAGCCAACACAGTGTCTCACTCCTGTAATCCTAGCTACTCAGGAGGCTGAAATCTGAGGATCAAGATTCAAAGCCAGCCTAGCATAAAAGAATCTAAAACTCTTATCTCCAATTAACTCTAGAAAATAGGAAGTGGGGCTTGGCTCAAGGGTAGGGCGGTAGCCTTGAGCTGAAGAGCTCAGGGACAGCGCCCAGGCTAAGTTCAAGCCCCATGACCCCCCCCCCACACACAAAAAAATTAGAAAGACTATTAAGTAGATTGCACATTTAGAAAACATTAAGAGTGCACTGACAAACAACTTTAGGTAGAACTGTTTAAATACTGTAGCATTCACTTTTAAATAAATCTTGTTAACTGCCTTATTTTGTTGTTTCCAGTCCGAGAGTTTGAACTCAGAGCCTGGGTGCAGAAAAAAACATCTTTGAAGGTGTTAACTGGGGAGTGAATGAGAAACCTGTTCATGGTCAGTACAAACTCAACCACCAGGCCACACCCGCTTGGCAGCCCTCTATATCCACTATTATTCTCCCTCTCTATACTTTTGGCATAGTGTCAGGAAGAAGTCACCTCTCCCATCCCTTAACTATGGAAGTTCACTTTGGTAAATTAGAAATTCAGTGACATACACAAGCATAATGTTTTATGTGAACTTCTTCTTTTATATTTTCATAGTCACCATAGGGCTTATGCTGTTTAATCTTTTGGCCCCAGAGGAAGTGAGAGAAATAACATAAAGCTTCTTCCCCTACGCTATCCTGGGTAAGTAGGTCAGCCTAGAAAAGCATCTCCTACTGACACATAGAAGTACTCACAAAGTCAGCTGAGATCAGCCACACTTGGCTGGAATGAAACATCCCCAGACTTACAACCATTAACCTGCCTCAGGACAGACAAGCCAAAAGATTGTCACAGTATTATTTAGCCAACTGAAGACCTGAACTATAGAGACAATGAAAATAAAAAGAGGCCTGGAACTAATACAATATAAGCCAGTAATACAGGAACTGGGGATTAAGCTCAGTAACCTAGCCTGTGTGTGTCTTGGATTTACTGGTATGGATAGAGAAATTGGAAATGGAATGTGGCATGGATCACAGATTTCAGAGTTAGATGGTTGACAGTACTGACCAATGGAAAATGTAAGATTTAACATCATGGCAGTTACCTGTCTCCATCTTTACAGAAATAACCTGAAATGATAAAGCCAGTTAAATCTCACATGGTAAAAACCCAAAACAATATCCTTTGATAAACATGATAATGATGTCCAATGATGCATAATATCAAAGTGGCCTTACCTACAATTTTTGTGAGCTATCTTTGATCTATCTGTTTCTTACTATATCCTCGACTATAGCTTATGGGTTTATAAGCTCTCAATAACTGAAAAATGAAGAATATACAGGGTAAAAAGTAGACTTTCATAACATTGGAAAGCATGTTTGTGTGAGTTCTTGCCTCAAATTTCCCAGAAAGAAATTTTTACTTTTATGGGAAATCAAAATTCAGTTAAAATTAGGACAGAAATAGCCTTTTGGGGATCTGTGCCTAATTTCTCAGGCTTCTCTGAGAAATCTGGTGTTCCACTTTTATGTCACGATTTTTTTAAAGATTTTTTTACATTGTATTTTGTCAGGGTGATGTATAGAGGTTACAGTTACATTCATCAGGTAGTGGGTACATTACTTTTTGAATTTTGATACCCCTTCCCATGTTTTTTTCCCCACTTTCCTCTCCCCCACCCCCTATGAAGATTTTTTTAAGACTATATTTTAAAGGCAATAGAGTTATGTAAGTCAGGTAATGAGTACCTGTCCTTTTGAACAGTGTTGCCTCTTTCCTCATCCTCTCCCAGGTTTCCCCTCCCAATTCCCATTCCCTGCATTGTATAGTTCATAGTGTCTAGTGGATTTCACTGATGAATTAGTTCACCCTTTGTCCCACCTCTCTGTGCTTCCCCTTCCTCTTCTCAAATCAGATAAACTTGTATATAAATGGTACAGAATCAGAAATTCTACATAGTCAACAGACAAGACAAAATAATGGCATTTGCAGGGAAGTAGATGAATCTGAGTGAATCATGTTGAGTGAGACAAGTCAAGACTAAAGGAACAAAAGGCACATGGTATCCTTAATATATGGCTATTAGATCTAAACAGTACAGAACAAGGACTCAATATTTGCATACCCAATGCTATGGGAATGGTATTGGAAATATAAACAAAACTGTATAGACATAAAAATCTATGACTCCATAGACATAATGTTTTATTACATAGATTAATATGTATCTATGACATACAAATCCTCAGCCTAATTTTAATAATGTTCTAAAATCTAAGTGCCAGTGATTGTATATAGAGATTCCCTTCTTAAATACTTGTTAAATATGTCATTTGAAATATGATATAAAAATCAATGTTAATAAATTCTTTAATAAAAAAACAGTGACAGAGGGGAATAAACCAAAGTCATAAAAGGAAAAAAAAGACAGAGAGGAGAGGGAGGGGGGGAGGAAGAAAAGGAAGGAAGGAAGGAAGGATGTAAGGAGAACCACCAACAGTACAAAAAATTAAACCTCTCAAAAACAACTTTTTTTAGAAACAACAATCCAATTAATAAATGGCCTAAAGACTTAAAGAGAGACTTCCATGAAGAAAAAATACGAATGGCCAATAGACATGTGAAGAAATGCTCAATATCTCTGGCTGTAAAAAGACACGAAAATCAAAACAATATTGAGATCCCACCTCACCCCTTGGAATGGCCATTATGAAAGAGATTAACAATGGCAGATGCTAGAGAGGATGTGGCCAAAAGGGAATTCTACTACACTGTTAGTGGACATGTTCAACTACTCTGGAAAGCAGATCCTCAAAAGACTGAACATAGAACTTCCCTGTAACCCAGCATCTATCTAAATGACTGCTAACCAGGCTACACTATAGCCACCAGCATGACTATATTCATTGCAGCATTGTTTACCATAGCCAAGATATGAAATCAATCCAGATGTTCTACACTGGATGAATGGATCATGACAATGCAGTATATAGACACAATTCTATGCTTCTATCAGAAAGAATGACATTGTCCCATTGGTAAGGAAATGGAAAGGCTTGGGAAAAAATTATACTAAATGTAGTAAGCCAGACCCAAAGACATATAGGATGCATGGTTTACCTCATTTGTAATCATTAGAATGTGCCAATAAATCTACAGGTAGACCCAATGGATAGTAAAAGACAAATAATTACACCTGGATATATGATTATATATGATTAATTAAACGCCAATTTAAACATTCACACAGTGAAAACAAAGGAGGATATTCTTAGGAAAGGATCGCAAGGGCTTGATACCTATGTGCATATGATCATACTGCTTATGTGACAGAGTGCTTGTCTTGAGCAAAAGTGCTCAAGGACAGTACCCAGGCCCTGAGTTCAAGCACCAGGACTAGTTAAAAATAATAATGCCTATGAAAACAAATTTTAATATTATCAGTGCTGCCAGGTTCTAGTGGCTCCTGCTTGTAATCTTAGCTGCTCAGGAGTCTGAGATCTGAGGCTTATGATTCAAGGTGGGCAAAAAAGTCCATAAGACTTTTAGCTACAATTAACCACCAGAAAACCTCTCCTGTGGCACTGTGGCTCTAAATGATAAAATATCATCCTTGTGCAAAAGAGCTCAGAAACAGAGCCCAAGCGTAAGCCCCATGACTAACAACAACAAAAAATTGCTTAAGAAGGGGAGAGACCTATAATTCTGTGATGGCCTTGAACACAAATTGTCTTGAACATTAATTCAACCCTTTGTGTGAACCCTCTGTAAGCACTGCATGAGAAACACCAGGAATGTGAGTTAATTGCTAGCTCATTTTCTTAAGATGCCAGCTACTAAGGATGATGGTATCTTTGAAGATGTGGTTCCAGGGACTGGGCTGCAGGCTTTACTTGAGGATTCCTGAAGCCATGTTTGTGGAAGGTATAGATAACTTCATGAAACACGCTGGGAATAAGATTGCAGATACAGTACTGAAGAAGCTGGATGAACAATATCAGAAGTATAAATTTATGGAACTCAACCTTGCCCAAAAGAAAGAAGCCTAAAAAGTCAGGTTTCTGAAATTAAACAGACTTTAGAAATTCTAAAATAGATGCGGCAGAAAAAAACAATCCCCCAATTCAATGGAGAGCAGATTTTTATTGGCAGATAACCCGTACTGCGAAGCTAAAGTTCCTCCTACTGATAAAAGTGTGTCTGTGGTTGGGGACTAATGTAATGCTTGAATATGGTATTGATGGAGCTCAGGCATTGTTGCAAAAGAATTTATCTACCGTTACAAAGAACTTGCATTCTCTTGAGGAAGATCTTGATTTCTCTGAGATCAGTTTACTGCTACTGAAGTCCATATGGCCAGGGTTTATAATTGGGATGCAAAAAGAGGAAACAAAGATGATTCTACCAAGAGCAGAGCAGAAAGCTGACAACAAAAAATGTGATTCACTTTTACAAACATGTTAGTTTAAATATACCAGTGTTTACCTATGGCCACCTAATCTTTGATAAGGAAGCCAAAAAAATAGAATGGAAGGAAGACAGCCTCTTCAACAAGTGATGCTGGCAGAACTGGTTAAGCACCTGCAGAAAACTAAAGTTGGATCCTTCTTTGTCACCCTGCAGTAGAAATAACTCCAAATGGATCAAATACCTCAAGGTAAAAGCTGACACACTGAAAACTTTACAAGAAGGAATAGGAGATACACTAGGTGTCCTTGGCACAGGTAGAAACATTCTCAAAAAGGACCAAGAAACACAACAAATCAGAGAAAGTCTGGATAGGTGGGACTGCATTAAACTGCAGAGCTTCTGTATGGCAAAGGACATAGCTAGCAAATTAATTAGGACGTCTACAGAATGGGAGAAGATCTTGACTAACCATGCAACAGACAAAGGCCTTATATCTAAAATATATCAACAGCTCAAAAAATTGAATTACTCCAAGACAAATCTTCAAAGACACAACCATCCCATTAAAAGATGGGCCAAAGATTTAGAGTCTTCTCTGAAGAAGAAATAAATACGGCCTATAGACACATGAAGAAATGCTCGACATCTCTGGCCATAAAAGAAATGCAAATCAAAACAACTCTAAGATTCCATCTCACTCCAGTTAGAATGGCCAGGGTCAAGAAAACTAATAACAACAGATGCTGGAGGGGATGTGGCCAGGAGGGATCACTACTACACTGTTGGTGGGAGTGCAAACTCATTCAACCACTATGGAAAGCAGTATGGCAGTTCCTCAAAAGATTAAACATAGAGCTCCCCTATGACCTAGCAGTTCCACTACTTGGCATTTACCCAACCATCCAGAAACAAGGGCATACTAAATCTACTAGCACAATGATGTTCATTGCAGTACTATTTACCATAGCAAAGATATGGACCCAACCCAGATGTCCCTCAGTTGATGAGTGGATCGATAAGATGTGATATTTATACACAATGGAATTCTATGCTGCTGTCAGAAAGAATGGCATCACCCTATTTGTAAGGAAATGGAAAGACTTAGAAAAAATCATATTAAGTGAAGTAAGCCAGACTCAAAAAAACATAGGCCCAATAGTCTCCCTCATTTGTCATGATCAGTAGAAATCTTGGGTTCTCCTAGTAGAGATTTACAATAGAACAAAATCTAGAGACATTAGGCCAAATAGTATGATACTAAATGTAAGGACCTCCAGGATAAGGAAACAAAAGCCATATAATGAGTGACTGTTGTCCTTAATGTACTGTGTTATCTCTCATCTCTTTTGCCATCCCTTGGTTATCTCATATTGTTACAATGTTTCACCTTGTTATCTGATATATTTTATATTTGCTTAACTGGTTATTTGAAATTGGATAGGGAAAGGGGGAAATCAAGATAAGCAGGGGGGTGCTGGGAGGGAAATGGGGACCATGTCATGAGAAAGGGAAGGGTATCAATGTTTGTGAAGTAATGCACCTTCTATCTGGTGAATATAATGTAACCCTTCTATTAATCACAGTAAAAATATTTTTAAAAATATACCAGTGTCTTTCCTTTAAAAGTTGATGGTTTTATTTTTATTTTATAATTGAAATTTAAGATAAACATCCATTTTATTTATTTGTAAACAAAATTTATTTCAAATAGTGCAGAAGATTTTCAAACTAATGCTGTTGTTTTAATCCTTTTTTTAAAGGGCAACTCAACTGAAATGGCCAGAACTGTGATATATGCTATGAAACACTGAATGCTGCACCCTAGTGATTTACTTTTTCTTCAATAGTTGACATTATTTTCCCTTGTTGTTCAATCTGTCAGTATTAGAAACTGCAGTTTCATTATTTGTAAACTTGTTTTTCTTTAATACTTACAGGACATTATGCTGCACTCTCTTTTGTCGTCAGTTCTATAAATGGGATTTCATGGGTTACCACCTAGCCAGTTACTATTATTGTTCTGTACTATTGAGACAACACTTTTTTTAGATTTTTTTATTAAAGAATTTATTAACATTGATTTTTACATCATATTTCAAAAGTCATGTTTAACAAACAAGTATTCAAGAATGGAATCTCTGTTAAACAATCACTGGAACTTAGGTTTTAGAACATAATTAAACTTAAGCTGAGGGTTTGTGGATCATAGGTACATATTAATGTATGTAATAAAACATTATGACTAACAACAATTTTAAGCCCATATAAGTGCACAATGTGTTTATGTTGCCAGTATAAGGGAGATCTTGGCCAATGAGAGATAATATTACATATTTGAAATGCATAGCTGATTCTATATTTTTTGAAAAAAAGGCTCCGTAGCATCGTTAACAGGAATACTTGGACAAATGTAAATCTGAAATGGCTTTAAAAAAAGTTTTGAGCTTTTTCACTCATAAAACTGCATAGCAATAAAAAATATCTGTGAAAAAGCTTGATACTGTAGCTAAAATATTAGATGCTATCAATTCTGGTAAAAGAAAAACATGTTATTTCGTCTTCATGCAATGAAACATATACTAGTACAATATTAGTATACTTGTATTTCTTGTTACTGAGGCAATGATATTGAAAAAAGACCAGGAATGTTATAAAGACTGATGTCATTTGAGACCTTTTGGAAAACATGTTCATTGGACAATTATGCACAAGTATTCAGAAAAATGCATCTCTACATGGTTGTATTATCCATGATTGAACAGGATTGTGAACCTTTGAAAGTAGCTTTTGAGTAAGTATTTTAGCCCTAAATGCTAGGAAAACATCAATGAAACTGTCTAGAGTGAGTGTAAAACTGATGCCATAAACATTAGTATTTAATCACTAGGAAACAAGATGATTCAGCTAGAAGATATAAAATAGTGGTCAAAAGCATTAAAAGAAAATCAATGAAGTCTGATATCTTGGAAGCCATTTAAAGATGTAGAAATAGCTTTCCAATATCAAATACTGTAATCAGTTGAAGTAAGCAGTATTAGTGGTGATAATACTTATAAAAATAAAAAGATGAGATTTGTCAAAATATATTATGTATGTATTTTTATTGTAATTAATACAAGGGTTACATTATATTTACCAGATAGAAGGTGCATTACTTCACATACATTCATACCCTTTCTCATGTCTTCATCCCCATTTCCCTCCCCCCACCCCCACCCCTCATCTTGTTTTCCTCCTTTCCCTATCCGATTTCAAATAACCAAATAAGCATATAAACAATATATCAGATAACCAGGTGAAATACTATAACAATATGAGATAACCAAGGGACAACAAAAGAGATGAGAAATAACAAAGTACATCAAGGACAACGATCACTCATTATATGGCTTTTGTTTCTATATCCTGGAGGTCCTTTCATTTAACATCATTCTATATGGCCTTATGTATGTAGGTTTTGTTCTATTGTAAATCTCTACTAGGAGAACCCAAGGTTTCTACTGATTATGACAAATGAGAGAAATCATTGAGCCCATGTTCCTTTGAGTCTGGCTTACTTCACTTAATATGATTTTTCTGTCTTTCCATTTCCTTACAAATGGGGTGATGCCATTCTTTCTGACAGCAGCATAGAATTCCATTGAGTATAAATATCACATCTTGTCGATCCACTCATCAACTGAGGGACATCTGGGTTGGGTCCATATCTTTGCTATGGTAAATAGTACTGCAATGAACATCATTGTGCTAGTGGATTTAGTATGCCCTTGTTTCTGGATGATTGGGTAAATGCCAAGTAGTGGAACTGCTAGGTCATAGGGGAGCTCTATGTTTAGTCTTTTGAGGAACTGCCATACTGCCTTCCATAGTGGTTGAACGAGTTTGCACTCCCACCAACAGTGTAGTAGTGATCCCTCCTGGCCACATCCCCTCCAGCATCTGTTGTTATTAGTTTTCTTGACCCTGGCCATTCTAACTGGAGTGAGATGGAATCTTAGAGTTGTTTTGATTTGCATTTCTTTTATGGTCAGAGATGTCGAGCATTTCTTCATGTGTCCATAGGTCATTTTATTTCTTCTTCAGAGAAGACTCTCTTAAGTCTTTGGCCCATCTTTTAATGTGATGATTGTTTCTTTGGAGATTAGTTTTGTAGTAATTCAATTTTTTGAGCTGTTGATATATTTTAGATATGAGGCTTTCTCAGTTGTATGGTTAGTAAAGATCTTCTCCCACTCTGTAGGCTTTCTAGTTAATTTTCTAACTATGTCCTTTGCCATACAGAAGCTCTGCAGTTTAATGCAGTTCCACTTATCCAGACTTTCTCTGATTTGTTGTGTTTCTTGGTTCTTATTAAGAAAGTTTCTACCTGTGCCAAGGAGGCCTAGTGTATCTCCTATTTCTTCTTGTAAAGTTTTCAGTGTGTTGGCTTTTTACCTCGAGTTAATCCTGGTTCAGGGTGACAAAGAAGGATCCCACTTAATATTCTGTATGTGCTTAACGAGTTCTGTCAGCACCACTTGTTGAAGAGGCTGTCTTTCTTCCATTCTATTTTTTTGGCTTCCTTATCAAAGATTAGGTGGCCATAGGTATGTGTAAATATCTGGATCCTCAGTTCTATTCCATTGGTCTTCAGGCCTGTTTTTGTGCCAGTACCAAGCTGTTTTGGTCACTATAGCTCTGTAATAGAGTTATAGTTTGGTATTGAAATTCCTCTTGAGCTGTTCTTTCTGCTAAGTATTGTTTTTGCTGTTTTTTATGACTTTATTTTTATTATTTATTATTTTATTATTCCATATGAAATTTTGGATTGCCTTTTCTATTTCTTTAAAGAATGGCATTAGGATATTGATGGATATTGTATTGAATTTGTAGATAACCCTTGGTAATATTGCCATTTTCACAATGTTAATTCTTCCAATCCAGGAGCATGGGAGGCTTTTCCATTTCCTCAGTTTCGCTTTAATTTGCATTTTCAGGGTTTTAAAGTTTTCATCAAAAAGGTCCTTTATATTGTTAGTTAATTCCTCAGTATTTTATTTTCTTTGAGGCTATTGCAAAAGGAGTTGCTTTCCTGATTGTTCCCTCATTCCTCTCATCGTTGGCATATAGGAAGGCAGTTGTTTTTTGAGGGTTAATTTTATACCCCGCTACCTTGCCAAAGTTTTGAATCAGCTCAAGCAGCTTGGGAGTGGAGTCTATAGGGTTCTTTAAATACAGAATCATGTCATCTGCAAAGAGGGAAAGTTTCACTTCCTCTTTCCCTGTTAGGATCCCCTTTATGCATGCTTCTTGCCTTATTGCTCTGGCTAGGAATTCTAATAGTATGTTAAAGAGGAGTGAGAGAGTGAGCATCCTTGTCTCATTCCTGATTATAGAGGGAATGGCTTTAGCTTTTTGCCATTGAGTGTAATGCTAGCTGTGGGTTTGTGATACACAGCCTTTATTATACTGAGGAATGTTCCATGGATTCCTAGTTTCTCCAGAGTTTTTAGCATAAAGGGGTGTTGGATCTTGTCAAATGCCTTTTCTGCATCTATTGAGACAATCATGTGATTCTTGTCCTTGGTCCTGTTGATGTGTTTAATTATATTAATTAACTTGCATAGGTTGAACCATCTTTGCATCCCTGTGATGAATCCTGTTTGGTCATAGTGAATAATTTTTTTGATGAGTTGCTGAGGGCGGTTGGCCAGTATTTTGTTGAGAATTTTGCATTAATATTCATCAAAGAAATGGGTCTATAGTTCTCTTTCTTTGATGAATCTCTGTCTGGTTTTAGGATGAGGGTTATAGTGGCTTCATAGAATGGGTTTGACAAAGAGCCTTTGTTTTCAATTTCGTTGAAGAGCTTGAGAAGTATTGGTGTGAGCTCTGATTTAAGACCTTATAAAATTCAGCTGTGAATCCATCTGGCCCTGGGCTTTTCTTAAGTGGAAGGTCTCTCACTGCCATTTCTATTTCAGTGTTTGAAATAGTTCTGTTTAGTTGGATTAGCTCTTCTTGGTTCAGTGTGGATATGTTAATATTGGCTAGAAATTCACCTGTTTCTTCTAGATTCTCAAATTTGTTGGCATAAAGGTTTGAAAAGTATTCTCTTATGATGCTCTGGATCTTGGTAATTTCTGTCGTGATATTACCATTCTCATCTGTGATTTTATTTGGGTATGCTCCCTTCTTGTTTTGGTAAGATTTGCTAAGGGTCTGTCAATTTTGTTATTTTTTTCAGAGAACCAACTCCTCGTTTTGTTGATTCTTTCTATAGTTTTTTGGACTCCAATTCATTTAATTCTGCTTTGATTTTAATAATTTGCTTCCTACTAGTGAGATTAGGGTTGGTTTGTTGCTCTTTTTCCAAGAGCTTAAGGTGCAACATTAAGTTGTTGGTTTGCAATATTTCCAATTTGTTAATGTAAGCATTCAGAGCTATAAATTTTCCTCTGAGTACTGCTTTTGCTGTGTCCCAAAGGAGCTGGTATTTTGTTTGCTCCTTTTTGTTAAATTTCATAAACTGTTGAATTTCTGTTCTAAACTCTTCGATGACCCATTGGTGATTCAACAATGTGTTGTTCAATCTCCATGAGTTACAGGGTTTTCGTTGGTGGAGATGGGTGTTCAGTTCCAATTTGATGCCCTTGTGGTCTGAGAGAATGCAGGGAATAATTTCAGTTTTCTGAATCTGCACGGGTTTATTTTATGCCTTAAAATGTGGTCTATTTTGGAAAATGTTCCATGTGCTGCTGAAAAAAAATATATTGTATTGTTGCTGGGTGGAATAATCTGCAGATGTCTGTTAGATCTAGTTGGTGTATAGTTGTTCAATTCTGAAGTTTCTCGGTTGAGTTTTTGCCTGGTTGATCTGTCCATAGGTGAGAGTGGTGTGTTAAAGTCACCAACAATCACTGTGTTTCCATCTATGTGTGGTTTTAGTGAAAGTAAAGTTTTCTTGATGAAGTTCGGTGCTCTGGGATTTGGTGTGTAGATATTTAGGATGGTTATGTCCTCCTGGAAGAGAGATCCCCTTATTAGTACGTAATAACCTTCTTTGTCTTTTCTCACTAATTTTAGTTTGAAGTATATTTTATCTGTTATGAGGATGGCAACTCCAGCCTGTTTATGGGAGCCGTTAGCTTGATAAACCTTATTCCAACCTCTCACTTTCAAAAAATGTTTGTTTTGGGGGGCAAGATGTCTCTCTTGAAGACAGCAGAATGATGGATCTTGCTTTTTGATCCAACTAGACAATCTATGCCATTTAATTAGAGAGTTAAGTCCATTGATATTGAGGGTTAAGATTGAAAAATATTTACCAGTTCCTCTCATTTTTTAAAGCTTTCATTGGGGCCTGTGGCTTGACAGTTTTGCGGTAATTAGCTGGTATGATTTTTAGGTGCCATTTCTTTGTCAGTACCCTGTTTGTGTTGGTTTTCAACATGTAGAACATCTTTGTGAATTTTCTGTAATGCTGGATTGGTTGCTACATAATTTTGCAACTTTTCCTTGGAATGGAAGGTTTTTATTGTTCCCTCAGTTATGAATGAGAGCTTAGCTGGGTACAGTATTGTTGGTTGGTAGTTATTTGTCTTAAGGGCATGACATATATCCTTCCAATCTCTTCTTGCTTGCATGGTCTCTGCTGAGAAATCTGGGGTTATTCTGATTGGTTTGCCTTTATAGGTGATTGTTCTCTTCTCCCTGACTGCTTTTAGGATCCTATCTTTGGCCTCTATTGATCCAGTATGGATTATAATGTGGCGGTGGGATGTCCTTTTCTGGTCAGGTCTGTTTGGGGTTCTAAAAACTTCTTGTATCTGGATGGGTCTGCCCTTCTGGATATTTGGAAAGTTCTCTGAGATGATTCCCTGAAGTATATTTCCAATACCACTGACCTCTTTCTCCAGGCCCTCCTCAATACCAATTATCCTTAGTCTCCCTAATTGTGTCTTGGACCTCCTGAAGTGTTCGCTCATATTTCCTAGATTTGGTTTGGCTCATTTTCTGTTCTTTCTCCATAACAACTAGATTGTCGTCAGCTCCGGAGATTCTGTCTTTTGCATTGTACCTGCTATCAGTACTTTCTACTTTATTCTTCATCTCTCTCCCTTCCAATTGCTCATTTTTGATGCCTTGCATCTCTTGCTTGAGATAGTGATGGACTTCTTTAACTCTTTGATTTCCATTTGAGTGGTTAGCTCAGCAGCTTTACTCTCATTGGAGATTTGTTATTTGTGGATTCTATGAATTCAACCACTTTTCTTCGTCTAGCTTTCTCATGTTCACTTAAATCCTTTGTTATGGCCTCCTCACCTTCTTTCTGGTTACATCTCATTTAGATACGGCTTCCTCACGTATCTCTTTCTGTATGTTTTCAAAGTTTTCATTACTCGTGTTTATCAATTGCATTTGTATATCATTTAGAGGACTTTCCTCTAGTTTTGCCATTGATTGCTCCATTGCCTGTTTATATTGGGTTGGAGATGCTATTCCTTGATTTGCTATTTTTCTTGAGTTTCTTGTTCTTCCCATTTGAAAATGGGAGCAAAATTAGTACTGCACACGATTACAATTTTTAAGATATAAGCAACCCAGAACTCTTTAGCTGACCAGACAATAGATGTTCACAATTTTGGATTGGTATTTTCACTCTCTCTCTCTTTTTGAGCACTTAGAGACAAATCTAATACCATCACCAGTCACCGTTTTATGACCCCCCCCAAAAAAAACCCTCCACAATCCAATCTGTATTGTATTTAAGTCCCTCTGGATCTACAGCATAATTGAACACCTAGATTTATAGTATTGCTCAACAACCATCAACTGTAGATCCTTGCACTATTAAAGTAAAAGGATGAACAGAAGACCAGAGATAGAAAAATAGTATGAAAGACAAGAGGGGAGGTAAGAAAAGAGTATGTAGGAGTGTAAGATTAATGTAGTAATGAAGAAAAGGGATGGCATAGGGATAACTGACCTCAGGTGATGGAAAGGTAAAATAGTTGAGTATGAAATTTAGAAAAAAATAAGATAAAACATATGAAAATAAGAAGAGTAATAAGAAGAATATATAAAGAAAAGAGGAACATATATATAGGAGCGATCAATGATAAAAAAAATTTAAAGAAAAACAAGAGAAAAGGTGGGGGAAGATTCCACACAATAGTGAGTTCTTAGACAAGAAATACTAGGGTTAAGAACCAACAGATTAAAAAGCAGGTGACTGTGTCAATAAAAATATCATTTGTATCCAGTCTGTACCCATTGCTGTCACTATATTTCTAGGAACAACCACAATGACTGAAGGAAAACGGGGAAAAAATGAAAAGATTCATAATATTAAAAAAAAGTTGGAGGTAAAATGGCAAGAAAAGAATCCATAAAAATGCAAATAAAAAAGGTAGAACAAAAAAAGGGAGTATTCTTCAATTTGTTTTGTTTTTTGGGGGGAGTAGGGGATGGGGTATGAAACTTGTGTCTCCACTAAATTCGGGATCCAAACACTTCAAAAAGTCTTTTTTTAATTTATTTTTCCTATATTTTTTATTGTAATTAACACAAGGATTACATTATATTTGCCAGATAGAAGGTGCATTACTTCACATACATTTTTCTCCTGCAATTTGGCTTCCTGATTTTTTTTCTGATCCATTTGCTCGATTGGGTAGGAAAAAAAAAGCTGGAGGAGCTGCCAGCAGCTTTGTTTACCAGGAGTGCAGCCTCGCCCAGGGAAAGGAACTTCCGCTAGCACCTGAGGCTGATGTCCAGCTAAGCTGCCTCTGAGAAATCTTTTGACCTTTTGACTGATGGAGCTGCCAGCACCACTTCTCAGGCTCCAGTTGGTTTGGCCGGGTCTTTGTCAGCAGTCAAGATGGCACTGCTGTTGGCTGGTGGGGGGAAGGGATTCCTTCCCAATGCCGTTCAGTGAGCAGAAGTGGAAATGTCCACCGAGGTACTCACAAATTGCTGGATTTTCTGGTTCCGTGAAGCTGGCAGGTCCGCGCCACGGCCGGGTAATGGCTCTGAGCTCGCACATGCTCCGTGTGGCTCTGTCTGTGCTGCTGAGAAGCGCTGTCTGCTCAGGTGCCAGAGGGAGACTTTGTCTCCGTGGTGGCTCCAATGGGCTGGTGCCGCTCAAGCTGCCTTCTTTCACCAGTTTCCTGCCTTCTTCCTCTCTGACTGAGATCTCTGTGGTGCTAAAGCTTACTTAGGATGGATCTTTGGGTAGGAACTTTCCCCTTCGATGCTAGAACTGGTATATTGGTGAGAGCTCAGAAAGACTCACACTGAACTGCGGCCATCTTCTGCCAATCCCTGGTCAAGATATACTGTATGCATATATGAGCATGCCTTCATTGTAGAAACAATTTGATGCTAATACAAAATTCGAGGAAAACACTATACAAATTTAAAAAGCAAGGCAATCAATGCTAAAAACACAGGCCCTTACTATGTAAAGTATATCTGTTCCTCATTACACTACTCCAAATTAGTTATTATTATGCTATTTTACAGAAGAAAAAAGGAAACTGAGAGAGACTAATTAAAAGCACAGTGTGGCACTACTTATTTTTAAGTGTTTGAGTCCTTCCTTCTCCCACTTTAAAAATATCTCACTGGAGGGACACAGCCTTCAAAATAAAATGTAAAATCATTTAGCATACAATATCAATCATTGTCATTTCCAACCATATGTCATACAGTTCAGCAATTGTCAACTGCCCAAGTCTCAAATTGCCTTCTGCTCTCATGTTTGTATGCAGGTCACCAACAGCTTCTGTCATCCTTTTCATTCATCTACCAATATTTATCTTCACACAAGTTTCCCCAGAAACTGTTTCTATAATAACCTGAGGATATAATTTCTGTATGAATTTTGTACCAGGAAGGATTCATAAGAGACAGGAAAGGAGGAATCTTCTACAGGGTACAGTGTCAGCCCAGTTACTACTCTAACTTGCTTCAGGAGTCTTAAAGACAGCATTAAACAAATTTAACTGTCAATCCAGAATTCCAGGCTGTTTACTCACCAACTTCTTATTTACCCAAGGCAATTCTCAGTAGGAAGTCACTGCCCATATCCTTCTCCAGGGAGACACAAGGAAGTCAGTGGGTATGTTCCACAGTCTTCATGTAATGACTCTTTGGGTCAATTATCTATAGCATAGAAAAATTGAGGGGGCATATGTTAGGGTTATGTCAATTTCACTGAAAAAATCACTATGACATATTTGTAGAGTTATTCTATAAACACACCCACTCTAAACCAAAATCAATTCAAAACACGTTCTCCAAAATCTTTCTCCTTCCTTGGTATTCTTTGTCTTTTATACTGTCCTGGAATATCTTCTATGAACATATGAACCACATAATTAAGACATTGTGTACTAAGTAGTTGCCATAGGAAGACATTGCATTTGGCAACAGAGAAAGAGTTTATAAAAAGACTGGAATGAAATGATTAATTACAGATGTGGTGACTGTCACATAAGAATAGCAAATTGGTCACATGCCTGCTTCCTGTCTAGCAGTGTCTTTTTTTTTTTTTAATCAAGCATGGGCTCTTACTGTCTAGTTCAGAATGGGTATTCAAGAGGTAGTTGCCAACAATCAATGAGTTAATGAAAGGTGTTCCTCAAACTTTTTTTTGAAAACAATGAGCAATGAATACCTCCAAGTTAAGCTGGAAATATGAAATCTACTAGGTTCAGAAATCTGGGAAACTATCTCTCTTGACAGGAACATTAGGATGAAGTAATAGTCTTCACCTAGTTGTCACTCAGAATTAAGTCCCCTGTACTCTTTCTAACAGCATGCTCATTTTCCACAACTCAATCAAGCCAATTTTGTGGGCAGAATCATTGTGATTGATCAGATGTAATGAAAATGAGGCTTAAAAGGAAGCTTTTAATCCTAAAAGAAATTCCCACTATGAATTTTTAATTGCAGCAAGCCTAGAAGAGAAGAAACTACTTCCAGAACTCTTGGTGCAGTCAAGGGCAGTATTTTTTTGTATGCCACTGAATTATTCTTAACAAGAAATACAACCAGAAATTTTTTTGCTATCTTCATATTCAAAAATTAATAATTGGATTAATGACTTATGGACAGACTTCTCAGAAGAAATAAAAATGTCCAATAAGACACAAAGAAATGCTCAATATATCTTGGTTATAAAGGAGATACAAATCAAAACAACACTGTAATTTCAGCTCATTCCAGTTAGAATGGCTACTATCAAGAAAACAACAAATGCTGTTGAGAATGGTGCCAAAAGGAACTCTAATACATTTTTGGTGGGAATATAAGCTTGTTCAGTTACTCTAGAAATCAGTATGAAGGTTCCTCAAAATATTAAATATAGAACTACCCTATGACCCAGAAATACCACACCTGAGCATTTATTCTATAGAACAAAAATAAGACCACAGTAAAACTACTGGCACAACTGTGTTCATTGCAACCGAATTCATAAAGATATGGAAACAGCCAAGATGGCCCTCAGTGTACAAATGGATTGAAAAAGTGTGTTATATACACAGTGGAATTTTACTCATCTGTTAGAAAGAATGGTATTCTATCATTCATAAGGAAGCGGAAATATTGGGGAAGATTATATTATGTGAAGTAAGCCAGGCTTAGAGAAACAAAGGTTGCATGATTTCCTTCATTTGGTAGCTAGAATATACCTATGAATCTATAAGTAAAATATATTGAGTGATATGCAAGTTGTTAAAAATGAATTAACTGAAGTATGAGACTCTATGGAGAGCTCGAAAAGTATGTTTTTTTAGAAAAATTATGTCAGAGCCCCACAAAATCCAAGACATCTGTAAATTCAAGGGAGGGATGGGGAGAGGGATTGAAGAATGAAGGATGAAGAGAAGAAGCATGATGTCAAAAATTCATTGTATACATCAACAAAATGAAGAAAACTAAGAAGAAAAGTAACAGAAGGGGTGAGCTGAAGGGCAGTGAGAATGCTGAATGGGTTTATACTGATTAAGATTCATTGTTTTCACAAATTGCTTTGTTATTAAATGTCACCTCCTTTGTACAACTACTTAAAGATAATATATTTTAAAAATAGAAGTTCCTACATGTTTGTCTAGAAAATTTTCTAGGAGCCAGAAGTTCAAAAATAACAAGAACAGAAGAAATTTAATTATTCAGCAAATACAAGGATAGCCTTTATTTTCCCTTCTTATCTCACATTTCTCTAGAAATGGTTTAGAATATTTTACTATATGATCCAGTGAGCCATCTATTGGCTATTGATGGTAATTACAGGATAGTTAATCGTATGTTTTCTTTTTCTTAATGTATTTCATCATCGGGATAATGTATACAGGGGTTACAGTTACACTGGTCAGGTAATGAGTATATTACTTCTCAATACTTGATACCCCTTCTCATGTTTTGGCCCCCCTTTCCTCCCCCTTCTCCTCCCAATCATCTAGTTTTCCCCCTTCCCTATTTCAAATAAACAAATAAACATTTATACAATACACCAGGTAACAAAGTCAGATAAAGTAACCACATGAAATTAACCATAAGTGGAAAAACAGAGAAAAGAAATAGCATAGTACATTAAGAACAACAATATTTATTTTCATTACTGTTAGGTCACCGTATAAAAGTGTTTCAGTTCAATATATCAGCCTGTGGGTACATTGAATCTTAATCAATGTTACCTCTTCTATGTTACCTCAAACTGGAACTTGCTAAACAGCCAAATCCATTGAACACGGAATCCAATGGAGAAGAAAAATACACCCACAACAAGGTTTTCAGAAGCAGGAAAACAGTGTGACTTTGAACATTCACCAGGATCTGAGAGAGACCTGCCGACTTTCAGAAGGGCTGCTTTTGATTGTGCCAAACAGCTTTTTTTTCATGTTTTGAGGAATTATTTTATACAGAACACCTAGGGGATTAAAAATAAGATTTGTGCCAGGAGTGGTGGCTCATGCCTGTAATCCTAGTTATTCAGGAACCTGAGATCTGAGGATCACAGCTCAAAGCCAGCCCAGGCACTAAAATCCGTGAGACTCTTATCGTCAATTAACCACCAGAGAACCGGAAGTGGGGTCATAGCTCAAGGGGTAGGGGAGTAGCATTGAACTGAAGAATTCAGGGACAACATCCAGGCCCAAAGTTCAAGTCCCATAACTGACAAAAAAAAATCTGCCTTTTTTCAAAAACACAGTAATAGAAGAAAATCCAAATCCTATAATGAAAAATTTTTTTTCTCTCCCTCATGTAGTGATAAGGAGTAGAGTAAAATTTCATAGTGTTCTGTTGTGCCCTGCCTATGAGGAGACTTTTCCTTTTGTCCTAGGACCCACAGTATACATGCCTCTTCACCAGAAGTCACCCAGTCATGTGATGGTGATCAGATCTACTGCTTGTGCCCAAATAACACTTTCAGAAAGAAAGAAGCATACCATATTAATAAAATATCCACTACCTATCTTTTCATGGTTTCATTTTATTACTAGTTATTGATAACATCTCCCATGCCTTCTTTATAAGCTAAACTTTATCATATATATGAGTAAGAATGAGAGAGAGAGAGCTTTTGCTCCTAGTCATGCTTTCAGGTTTCCAGCTATCTACTGGAAATCTTTCAGCGTAATGCCTAAGAGGAATCTCTTACACTGCAAAGAATGAAAAGGAATAATATATGGGTCCTCTTATATTTGTGGTACTCTGAGTTAAAACCAGAGTCTTGTTTCTGTTGGCCAGGACTAACCTTAAATATGTGCCCAGCCCTTTGGTTTCTTATATTTTGTTATTGTAGTAGTGTTTTGTTAACTTTACCTGGGCTGAATCTCGAAACTAGGAGTCTTTTGTCTCTGCTTCCACAGTAGCTGGGATTACAGTCGTACATTGTCCTACATGACACTGGACCCTTGATTCCATTTTAGAACATGTTTTCTTTATTTAATGCCAGAATGATGTTATTTTGTTACTATAATTTCAGAGTATTATTTGAAGTCCAGTACTGTGACATCCATAGCACTCCTCTTTTAACTCGGGGTTGCTTTGGTTGTCAGGATATTTTGTAATTGCTATAAATTTTAGGATTTTTGTTTTCTGTTTCTCGGAAGAATGTCACTGGAATATGGAGGGCACTGGCCCTGAGTATGTAAATTACTTCCAGCAATAAAGCCTCTTTCACAATATTAAAGAAAGATAAAATGAACCGTGTAAGAATATAAAAGAAAACCCCAGTGGATGCTACTTCCTTGTGAAGAAGAGTATATACAGGTCCTCACCCCACTGCTCCGGCAGATTCTCACAACCTACTCTGCCAGCTGAGAGCATATCTCTCTGGCTCTCAGACAGCGTATTCAACAATCAGATCAAAGCAGTATTCCGTGCCTGGGAAAAGGTGGGGCTCTGATTGGCTCTGTGTCTCATGACTTTGTACCTCTCTGTGCTAGCACTCTGCCATATTCCCACAGTGACTGTCATTTCACCACAGTTGGGGCTGCAACTCCAGACAATTTTAGCTTCCCTCGGCAGCACAGCCCACACTTCCCTCCACAGCACATGGGTGTTGATGAATCTGTGTTCCAATGAAAACTAGACTTCTGGATCTACACTGACTTTTCACAGGGGTCATTTATTTCACCCGTGAAAATGGGACATTGAGCTGTCGAGATACAAGGAGTCCTGGGTTTTCTGTATTCAGTCAAAGTTCACTCTTATAAACACGGTGACCCTCCATGGCAGCAGAGACTATATTCAGATTTTCAGAGGGATGGAGACTTTGACGGCATCTGTCTACTGCAAACCTCCCTTCTTAAAGTTATTTTCGCAGCACACCAGCTGGTGAGCTGTGGTTTTTCCCAAGGCTTTTCATTCCTCTTTTGCTTGAATCTCATTTCAGGGTGGGGAAAATTCTCCATTTCAATCATTTTATTTAGCAATCTATGTTCAAGTATATTGCTTATTTTATGGATCTACAAATGTCATATTTTCTGGGATTGAGCCCAGCCAATGATCTCAACAAACCTTCAAGGTAATTTCAGTGCATGGCCTAGTTTGCCCACTGACTTAGAAAATTTCTTTGTCGATATCTCAAGATTCAGCAGCATTCTTCAATTCAGTTTTAGCATGTATTTTTTTGAAGCATTCCTCTTTTAAAACAAAGCATTGATTTTAGCCCTAAAAGAAATGGGCTTTCTATCATGAATAGCATGTGGATATTTCCATATTCTGTAATTCTTTCTCAGTTTTGTGGATTCTTCTGGCTCTAAATTTTCATCTCCTGGGTAGCTGATCACTATGGCTCATTTTGTTCTCATGCATTCTTTCTCTTAAATTGGCTTCTTTTGCAATGTCACATTTTTCTGTCCTTTCAACCTCCCTTCATTGTGCTGCAAGTTTTCATATTCATTTTCCAGCAGAAGTTGGACAGAAGGAGGTTTGCAAACCTCATGTTCTTTATGTGCTTTTCCAGCCCAGGCCAAGTTGACACTTCATCATTCAGTTAGCATAATGAATGGCCTCAATCTTTTCCACTTATTGTTAACTAAAATCTATTCAGTAGATATATATCATCTGTCATCTCTGATATATTTCATCTTCTCATGCTGGTGGTTTGCTAGTTATTTCAGCTGCCCAAGGCAATTATTCACAAACCTCAAAGTTGCTTATTTGGTAAATAAGAGTTTCCTCTAGGACATTCTGAGTTTTTTTTTAAAAAATGAACTGCAATCTGATTGCTTCTCCCAAGCTAACTCCAGTCTCTACTTCCTGTACTACTTCACACTCTTCTTAAGTCTTGATTGTTCATTTGTTTGTTTGTTTTTATCTCATTACCCTTCCAGAGTTTAGAATGTACCTCTTTTTGATGAATGAATTTTACTTTACTAAGGTTTTTTACTTTTCAATTCCAAGTTTCAGAAAATTCGTTGATAATATGTGACATTTCTGGTTGTCTGATTTTGTTTCACTCACGTGTGTCTGTGTATCTGTGTGAGACCTGCAAGGCAGGTAACATGCTTCCATTGAAAACTTACTGGTTCTTGGTCCTGTGCTGAGAAGATACCTAAGACATGTAATTTATTGAGCCTAGCAGCCTTATTAGAAAATGCCCATTGGTTTTTTCTTCATAACTTTTTTGGACTGTACAGTGATAGGGCTGATGTTGTTTTGCCAGTCCTGGGCTTGAGCTCAGCGCCTGAGCCCCTGTCTTTGGACTTTCTCAAGTCTAGAGCTCTACCACTTGAGCCTCAGCACCACTTCTGGCTTTTTTCTATGCATTTGGTACCGATGAATCAAACCCGGGTCTTCATGCATACTAGGCAAGCACTCTACCACTAGGCCAAACTCCCAGCCCGAGGGCTGATTTTTTATTAAAGAACTTCTTAATATTGATTTTTGCATCATATTTCCAATATCATGTTTAACAAACAAGAAGGAAATCTCCATATACAATCACTGGCACATAGATTTTAGAACATAATTAAAATTGAGCTGAGGGTTTGTATGTCATAGATACATATTAATATATGTAATAAAACATTATGTCTATAGAGTATGTAGCCCATCTTAAAGACCAGACTCTAAGGTCTGTGTCTGTCTTTTAGCAAATATGAATACAAAGCAGGTCACACAGAAAACTAAACACTCAGAAGCTGCTTACAAACCATATCAGGAGCAAATTATGAGAATTAATGAGCTCTGCAAATAACAAGTAAAATCACTTGGTTGGCAACATCATAGAAGAATTACGAACTTCAAATGCACTACTTTCTCATAAGATTGATATACACACATACATATATATATATACATATATATATGTATATATATATATACATGGAGAGAGAGAGAGAGGGAAGAAGTGAGAGAGAAACAGTGTGTGTGTGTGTGTGTGTGTGTGTGTGTGTGTATGTGTGTGTCAATCACACAAACTCATTAATGGCAGAAACAACAGAATGGTAAAGCAGGCTCCAGGATGAGTTAAAAAGATTAAAGTATATATTGTTAGCAAAAAACAGAATGTTGAGATAAAACTGTAAACTCAATATTAAATTGGTTTTTGTAGTGCAGGATTATACAATAGTGTTATTGCTCTAAAACTATGAGATATATATCATTTTCAATGTGTTAGATCTCCTGATGTTAACATTGGACTTTATAATATTATATATAGTAATATTATATATAGTAAATATTCAATCAAACAAAACCACAATGTGCTAAAGATGCTCTAGCCAACATGATAGCCAAGTGATACATGGCTCTTTTGATTCCAAGAGTTAGTCAACCTTGTATCTATTCAAAACTGAGTCCCTTGGTTGGTCTGGCCACATTTCAGATGCTCAACAGATATCCATGACTACTGTCTACCACAGAGAGCAACTGATATATAAAATGTTTCTGTCTCCATGGTCCCCTCGATGGACTGGACCACTGTGTTCTGGAGCATCATGTGAGCCACAAGCAGGTATGTGAAAGAACCCTTAGATCAGTCACCAGTGGCTCAAGATGATAATTCTGTCTATTCTGGAGGCAGATATCTAAAGATCAAGGTTCACAGTGCACCTGAGGAGACAAACCTCTATCTCCAGGTAATCATCAAAAAGTTGAAAGGAGAGAGAGTTTTTACTAAAGTAGTAGAGCACCAGCATGACAAACAGGAAAAAAAAAGCAGACTGAAATCTCAAGGCTTCAAGTTTCATTACTAGCACAAATGAATAATGAAATAAATAAATACTCTATTAGGAGACAAAAAGTAATTATTGTATAATATTCTTTCAGAATAGGAAGTATAGTTTCAGTCACTTGATAATCTCACTGGAAGAGATAAAAAATTGAGAAGTGTTGTTAGCTGTGCTGACAACTGGCATACCAAAGTATTGTTTTTCTTTGATTTAGTTTTTTTATGATGTGTTTTACTGTGGCTCATCTCAAATTTAACGTATCCTTAGCTCTATGTAGCTAAGATGCTAAGAGACACTGAAGTCGCCCACATATGAGCCTATCTGTAAAGGACATCCCATGACTGATGTATTCTAAAGCTAATTTTGAAAAACCATAGATTGTCTTACACGTCTTAGATTGAATCCAAGAATGTAATAACATGATTAAATCATATTTGGGGATGGTTGTTTCTTTGGAGATTAGTTTTGGAGTGATTCAACTTTTTGAGCTGTTGATATATTTTAGATATGAGGCCTTTGTCTGTTGTATGGTTGCTGAAAATCTTCTCCCACTCTGTAGGCTTCTTATTAATTTACTAGCTATGTCCTATGCCATACAAAAGCTCTGCACTTTAATGCAGTCCCACTTATCCAGCCTTTCTCTGATCTGTTGTGATTCTTGGTCCTTATTAAGAAAGTTTCAACCTGTGCCAAGGAGGCCTAGTGTATCTCCTATTCCTTCTTGTAAATTTTTCAGTGTGTCGGCTTTTACCTCAAGATCTTTGATCCATTTGGATTTAATTCTAGTGCAGGGTGACAAAGAAGGATCCAACATCCCATTAAAAGATGGGCCAAAGACTTAAACAGAGTCTTCTCTGAAGAAGAAAAAATGGCCTATAGACATATGAAGAAATGCTCAACATCTCTGGTCATAAAAGAAATGCAAATCAAAACAATTCTAAGATTCCACCTCACTCCAGTTAGAATGGCCAAGATCAAGAAAGCTAATAACAACAGATGCTGGAGGGGATGTGGCCAGGAGGGATCACTACTACACTGTTGGTGGGAGTGCAAACTCATTCAACCACTATGGAAAGCAGTATGGAAAGCAATATGACAGTTCCTCAAAAGACTAAACATAGAGCTCCCCTATGACCCAGCAATTCCACTACTTGGCATTTACCCAATCATCCAGAAACAAGGACATACTAAACCTTACTTCAGTGTTTAGCAAGAGCCATTATAAAGAATGAATTTTATAGTAATGTAATATTTACATCCTTTTTATGCAGCCTAAAATTGAATTTTTTTCTTTTTTCCTTTTTATAAATTGATTTTTTATTATGGTTCTCATATAGAGTTTTATCTTGAAGTAATATTTCCTCCATCTCAAAGCCTTGATTATTCTATATTCTTCTATGCCACGGAGCTGTATAAAATAAATTAAAATGGTTTTATATTGCAGAAGATTATAAAAGCCGAAGGGTTACATGATATTTGCCAGATAGAAGGTGCATTAATTCACATACATTGATACCCTTTCACATGTCTTGGTCCCCATTTCCCTCTCCCCCTCACCCCTCATCTTGTTTCCCCCCCTTCCCTATCCAATTTCAAATAACCAAATACAAATATATCCGATATATCAGGTAACAAAGTGAGATACTGTAACAATATGAGATAAGCAAGGGACAGCAAAAGAGATGAGAGATAACAGAGTACCTTAAGGACAACAATCACTCATTATATGGCTTTTGTTTCTATATCCTAGAGGTCCTTTCATTTAGCATCATACTATATGGCCTTATTTATCAAGGTTTTGCTCTATTGCAAATCTCTGCTAGGAGACCCCAAGGTTTCTACTGATTGTGACAAATGAGGGAAATCATTGAGCCTAAGTTCCTTTGAGTCTGCTTTACTTCACTTAATATGATTTTTTTCTAAGTCTTTCCATTTTCTTACAAATGGGGAGATGTTGTTCTTTCTGACAGCAGCATAGAATTCCATTGTGTATAAATACCATATCTTGTTGATCCACTCATCAACTGAGGGACATCTGGGATGGTTCCATATCTTTGCTATGGTGAATAATGCTGCAATGAACATGTTGTGCTAGTGGATTTAGTATGCCGAAGTTTTCAAACATACATTAAAATTACCTTGTGATTATTAGTAAGTCATAATCAATCAAAGCTTGATAGAGGTATTATAATTCATGTAAACCAAGCATTACACATAAGTGCAAAATTTTACTGTAAATATATCTCTTAATGAGATGTAAAGCTCTTTTCCAAGGTCATATATTTATGTATAATAAATTATCATAAATATTTCTGATGTTTTTGCTGGTTCTGGGGCTTGACCTCAGGGTTTGGGTGCTGTCTCTACACTTCTTTTGCTCAAAGCTAGTGCTTTACCACTTGAATCATAACACCACTTCCAGCTTTTATTGGAGATAAACGTTTCATAGACTTCCCTGCTCAAACTTCCTCTCCAGACTGATTTTGAACAGTGGTTCTCAGATCTCAGTTTTCTGAGTAGCTAGGATTTGTGGGGCAAGCTACCAGTGCTTTTATATGTTGTGACTGAAAAAAGATTATGTTTATAAACAAGTACATAACATCGGAAGAAGTATTGTGTGTATATGCCAGTACTTGGGGCTTGAGCTCATGATCTGGTGTCTGTCCCTTAGTTTTTTGCTCAAGGCTGATAACCACTTGAATTACACCTCTACTTTCATCATTTTGATGGTTAACTGAAGATACATGTCTCAGGGAATGTTTCTATGGAGCTAGCTGGGACCCTCTGATCTTAGCATCCTGGGTAGCTGGGATTATAGGCATGAGTCACAGGCACCACAGGCTGAAAAGAGTATTTTAAATAATAATGGCATTAAAGTATTTTAACTTTCTTGATGTGTGGAAAAAAAACACATGATCATGTCATTCAAACCTTTGAACTAGACGTGGAGCCCAGGGTAGAGATTGGGCATTTAAGTCGGCATCAATGAGTCTAAACCCCCAGAATCCCCCAAAACAAAACAAAACAAATACAACAAAACAAAAACAAACCTCTAAACATTTCTTAAAGCTATGAGTTTAAGTCCTCAAGCCCTACCCTATCTGCCAAACCCATTGTTATTACTTAATATCCATCTCAGGACCAGGAGTTTGGCCGAGTGGTAGAGTGCTTGCCTAGCATGCACAAAGATCCGGTTCAATTCCTCAGTACCACATACATAGAAAAAAGCCAGAAGTGATTCTGTGGCTCAAGTGGTAGAATTCTAGCCTTGAGAAAGCCCAAGGACAGTGCTCAGGCCCTGAGTTCAAGCCCAGGAATGGAATATATATATATATATATATATATATATATCTCCATCTCAGTTTCTAAAAAACAATAGTGAAAAGACCTCCTAAGAATAACAAAATATGATTAACCAGGTTTGCTACTCTATTTTCAACAAGAGATATTACCCTGATAATTTTTGGAAAATCAACATAGTGCTAGTTTTCATACACCTTTATAAATGGCATTTTTCCTTAAAATGTCTTAAGATATTATATCGTATAAATACACTTTTTTCTCATTAAAATCTCAGCACAACAGAGCCAAAAATAACGAAGTTGAATAGATGATCTAAATGGAAAAGTCAGGTCTTAATTTTAAATCTATTAGCCAAATCCATTTTATGTGTCAGGAAAAGAGTAACATTATCAATACAGATATATTATGATGTGCATGGAAATACCTTTCATATAGGATACTCCCATAAAGTATATTACTGAAAACATGCTTAAAAATAACATTATGGTACACTATGCAGTATAATATGTCAATATGCTACTATGTACTACTTAAAATACAGTTATTCAACACAGTTGAAATGATAAACTTATTTACAAAGCAAGAATATGACAAAAAACATGGTATTTCTTTGAGGTATGTATGTATGTGTGTGTTATATGTATGCCCATACATCTGGTGCATGTGTATATATAATGTATGATATATAGAGATATATGTACATTCTGGTGTTTATTTTAAAGAAGAATTAAATAAAATTTAAAATAAATAATAAATAGAGAGAATTTCTTAAATGACATTTGGTATCATGATCAAACTTTGTGTGTATAATTTCAAGTAAAAGCATAAGCATCTGTGAACAAATTGACTTGGCAGCCAGAATATAATTTATTTTTTTAATTGCAAGAGAAACAATGTGACATTTATAAACTGAAATTAGGTAAGGTCACTGTAATCAGGATAAATACCTAATGGTGCTATTTGATAAAGCAGACTCTGCTTCTTTTATTTAATAGTCACAAGTATGAAAGACTCTTGAAATTTTTCTCTGATATTTGTGCTGAATGACAGCATGATCCTTGAAAACATTCCACATTTCAATGACTCAGAATCACAAACTTGTGGTCTTTTATTCATTCAAAGATTGTTTCCTTCCTTTTCTAGGAATAAGGATTAGCAAGAGACCAAAAACTTTGATTGTTCATAGTGATATTTTTACATGAATAAAACTTGTGTTTTAGCTTCAGCATTTCTCATGAACTGTACTTTGTTTTCACAAAAACTACATCAGGAAGAACTCCATCCGTGACAGTATTCAAGGATCAGAAAAATTAAATCATTCACTCTTGAGTCCTCACTCTGAATGTAGAAAAAAATAATAATTCTGAGGTTCGCAGTTATTCCATGACTACAAGAAAATGAATATGAAATATGTAGATTTTGTTTGCCAAGTGTAGTTATTAAAACATGTGAAGAAACAAAAGACTAACTTACTCAAATAAAGAAAATAGAGTCGGGCACAGTGGCTCACACTGTAATCCTAGCTGCTCAGGAGGCTGCTCTGAGGATCTCCACTCAAAACCAGCACAGGCATTAAAAAGTCCGGGAGAGGCCTGGAGTTTGGTCTAGTGGTAGAGTGCTTGCCCAACATGCACAAAGTCCCGTGTTCGATTCCTTGGTACCACATACATAGGAAAAAAAAGTCAAGCGGTGCTGAGGCTCAAGTGGTAGAGTTCTAGCTTTGAGAAAATCCAAGAACAGTGCTGAGGCCCTGAGCTTAAGCCCAGGACTGGCACACACACACACACACACACACACACACACACACACACACACACACACAGTCTGTGAGACTCTTATCTCCAATTAATCACCAGAAAACTGGAAGTGGTGCTGTGGCTCAAGGGGTAGGGTGATAGCTTTGAGCTGAAGAGCTCAGGGACAGCGCCCAGGCCCAAAGTTCAATCCCCACAACTGACAAAAAAAAAAGAAATAGAAAGATAATGTGTGCAAAGCCAGTAAATAAATGATAAAAGAAATATTCAGATAATGATAGAAATTGTGACTAGAAATAACAACATAATAATAGTTAAGTAAAACCATAAGCTAGTCCGTAGAATTACTATACTTTGGATAGCTTTGGAAATGAAAATAGCATTCTGAATTGCCCTTTAGTATATCTGAATATTTGTTTACTTGTTTGGGATATAAATACATTTAGAAGAATAAATTAGACAGAATTTAAATAGATGAGTAAATTCAAGTAATTTAATTAGGACATGATGATGTATACACGAGATTCCAGTGTTTGGAAGATGGTGAAGGGAAGATGATAAGTTCACATATGGATATTTATTTGGTTTGTTCCTTTTGTTTATGAAATTTTCACATGTGGAGGCTATAAATTCTCCCATTTTACCACAAAATTGAGCAATATTTCCAGTGGATCACACGTAATTAGTCCACCACCATTTATTGCCATGTCTATTTTAATAACATAGTAATTTTCAGGTTGCAAAATTTAAAGAGATACAAACACATAGGCATGATTTGTTCTGTCTCTAGAGCTAAGTTAGTCAAACTCCATTTAAATATGTCTCCATATAATGAGATGAAGATAAAAAGCAAAGCTCTAATAGTTCTGCATCTGACAGCCTCTGATTAGAGCATGACTATTCTGCCTCTAACTACTTACCAAGGACTAATTAGAGAACACAGTGAAAGATGCTGTGTTAGAGATAGGGCTCTCACTTGTTTATTGACATACCTGGTTTTCATTATTCTCCTCAACTGGAGAATTTATAAAGCAAAAGAAAATACATTTATAAAGCAAAAGAAAACAACTGTCATGTTCTGAAAATGCATATATTATTTAATTCCTAATTATAATACCATGAAACCTATGTTTTAATATTTTCCATGAGTGTTTTAAGATATCTCCCTGCTTATAAGAAAAGCAATACAGTACCCATTGTTTAAGAAAATGGACTAAGTAAATTTTTCATCAGGTTTTATTGTTATAAAAACAGTCTACCACACAGAAAATTAGGCTGATATTAATGAAAAATAAAGGAACGGATTAACACACTTTTTATATATTTTTATTGTAATTAATAAAAGGGTTACATGATATTTGCCAGATAGAAGGTGCATTAACTCACATACATTGATACCCTTTCACATGTCTTGGTCCCCATTACCCTCCCCCCCACACCCCCATCTTGGCTTTACCCCCTTCCCTATCCAATTTCAAATAACCAAATACAAATATATCCAATATATCAGATACCAAAGTGAGATACTGTAACAATATGATATAACCAAGAGTCAGCAAAAGAGATGAGAGATAACATAGTACATTAAGGACAACAATCATTCATTATATGACTTTTGTTTCAGTATCCTGGAGGTCCTTTCAATTAGCTTCATATTATATGGCCTTATGTATCAAGGTTTTGCTCTATTGCAAATCTCTGCTAGGAGAGCCCAAGGTTTCTACTGATTATGACAAATGAGGGAAACCATTGAGCCTAAGTTCCTTTGAGTCTGGCTTACTTCACTTAATATGATTTTTTCTAAGTCTTTCCATTTCCTAACAAATGGGGCGATGTCGTTTTTTCTGACAACAGCATAGAATTCCATTGTGTACAAATACCACAACTTGTTGATCCACTCATCAACTGAGGGACATCTAGGTTGGTTCCATATCTTTGCTATGGTAAATAGTGCTGCAATGAACATTGTTGTGCTGGTGGATTTAGTATGTCTTTGTTTCTGGATGATTGGGTAAATGCCAAGTAGTGGAATTGCTGGGTCATAGGGGAGCTCTATGTTTAGTCTTTTGAGGAACTGCCATACTGCTTTCCATAGTGGTTGAACAAGTTTGCACTCCCACCAACAGTGTAGTAGTGATCCCTCCTGGCCACATCCCCTCCAGCATTCTAACTGGAGTGAGGTGGAATCTTAGAGTTGTTTTGATTTGCATTTCTTTTATGACCAGAGATGTTGATCATTTCTTCATTTGTCTATAGGCCATTTTTGTTTCTTCTTCAGAGAAGACTGTTTAAGTCTTTGGCCCATTTATTAATGGGATGGTTGTTACTTTGGAGATTAGTTTTGGAGTGATTCAATTTTTTGAGCTGTTGATATATTTCAGATATGAGACCGTTGTCCGCTGTATGGTTGGTGAAGATCTTCTCCCACTCTGTAGGCTTCCTAATTAATTTACTAGCTATGACCTTTGCCATACAAAAGCTCTGTAGTTTAATGCAGCCCCACTTATCCAGCCTTTCTCTGATTTGTTGTGATTCTTGGTCCTTATTAAGAAAGTTTCGACCTGTGCCAAGGAGGCCTAGTATATCTCCTATTCCTTCTTGTAAAGTTTTCAGTGTGTCAGCTTTTACCTCCAGGTCTTTGATCCATTTGGAATTAATTCTAGTGCAGGGAGACAAAGAAGGATCCAACTTTAGTTTTCTTCAGGTGCTTAACCAGTTCTGCCAGCACCACTTGTTGAAGAGGCTATCTTTCTTCCATTCTATTTTTTTGGCTCCCCTGTCAAATATTAGGTGGCCATAGGTCTGTGGTTTAATATCTGGGTCTTCAGTTCTATTCCATTGGTCTTCAGGCCTGTTCTTGTGCCAGTACCAAGCTGTTTTGATAATTATAGCTCTGTAATAGAGTCTAAAGTTTGGTATTGAAATTCCTCCTGCACTGTTCTTTCTGCTGAGAAGTGTTTTTGCTATACGGGGGATATTAATGAAAAATAAAAGAACGGATTAACATATTTTTGATATTACAAAACAATTAAGGTGGCTTGCCAGTCTCACACATCATATCTTTTACAAAAAAGATATTTTAAAAACATTATCAAACGGTAACTGGACTAATTAGAAAACTAATTTGCAATGAAACCTTTCAGTCAAAAGATAAAACAGCATAAGCAAGTCTTCCAGTTTGGCTTCTACAAAGAGAGAGTCACTCATCCTTGTGAAAGTTCACTCTATCAGCTAACTTATCACTTCCAACAAGCTAGTCCTAGGCTTAGTTGCTTTTATCAATAATCAGAATTTATCCCATGATTCAAATGGGTTAGTAAGTTAAGCTAGATTCAGCTCAGTATTCCCCTTTATGCATATGTAACCAAGGGCTGTAGGTGACTAGCTGCTGGCTGATAAAATTATATATTTGACTTTCTGAGTGTTAAACATTGTGGCCTGAAGCTGACAGAGGGCATTCACACACCAAGTCTCATGAAGTCTATTCTTCGAACTGGTGTATGAATATAAGACCAAGAGGAAAAGGGAGACGGTTTGCTTTTTTTTTTATTTTATTTTTATTATCGAGGTAACATATAGCGGGGTTCCAGTTACATTGGCTAGATAGTAGGTGCATCACTTCTCACACATTGATACCCCTTCTTATGTTTTTGTCCCCATTTCCCTTCCCCTACCCCTCCCAATCATTTTGGTTTCCACCCTTCCCTTTCGTATTTCAAATAAACAAATAAATGTATATACAATATACCAGGTAACCAAGTCAAATACAGTAACAATATGAGATTAACCAAAGGACAACAAAGGAAAAGACAAATAACACAGCACATTAAGAGCAACAATCACTCAAGATAAAGCTCTTGTTTCCATATCCTAGAGACCCTTTCATTTAGTCTTATCCTATATGACCTTATGTATCTAGGTTTTGTGCTATTCAAGAAGATGTGGTATTTATACACAATGGAATTTCTTGCTGCCATCAGAAAGAACGACATCACCCCATTTGTAAGGAAATGGAAAGACTTGGAAAAAATCATATTAAGTGAAGTAAGCCAGACAGACAGACCCAAAAGATCCTAGGCTCATTTGTAGTACTTGGAGACTGTTTTTGAAAACCAATAGGACACATTCACTCAGCATGTTGCTGTTGCCTTTACTTATGTGAGATGGAGCATCCCTGAAGTCACTACTAGAAGGACATTTGAAACACAAGAGCATGAATCCCCAATTGAGCAAATGTAGACCAACCAGAGACTGAAGATGGAAAGCAGCTTGCAGATCAATTATTTTCCCTTCTTTATCCTCGCCAGCCTTGTCCACCTAAATAACATACACAGAGAAAGATTCTCAAAAGATTACAAAATGATGGTGCAGGAACAGCATGACGATGAGGCCACACATGCCATGGGAAACTAGGAGCCTATTCAAAGAGGCAAAGGAATGTTCTTATAGATAAAAGGAGGAGAATTCGGCGATGTATGTTTCAACAACAAGCCTTGGTTGTTAACGTTCATTTGCAAGAGTGGCATCATTCCAGAACTAGGCAGACAGCTGTCGCACAGATGTTTCTGATGTTGATTGGGGCATCCTTTGTGAATCTGTTGTGACAGTTTTTGTTGTTAAGTAGGGCATGTAAAAGATCCTCCATGACCTTCCATAGTCATTAATTAGTCACTTCGTAAATGGCTTCATAAAGGTTTTGATTCTGACAACTCTCACCACATACTCTGAGATGCAATGTCGTTCTCGGGTTCCTCCAGGAAGTACCAGCGTTATCCCAACCATCACAGCTTTCCAAAAACTGGCTAGCTCTGAAATCAACCTACTTGGGTTTTCTTTCACCCCATCTTTGCTTTTGTTATTTTTTTCTTCCAGATTCACTATATTTGCTCTTTACAACAAATCATGAGAAGATTAGGGTTTTTTTTCCCTTACAGAAACAATGCTCTAAAACTTAGTGGCTTAAAAGAATATGCAGTTATATATAAGATGAGACTAAATGAAAGGATCTCTGGGATATAGAAACAAGAGCTTTATCTTGTGTGATTGTTGTTCTTAATGTACTATGTTATTTCTCTTCTCTTTTATTGTCCTTTGGTTAGTCTCATATTGTTACTATATCTGACTTTGTTACCTGGTATATTGTATATATGTTTATTTGATTATTTGAAATAGGAAAGGGAAGGGGGGAAACAAGATGATTAGGAGGGGGTGGGAGGAGGGAAATGGGAACAAAAACATAAGAAGAGGTATAAATGTGTGAGAAGTAATGTACCTACTATCTGGTGAATGTAACTGTAACCCCTCTATACATTACAATAAAAAAGAATACATATTATCTAATATGTAATACATATTATCTACAGTAATGCATATTGTCTAAAATATGAAGTACACTGGGGGGGGAGGTTTTGTAATGGTATGACTCCTGCTAACAGCTAACTTAATAGTTTAACAAAATAAATACCAGAAAGTTGAAACATGTGTTGCTGTGTGGAAGGAATCAAGGGAGTTAGTAGACTAATGATGAGAAAAAGGATATCTAAATACTGGCATAATATTTAATGTGCATGTATGAAAATGGAGCTAGGGAACATGAGAGGATGGGTGGGGTTGAAAGATGGAGAGAATTATGAAAAGGGGGACATTGTTCAAGATGCATTGTACTCATAAACTGATATGTTAAACTGAAATCCCTTTGGACAATCACTTAGATTATTTTAATTTTTTAAAAAAGTAAAATTACCACAAAAAGTCACAGTTCTGTCATTTGGCTGTTTGGATTGGCGTCAGCTCAGCCGTGCTTCTGATCTTGATGCTTCTGACTTTGATCTTCCATGCATAGCTTTGTCTAGTTGCTAGGTTAGTTGTGAGTTGGCTTGTTTGGGACAAATGGGTTCATTGCTGCTCCATTATGTAGCTCATCATAGGTAGGCTCTCAGTGTAGCAGATTGGAAACTCTGGAAAGCAAATAAAGGCATCTATGTTATCTAAGGATTAAGGTTAGAATTGTGACACTTTACATTTACCACATCCCAATGGGTCAAACCCATCCGGCACTAACTCTGACTCCACAGAGTGGAAGTAGAATCCATGCCTTAGGAGGGGAGTGCAAACACATTGCCAAGGTGGGACTGTAAGGAAGGAACAGAGAATCGGAGACATTTTTGTATTCTACTACAAGATGTTGACATTTCTTTACTCTTAGGCTTTATTTTCTATAGGAATATGAGGCTTATAATAGTTATCTATTGCACTAAAATGTGTTTTGAAACCAATGTCCATGAACAAAATGACTTCCTTTTCTTATATAAACACTATTAAGTTAAGATTAATTTTTAAAGTACCATATGCAATCCTGTCACTTCCTTAGGATATGGATTGTGTACGGTACTTTGGCATTCTAATTATTTTATGTTGCTTTTCCATGTGCAAATAACATTTACAGAAATAATTATGTAGGCTCCTTTAGCAAGATAGGGTCTAGGAAGAAATATTACTTGCACCATAGTCTGTTCTGTTTTCCATCTATATCCTTTATCCACTATTTCCACAATCGATCTATCTTCAAAAGTCCTGATGATAGTATAATATGCCAAACGTTGAGGGCATGAAGTTCATTTTCATTTTCCTCAACAGACATTTTATCTGATTCATCTTACTATTGTGGAAGAGTACACCTTGTAGTTTTATCCATGCTGACTTTAGGATAACAGGATCTAGGAGAGAGAGATTTTGTTTTCACCTCATAGATTTTAATGGTGTTTGACTATTTTACAATGTGGTACAATACTCACTTAACAAAAAAAAGTGATATACCAAGAAAATGCTGTCAACAGACATTCAAACTGTTAGACTATCCATTCAAAACTTCTTTCCACAGGCTGTCAGCACCAATTTCCAGGTCTATCATAATGGAATATCCTGGAGGCCTAAAAACTTGTCTGGGAAAACCTGAGCTTGTGTCTGCCTGATAATCATCAAAACTATACGTGAAAGTAATTAACCTTGATACTATTCCTGGAGCCTTCTCATAAGACAAACCATCTCTACCTACTCCAACACTGTCTGCAGTTGGTGACAGAAGCTCAGGAATTTACCCCAAAAAGCTAAAAGCACAAATCCCTGATGGAATTATTGTATTAGCTACCCAATGACCTCAAGTAAAAACGCAAACAAAAACTAAAATTGTGCTAGACGTTTTAGTAAGCTGTCTTACTAAAAGATTATCCTACATTTTACCCTAGTCTATTTTGGGCTCCAGATATTAAAATAAAGGGAGAGGGAACTAAAAATCATATGGGAAAAAAAAACTTTGAGGTCTTTGAATGGAAGAACCCAAACATCAATAGAAGTGACACAGCCTACCACACAAAGAAAGACAAAGCCTATATTAAAGCCTCCAGGTAAAAATATAAACTGAAACGTATTTTCAAAGATAATATCCTACTTCTCTTTTGATCAAACCTTACTTATCTGAAACTGACAGGAAGAACTGCCCAAATCTTTAAGAGTTTAAGATATTCTGGAATAACTGTAAGTCCACACGTATAAACCTAGGGGGGAAATTCCCTCTTAATAGATCAATCTCTGAGCTAGGTAGAAATGTGAAAAATGTGCCGCTTAGAGACAGACTATTCAGATGATAATGAGGAAAATGAAACATGATTTTTTTCTCAAATAAGAAGTTATTCTCAAAGGAACATAGGCTCAATGGTTTCCCTCATTTGTAATAATTAGTACACATCTAGGACTCTCCTAGCAGAGGATTACAATAGCGCAAAACCTAAGAACATAAGCTCATATAGGATGAGACTAAATGAAAAGGTCTCTAGGATATGGAAACAAGAGCTTTATCTTGTGTGATTGTTGCTCTTCATGTACTGTGTTATTTCTCTTCTTCTTTATTGCCCTTTGGTTAATCTCATATTGTTACTGTATCTGACTTTGTTACCTGGTATGCTGTATATAAGTTTATTTGTATATTTGAAATAGGAAAGGGAAGCAAGGAAAACAAGATGATTGGGAGGAAAATGTGGACAAAAACATGAGAAGAGGTATCAATGTGTGAGAAGTACTGCACCTATTATCTGTAACTATAACCCCTCTATCCATTACCTTGACAATAAAAAGTAAAATGAAAAAAAATTATTCTATTACCCTCAGAATCTTTCAGTTTCAATAAACATGTTCTCTAGAAGTAGATGTTGGCCACAATTCTTATTTTCTCCCTTGTACAAATAGACAAATATCAAAAAAAATCTTGGATTATAAATCTCATAGAAAGCCATATTGTTCTTCACTCCCAAGATTTTGCTTTATTTCTTATATTATTCTCCCTCACTTTTCTCTTACTCTGATTTAAGGGAAAACATTCTCAAAGTGAAAATAAGCTGTATTTCTCCAAAACCTACATTTTGATTTTGAAGCAAATTTTCTATGTTATCTGGCAAATTGATGCATGTAAATAAGAAAAGTCCTGAACCATGTTATAGTGAGAGAATCAGATACCCCATTCTAGAGGATTAGAGGAAAAGTTCCCTGCAAGGCTGGAACCACTCACACGTATACCAATCCAGACTCATTGGTATCCTTTCCAGGATCACTTTCTACCTCTTCTTCTTTTCCTTCACCTGTTAAACTAATTTCCTCCATTTGTAGCCAATTTATATCAAACCCATCAAACTGATACCTTTAAGTTTTCTCAAGCTTTTCTGATCTTGAAATCTTCTTATTTTGTTATTATCTGCAGTATTAAAAATGCTTATCTCAACTATGCTTATATCATTAATATTTCAAGGCGATGGTACTTGTTTTCTCAAAGTATATTGAAATGGGTCTTAATCTAAGATCAGTCTACCTACTTATCAATCTATCTATCTTCTCCTATGTATGTGTGTGTGTTTCAAGATACAATTTACCACTTCACCATTTTTACATGCAATTGTTCAAGTATTGACAAATAATATTTTCTATTGTTGATAAGTGATGTGTATCTTCTGTTGTATAAATATGTATATCTTGTTATATATATATATGTATATATATATACCACAATTTGTTTACTGACCCTCAAGTTAAAGAGTTTTTGAGTTATTCATTATGAATGGGACAATTCTTTCTTACCTATTTAAGGCCCAAATGAAATAATGAAATGCCTGAAATATTCTGGTATTTCTTTAATTTTCAGCCTCATTGACACAAGACTCCCCTTCCAGTCCTGTCTTCTGTATAGTATATAATCTGCCACTCATAAATGAAAATCCTAAAGGCTGATACACACAGTGAGAGTCCTTGGCAACTCTTGAGTATTATCTCAGTTACTCTCAGCCAGCAACCCAATGGAAGCAAGAGTACTTTGAATACAAAACCCAGACTTCAGAAGAATGTGGCTTGTATTATTTAGGGATGACACATCCTTTCATAGAAAAGTAATTTTCTCTCATTTCCCTTTTCCTTCCTTTTGGATTAGGCCAGTGAGAAACTGGACTAGGGTATCAGATGATGAGAAAAGGATTCAGAGGCATTCCTTTACCACTCCTTTGGCTTTCCAGTTCTGGAACGAAAGGTTGGAAGCACAGAGCAGAATACAAAAGACTGAGAATGGACACTACCATTTGGGGAAGACAAAGAGCCAATATATCTCTTTTCCTTATTCCCTACAAATCTTATCCTCAACAAAGCTCCACTTCGTGGTATAGTCACTCCCTTATTTATCCAATCAGAATGAAATTATTACTAAATTGAAAGAAATATGAGGGAGTTTAAATATACTTCCAACATAAAGAATAATCAAGATAGGTACTGTCAACGCATCTCTTTGGCTCTATTTTGTTCATTGTTGAACCCATTGGCTTGTGTTGACGAATTGGCGTTTCAGATTCTGAGGGAAAAACGTTCTTCAGAAAGTTGAAACTCCCTTGATAGTCTGTTTTCTTAAGACTGTATCATTATGTTGAATTTGCATATCAGAAATCAACCTTCCCACATGTCTCGTTTAGCTTCCCATGGAAAAGCCCTTCATTAAACTATGCTTTAACACTGGTTGTAATTGAAAGTCAGAATGAGAAATGGCTGTGCTGTGAGGAGTGTGTTTCTGCTGATTCTACAAAACTTTCAAAGATGGCATCTATTATATCCTGATATCCCTTATGTAAGCAACTAGATAAACTTCTCTTACAAGATTTTCTGAAAATGAGACCTCTAGTTTTGTGTCTCTACTTGTCATAATTGCTAAAATGACTGTATTAGATCTGATTTATAGAACACTGCTGCCTTAAAATGAGTCTTTTGTTCAGCTATTTTGAAATTTAGGATTTATTAATAGTATAAATAGGTTTCACATGAAAATTTCAAAGGTGTGTATAATATATTTTAAGCAAGCTTACACCCTCTATAATATGCCTTAGTCCCATTCCTTTTCTTTCTCTTTAAAAATCAGTATTTGGGTGGGGGAGTGGCAAGGAAGAGGTTCTTTAGATATACCTTCATACACACCTTCGATTCTTTTTCCGTTTTTCTTTTTTTATGTGTTTTTTGTTGTTGTTGTTATTGTTATTGTTGTTTTTGGCGGGGGCATCAGTCATAGGGCTTGAACTCTGGGCCTAGGAGTTGTCCCTGAGCTCTTCAGCTCAAGGCTAGCTCTCTACCACTTTAGCCACAGTGCCATTTCCAGTTTTCTGGTTGATAACTGGAGGTAAGTGTCTCAAGGAGTTTAGTGCCCAGGCCGGCTTTGAACCAGATTTCAGCCTTCTGAGTAGCTAGGACTACAGGCGGGAACTACGAGCGCCTGGCTCCTTTGATAGTTAGTCTCCAGGGCCCTCTTCATTTCTTTTAACTCCTCCCACCAATTGAACTCTCCACAAAGGACTCCTTTTGCACTCAACTGCAATTATGTGCTATGTCTTTACATTATTTTAGAATATATTCTGCATATGAACGGAAATATGTGCTATTTGGCTTTGAAAGCTCAGCTTATTTCACTCAATAAAACAACCTCCCGTTTCATCAATTTTCCAGGAAACAGCATAATTGTATTCTCCTTTATGGCTAAGTAACACTTTATTGTGTATGAAAGTATCACGTGTTCTTTTTTTCACTATCAGTTGTCAGACATCTAGGATGATTCCACTACTTGGCTATGTGGATAGAACCCTGATAAGCATTCATTTTGGTGTTCACTTATAATGAATGATCTGTTTGGTTTCTTTGAAAAGCCATGTCACCTCATTTTTAGAAAAAAAAGGAATGCAGATTAAGATAATAAATTTTAATAGTATATATTATGTATCTGTATATTTAACATTGCTAATAGGCTACCCAGCTAATGCTTATTTTATGATAGTACCCAAAATTGACTGAGACATAGATTCTCCCACCAAGAAGATTCATCTATTTCTTATATTTGGGCTTGGACTTCTGTCTAGTTTAAGCAAATACAATGTAAGGAAATGACAATTTTCCAGGTGTGTGCCTAGGCCTCAAAGGAACTTGTACACCTCTATCCTCTCTTCTGTAATCATACTTTTCCCATGAAAAGCAGTGCAAGATAGTTTCCTGGAAGACAGGAGCTCATGAGAAGAAATTGTCAGTCATCTTGACCAAGACCCAGTCACTGCAATGACCACTGTAACAATCCCTAAAGGAATCTGGCTGACCAACTGGTAATCAAGGTAAGTGAATGAATGAGACACTCCAGGCCTGTCTTACTTAGTTCAACAGAAGTACCCGGTTGACCTACAGATTCATATGAAATTTTTTTAAAAAGCTGCATGTTTTATATTACAAGCATTGAGGTATTTTATTATGCAGCAATAGCTAGCTGACACATTTTGAGGGTAAGTCAAAGTACTATTAAACATTATAGAAAAGGAGGATAAAATGTTCTGCCATAATATTTCTTTTAAAAAGCTTTCTTTCTATTCCCAACTCCTTTGCTAACTGGTTGGTGCTCCAAAGAAATTTATGTAGCCTTTCTGGACTTCGTTTTCAATATCTGTGATTTACATAAGATTCTGGAAAAGCAAGAAAGACAGGAAGGAATGGAGGTTCCAGTATTTCCTTTAAGGCCATTTTCCCAATGATTGACTTTCTCCAACTAGACCCGCACTTTTAAAGTTTTGCTATCTCCAGTTAACACCATCGGCTTCAAATTGGTCCTTCATGTAACAGCCTTGATGATCTTTATTCTCATTTCTTCTTTGTTCCTTTTGTCTCAGTCATTTATTTGTCCCCTCCTGCCTTTAAGTGACCAAATATTAGGAAGCTGTGAGTGGAATGATGTGCACTTGGGTTATTTAGAGATTGGTTTGTTCCTGGAGGTTTTTACCACCCCATTACAGAACAGCCTTGACTTCTACTTCACAATTCAGCAGAAATATGAGTAAAAGAGCATTTCCTTGTTTTCACTAAGTGGGATCTTTAAATGAATAACCGATTCACAAAGTTCTTCCAAGATTCTCTTGTATATAGGAAACAAGAACAACCTCACATTTCATGTACAGAATAAGCTATATTGATCCATACAGCATATTGCTCTGTTTATGCATGCATATGTGTGTGGATATATATATATCATATGTATCTATGTATGTATATAAATATATATTTCTGAAAGCAAAAATAAATACTTGAGATTGAGGAAATAAAAACAAACTGGGTTGTTAAACAGTTAACATCATATGTTTCCTGGGATGACTCTCTTGTTCACATTATACCCTCACAGGAAAACTAATGATTTTGTTATTTAGGTCATTATGTAACTTGTTATTTTGTAGGACAGTCTAGGGACTAAACACTGTTAGCCATAGGACATATTTTAATACTGGAAAGCTACTGAACGAGTCTTAGAACTGGTGAGCAACTCAGCAGAGAACTAGTGTAGGGTCATAAAAGTGCTCCGAGGAGCTGCTTTCTTATGATCCTTATGATCTTGATAGCCGATCAACAGAAACACCAGACCAGTAGGTGGTGCTGTTGCTATGCGTAACGCCTTGAAAAACAGAGCCATATATAAGGGAAAATATCTACCAGAAGGAAAACAGTACAAAAATACATTCTCCAAAAGGCAGTGGCCACATTTCTAAGATCCACCAATTATCCATTGTCTTACTGAGTTCAGTTTTTGTGATCCAAGCCTGTATGTCATTTTCATATGTAGATAGCCATAGTTCAACAGATCTCCAGGATTCCTCCTCTGATTTGAAGACATCTTACTCACCTACAGAAAAGGCAAATGCAAACTTTTAAAATAGAAGATGGTAGAAAGTTTCACAGAGTGCATCTGCTTTCTACATCCCTCGGTTAAATTATTCTATAGTTGGTGTTTAGGGGGGAAATGATTTTTAAAATCCTTTAACTTCCTCATGTGCAGTAAGCTTCTGTAAAGTTAAAAATAGCTCCCAAAATGAACATTAGCTTTGTAAAAGGAAAGAGGAGCAATATGGGTAGTTTATAAATAGTAGAGTCTTTTTGGAACATTGTTTTATCTGTGGTAAACCAGTTTGTTTCTTCTCTTTATGGTGGGCAGTACTGTTCCAGTGTTTGTTTTGTAAAAAACCATTTGTTTCAAAGAGAAGTCCAGATGTAGAAAGGAAGTTGCTTGGAATTAAAAGTTTGATATAAGCAATCAATCAGATCATAGTGTGGATGCATTATAAGAGTGATGGCTGGAGACAAATTCTTTGTGACTCCAGTGGGCTCACAAGAGCAGAGTAATCGAATTAAGCACCTTAAAAATCACAAATGACTTCAAAGAATCATAATCAAAGAGAAATAAGTGGTATAGGTTAAAAAGTAAAAAGAGCAACAAAAAAATCTGGCTTTTGTAAATGGTGTTTATGTTGGTCTTGGTAGCTTTTTGGAGAAATATGTGACAACAGATGATGAAAGCTTATCTTAATTGATTACTTAAGGCACTTTCTAGACTTTATATTCAAATTCATTTTTATCTTGTGCAGCGACCATAGAGGTAGATACCATCAATGTTCCCGTTCCCTACAGGAGACATTGCTAGATACTTTCCCAAGGGCAGGCTAGTGAACTAGGCAGGATTTTAATCCAGGCCGTCCTCACTGAGCCAGCGTCTCCTGAGACAAAAAATGGAGAGTAAAGTTGATATAAAATGTTAATTACAGGTGAAGTTGAACTTAGAATCAAAGTCTCAGTGATTTGTGGTCTTCCTTATATTCCATTCCATTGTAATTCAAGTAATACCTGACTTTCCCTTGAAATTAACACACTCTGAATGTATCAATCTAGATTTTCTACTACTTGACTAGTGTGCTATTTGCAATTTCATGAACACCCACTGGCTATAGATGTCACTGGAAATCAAAGATGGAATCTTTTTCAAGACTCATCCCATACGCAAAGCTATCATAGCTGGCTTAATGCTGTCAACAAGGGAGAGAATTTGAGCCGTTAAGACTGCAGATGTGTAATTCTAATGAAACAAATGACAATTGGAAGATGCCTTCACTCATAAGCTTCCAGCATTCTAAAATCAGCTTTCCTAGTCTCCCATACTTCACCAAAGACTAACAAAGAAAATTAATCAGGAGTACAGTAGTCCAGATCTTAAGATGTAATGTATCTTAAATTCTTCCAGGTTTTCTTGATTTATTCTTATTCAAGTTGTGGTTACAGTCACTAAGAAAAAAAATGCTGATCTTTTCAGTCAGCTTCAGCTAAATTACACTGTCATAACGAAAGGCACTCCTACCACTAAATCAGTACAGCTTTCTTTCTTGCTCATTTTACATATCAATCATAGATGGGTTGTGGATTTTCTATCTGGAGCCTAACTCAGGCTGAATGATGACTTCCATTCAGGACCTGCCAGCCTACTGGCTATGGGAAAAGAAGGCTGTTCAAACCACAGAAAGGTTCTGAAAGCTTTTAATTGGAGCTAGCTATCAATTGTTCTGATCATATATGATTAGTGGAAGCAAGTCATATGACCAAGCATGATGTCAATGGATAAAGATATTTAATCCTTTTTTATTATTTATCCAGAGGATCCTATCCTTAGGGCTCTGATTTTATTATTTCCTTATAATGGAAACAATAATAAAATCATCAATCTTAATTTAATTATATTATGGCTGAATAAATTAATAGAGTAGAAGTATAAGAAAGCTACCAGCCTCACCTAAGTCTATAAGAGAAACATTAATGTTATCTAAGCTTTGAACTTCCTCCAAATCTCTCTCAGAATTGCATACTGGAAAGAAAATCATTTCAGACTCTGTAGTTGATTTGAGAGGGCAATACAGAGTACTCAGGGCAGGGGGTTGGCGGGCTGCTGAGCCCACAGTAGAATCATTTATCCATCACCAGCTACACAGCATGGACCAGGTCGCACAGCTTTCTGTTCTGTAACACTGGCAAGACTCCAGGCCTCATTTATAACTCACTGCAATTCTTTTCAGGTGTGCTACCTGGACTTTTAAGGATTGATAGAGTGCTGGAAATGCCATTAGGTTGAAAGTCCAAATATACACAAATCCAATGGTAACATCGTTTAATTCAGAACGTTTGTGCCCAAGTCATTTTGTGATAGAAGCTAAGAGATTTATATTGAGACTTACGCAATCCGATGATCTGAAAAGTAGAAGATATTAAATGCATGGTTTATCTGCAAGGACCAACTATGAGTAAGCTTGAAATTGAGTGGAACTTTGATTGCCACTGGTTTCAAATGTACTTTAAACAATTGGAAATACATTTAGAACACAGAGTTGAATACAGTCTTTGGCAGTCAAAATAATCTGATTTATAATCAGAAAAGAACTCAACCATCAAGGAAATTTTGGAAACAATTTAAAAATGTATTATACTTCTTCTCTTTGTTAATAGATCCAATTATACATACATACATACATATATATAATTACCTACCATTCTTTATTGACTTTTCTCTATAGTTACATTATTTTAACACTTTATTAGTTTCCTTACTCTTTTCTTTTCATTTTTGTCATTAGTTCTCTCACATAACCCATTCTCTAAAAATTACTAAGTAGCCAGACACCAGTGGCTCACTCCTGGGATCCTAGCTGTTCAGGAGGCTGAGATCTGAGGATTGTGGTTCTATGCCAACTGAGACAGAAAAATCCATGAGTCTCTTCTCTCCAACAAACTATTCAGAAAAGGCCAAAAGTGGTGATGTGGCTCAAGTAGTAGAGCACTAGCCTTGAAAACAAGAGGCTCCCGGATAGTGCCCAGGCCCTGTGTTCAAGCTCCAGTTTAACATCCAGTTTAGTAACAACAAAACAAACACACACACACACACACACACACACACACACACAAGTATGGTGGCACTCCTCTTATCAGAGCACTTTACGAGATGGAAATAGGCAGATCTGGAATTCAAGATCAGCCTAGGTTACAGAGAAAGATGCTGTCTCCAAAACATCAAGGGCAAGAGTTATTCAGTAATAGACTACTTTCCAAGCATGTGCAAGGACATAGGTTTAATACCCAGCATAAAAAAGTGCTTGGTTTTTTTTTTTACATGCAACTACAAAAAAATTACAAAATAAAAATCACCTCAGAAGTCATCACCAGAACTGCCCCTTTCTGCATGTGTTTGCAACAAAAGTGAACCTACCTATACTGCTTAAGCTGCTTGTTGTACATAGCAATACTATAAAGACATCCTTCTTGTCAATAAATGTTTTGGTGGCCCAATTTACTTTTTATAGAATGGGAACGAATTGTATGCTAAAATGTAATTCATTTAAGTAGTCTTGTCAAAGAATGCTTATTTAAATAAAAATAGAAGTTCAAGGTCAAAAAAAAAGTGCTATAAACAGCACCAGTTTTTCACATCTATAATCTTAGCTACTCAGGAGGCTAAGATTTGCCAATTCTGTTTCAAAGCCAGCCAGGGCTGACAAACTGTATACACGTTTTATCTCCAATTAGCCAGGAAAAAGCCAGTAGTGCAGAATGATGGAATGCCAGCCTTGAGCAAGAATGTCAAAGGAGAGAGGCCCTAAGTTCAGCCCCAGCACCACAAAAGTTCCATAACCTTTATTTATTGCACACCATAATTCTTGTATTGCATCAAGAAGTTTCTTAGAAAAGGGTAAATAATTTGATAATAAAAGGTCCTACTACACAATGGGGTACAAATGAAAATACAAAGTCTTTCCTCTGCACACACCTGCCTCATTCTTCAAACATTTTCTGATTTTGGTTCTTCTAGTGATTAACTTTAAAACTCTAGCACCACCCAACCAAAATGCAATGCAAACCCATGCTTAATAAGTGTAGCAGTCATATTTAGAAAGTAAAAATAAATAGATGAAATAAAGTGTGTGTATATTTTTAGTTAACTCTATTATGTCCCAAGTGTTATCATTCACATGTCATCAAATATAAGTCAAGTGAATATTTTAAATTAATTTTCAGTCTAAACTGTATTTCAACGTTTATAGCACAAAGCAAGTCAGACTACATACATTTTCAATGTTCAATATATTCAGTGGCTGGTGGCTACCATACTTGACTAAGCAGCCTGTCAATCGACTCTTATTATCTAGTAATGTTGAATAGACACTTCTAGTTTTCTACCATGAAAATGAAGTTTAGCCCTTTCTATTACTGGTTCCTATCTTACAAATCTTGCCAAATATATATATATATATATATATATATATATGTATATGTTTGCTAATCCTGTTCTTGAACTCAGGGCCTGAGCATTGTACTTGGGCTTTCTCAAAACTACTGCTCTACCCTTGAACCACAGTACCACTTCCTGACTTTTTATGTGTATATAGAATCAAACCCAAGGCTTCATGCATGCTAGGCGAACACTTTATCAATCACAAAGCCATGCTCCCAGACCCCAAATTTATTTATATATATAAACATGTATAATTAATATAATATATTATTATACACTATATTTATTATATGTTATAGTATTATATAATAATATAATATGTTATATGATATATATTACATTGTATAATAATGTATTATATGTCATATAAACATATAATATTTGCATATTATATAATATAATAAAGTATATAAATAATATATTATATATTGTAATATTATATATTATTGATAAATGAATATATTTTTTGTCAGTCATGGAATGTGAAATCTGAGCCTAGGTGTTGTCCCAGAGCTCTTCAGCTTCAGGCTACACCCCTACCCCTGGAGCCACAGCTCCACTTCTTGTTTTCTAATGGTTAATTGGAGATAAGAGTCTCTTGGACTTTAGTGCTTGGGCTGGCTTCAAACCATCATCTTCAGATCTCAGTCTCCAGAGTAGCTAGGATCACAGGCATGAGCTACCACACCTGGCCCAAATTTATGTTTTTATCTCTTGCACTGGACCTCATTATTTTAAGACTATATTTGATTGTTTCCTTTATGCAATATCACTACAGAGTATATTCCTATAATATTTTTTTACTTCTATCCACCTCTCTTACTATTCCTTCAAACTCTCGTTGGTTACATCATAACTTTTAAATTGCTGTTTCTATTTGTAGATTTGGTTCCACCCCTATAACAAATTCAAGTATCTTGTGCTATTTTACATCTTTAGAATTCTAAAATTAGGGGCCGGGAGTTTGGCCTAGTGGTAGAGTGCTTGCCTAGCATGCACGAAGACCCGGGTTCGATTCCTTGGTACCACATACTTAGAAAAAGCCGGAAGTGGTGCGAAGGCTCAAGTGGTAGAGCTCTAGCTTTGAGAAAAATCCAAGGACAGTGCTCAGGCCCTGAGCTTAAGCCCAGGACTGGCAAAAAAAAAAAAAAGAATTCTAAAATTAGCCAATACTATTTAGACTATAAAGATTTTGGGACTGTTTATTGCAAAGCCAAGCCATGTGATCAAACCCCCTGGCCTTGCAAGCACTTTAGAAGTACAATTTGAGGTTCTCAATCACTGCCACTTAAAGAAGAAAGTTTCTGAATATTAAATTCCATAACTCATCATTTTCTGCATCTTGTCAATTTCTCAAAATTGTGCTTCAGTTTAGTTTGCTTCATTTGAGGACTCATGGCTCATCATCCAACTCTGTAGTTTTGTGAATTTTTATTACCTTTCAATGGCCTTGTTAGCTAAGAAATATCCTTGTTAGCTAAGAAATTGCTAGTAGATCTCTATTTTGCTTTAATAATTTGAATTTATTTCCTTTGATTTCAGTGATTCTTGGATTTAATTTTTACCCTTTCTTTCCCTTCCTTCCTTCCTTCCTTCCTTCCTTCCTTCCTTCCTTCCTTCCTTTCTCCCTTCCTTCCTTCTCTCCTCTCTTTCTTTTCTTCCTTCCCTCTTTCCTTCCTCTCTTCCTTCTTTTCTTTTCTTTCTTCTTTTCCTTCCTCAAGACCAGTGATCTACCACTTGAGCCATATCTCCATTTCCAGCTTTTGGAGGTTAATTGGTGATCTCCAGAACAGGCAGGCACTGGTGGCTCACTCCTGTAATACTAGCTACTCAGGAAGCTGAGTCTAAAAATCATAGTTCAAAACCAGCCCCAGCAGGCAAGACTATGAGACTCTTGTCTCCAATTAACAGCCAGAAAGTGCACTGTGCCTCAGAGTGGTAGAGTGCTAGACTTAAGCAAAAGAGCTCAGGGAGAGTACCTAGGCCCTGAGTTCAAGCACAACTGGTTGACAAAAAAGATTAAGAATAAGAAGAGGGAGGAAAAGGAGGAGGAGGAGGAGGAGGAGGAGGAGGAGGAGAAGGAGGAGGAGGAGGAGGAGGAGGAGGAAGAAGAAGAAGAAGAAGAAGAAGAAGAAGAAGAAGAAGAAGAAGAAGAAGAAGAAGAAGAAGAAGAAGAATAATTATATTTCATGAACTTTTCTACCTGGATTACTTTGAAACTGATCCTCAGATCCCAAATTCTTGAGTAGCAAGGATTACAGGCATGAGCCACCAGTGCCCAGTTTTACGGTTCTGTTTTTAACTTCATGATTTCTGAAATGCCAGAAATACCTTTAATATGAAGTTGTTTTGTTGGATAATAATCTCCAGTATTTTTTGCCAGTCCTGGGGCTTGAACTCAGGGTCTGAGTATTGCCCTTGAACTTTCTCAAGGCCAGCACTCTACCACTTCAGCCACAGCACCACTTCCAGCCTTTTTCTGTGAAAGTGGTTCTGAGGAATTGAACCCAATTCTTCACACAAGCTAGGCAAACACTCTATCACTAGGCCAAACTCTCAGCCATATTCTCTAGTATTTTAAAGACAAAAAGGAGTAAAGAGTGAATCTAAAAATTAGCTTTCTTAAAAAGGAATCTGTTTCTCCTTCATACTGTATTGGTGCATTTTAATTTTCCAGGAAACACCAGATTTTCATAGAAGCTCTACCTACGTGTTACAAGCACAAGTTAGTACATTTTATCCCTTACAAGTCTACAACTGCAGTGGATAAGCTACATAGTTAGGGGATAAAATGAATTCTTGGACTTCTTTCCATTAGGGAATTTATGGTGAAATAATCGCTAACCCTTGACCCATGGCCCCAGCTCTGTAGAAGCTGGGAAATCAAGTTTTATTATGCAAGGATCCCTGCGTAGATACTTGGAGGAATAACCACATACTGTCATGGTTAGAAACATCCTTTTTTCCTGTCTACAGTTTTTCCAAGACTTACTTACACACTGGATGCCTTTGAGATTTTGAAACCCACCCTTTGGATGAGGAGCCGGGGCAGCCATGTTGACAAAGCTGGTCCTTTTGGTGGTGGATCTCGTGCTTGCTTTGGCCATTGTTGTTACTCTCTATGCTGTTTACCTAATAGCAGCAGCAGGTATTATGATCTCAGTCATTTTCTGTGTCTTCAAAGAAGACACAGGAAATGACTTCTGAATTCAACAAGAACCAAAGCTGGTTAAGGGATTCATGCAGTGCAACTGGGAAACTACTCGGGAGAAAGCTCAGGGATGCTTCCAGTTTACATTTTCCCAGCTGTGGGAGAACCGGTGCTACTGCCCAAAGATGGTGATTCTCTCTTCTGAAGATCAAGATGCTCTGGACAGTGGAACAGCCATGTGGGAATGCCAGTCTATAATCAACCTTGCAAGAAATATTTTTTGTAAAGTGAGCTTGTCAGATGTTCAGTTAAATGCTCATTTTTGTTCTTTAGGGCCGTAGGAAGTTTGAACTGAGGGCCTTGTGCTTGCAAAGCTGCTGCTCTAGCACTTCAGCCACGATTCCAAACTCTGATAGCTTGTTGTTTTCAGGAAGGATCTTACATTTTTATCTGGAGCTAGACTCATACTTCTGTCTTCCTTCAAGGGATAACGGGTGTGAATCACAACACCCCCCTTTGTTTGTTGAGATAGGGATCTTGTTAACATTTTGCCTGGGTTGGCTATGAGCTCCTGTCTCTAGATCTCTATCATTTGCACCAGTCTATTCTTTCCCATATAGTCAGGACATGTGAGTTTGTACTGTAACTCAGTCTTTTGGGGGTTTTTTTGGTATTCAATGCTGTGACTGTTCCTTATCCTGCATATAGATTCTAGTAGTAGAGGCTTCTTTCTGCTAAATTCTAAGTTCAGTAAATACAGAACTTCACTTCTGAAATTTTTCATTTACCAGTCAATCAACCAGGGATACTTTGTTCTCTATTACAAATGACTGCAGCATAGGTTTCAAAAGGACTCTGGGATTCATTCAATTTACTTCTCATCCAATTAAGAAGATGTTAACAATATCCTTGAAAAATAACCATCCAATTTCTGCCTACGCTTTATCATGAGACAAGTTGCTTACTTTACAAGGTAGCCTGTCATTAAGAAATTCTTTTAAGGGCCCCTAGCATGTGGGAAGTCCTGGGTTTGATTCCTTGGTACCACATATACAGAAAAAGCCAGAAGTGGTGTTGTGGCTTAAGTGGTGGGGCACTACCTTGAGAAAGCCCAAGGACAGTGCCCAGCCTTGAATTCAAGCCCCCAAGATTGGAAAAAATAGAAAAGATATTCTTTTAATAGCCAATAGAGATCTGAGTCTCGGCAAATCCCATCTCTCTGTCCTTTTTCTCTGTTAGGTAATACAGAAAATAATTGACTCAGTACAAAGATTTCACTAGAACAATAAATTTGAAAAAGAAATACAGCATCTTCTTATGAAACTTCTACTCAAAACATTGAATAAGTGTCTTTTCTACTACAGATAGGATCCACTTTAATCGAACAATCTTGGTTCCTCTTTTATGACTTCTTACACATTTTTGCTAATTAGCAAGTCTGAAAATTGTTTTTCCAAAGCTTCTTTAACACTGGAAGCATTTCCAATTTGCATAGAAGAATAACATTTTATTAGTGCATTCATAACTATTGAGGTAACACTAATGCACTGACCCAATTGCACAGCATATGAAAAATTTAATTCAATCCCAAATGACTCTCACAGAAATCCATTCATTTTCTAGTGAATGCTATTGGGATCAAATGCATCTGAACATTTTGGAAAATTGTCAATCTTGTCAACACAGTGCTGGTGAACAGAGAAACAGCAGTATTACAGAATGAAGCCCCTCTCGTGAAAAGTACCTTGAGAACAGAGAAAGTAGGAAAAGGGTCTGGCCGTCCCATTTCTGGTGCCAGTGAGATGGAGCTAACCTGGAACTTGGGCTTCAAAGGGCGAGTTACCACGGAGAATTTTTGTGGTTCTGTCATTAGATTTAGGGAAGTTAGTGTAAGAAGCCAACTGTTGGCCGGGAGTTTGACCTAGTGGTAGAGTGCTTGCCTTGCTTGCCTAGCATGCACGAATACCCAGATTCAATTCCTCAGTACCACATACATAGAAAAAGCCGGAAGTGATGCTGTGGCTCAAGTGGTAGAGCCTAGCCTTGAGAAAGTCCAAAGACAGTGCTCAGGCCCAGAGCTCAAGGCCCAGGACTGGTTTAAAAAAAAAATCCAACTGTTTTCTGGCTTTGTGAATGGTTGGGAGAAGGAAATCAAGCTCAAAAGACAAAAAAGAAGCTTGAATCCTGGAAAACATACCCACAGTCATGTTTGTTTGTTTTTGCCTCCAGTGACATTCTTATATAAACTTTGAGATGATTTAAGAGTCCCATTGGTACCTGAATCATATCACTTACTGGAAACTGACTTGTGCCTGGACTCATTGATTTCCTGAGCCTTTACTTCCCCCATCTGTATGAAGCCAATGACTTCTAAAATTCCTTAAGGTCTGAATCTGGAGTCTAGCCAACAAAATCCGAAGCTTGGCCATACAACTTGGAAACTTACACATAGGATCCCTAGACATGTTTTGCTAATAACTGAAACATAAATGAAGTATGGAAGCATCCCAGGGACAAGGTGATAAATATTAGGAACATTTATCAGATTGAAGGCAAAACGCTCCGTGTAAATTTTCTTAACCTCTATGTTCCCTTTGCACCAATTAAAATGTGTCTTGTCACATTTGCATCCTACACGTGTCCATTGTCCCAGTATTACATACAGGCTATCCAACACATCCAAACCAGTGCATTTTCATTCTATCTACAAGGAAGGCACCTTTATGTACTCAGTAACTATCACTTCAATTACCTTCCCTTTAGGATCTCAATTTGTTCATTCATAAAATGAAGATATAGTGCGAACAATGTTATTATCCACTTCTAAGTGAATATTTTATTATTTGAAAGGTATATGGTCTTTGCTGCTCTCTCAATGAGGCAGCTTGGCAAATGACTTTTAAAGATCTCCCATTGTGTTGCAATTTCATGAGATCCATAACTTAGACATGCATTAAAAATTTCAGAAAAAGTAATCAACTAAACAAATAAAACTAAAAGTTTCTACAAAATTAAAAACTCAATAAGGCCTCAAAAGCTTGCCAGCTTTAATTTTATTCATTTTTAATATCCTGTGTTTGCAATGGGAAAATTAATCTAGGCTGTCCAATTGATTTGCATTACAAATCATCTTTTATGCCTTAGAAGACAGATTTTTATAAAAAGCAAGGGGGTGATTTGGCAATGATGTGTTTTGGATGTGACATCAAAGACACAACACAAAAAGTAAAAATTAGGTTTCCTCTCTTTAAAATCTGCTGTACAACAAATATATAATCAATAGAGTGAAAAGACAATCCATACAGTAGGAGAAAATATCTGCAAACCATGTCTCCAATGAGGGGCTCATACCCAAAGTATAGAAAGAACTCCTAAACTCAACAAGAAAACCTGACTAAAGTATCAGCAAAAGCCTTTTCTCAAAAAAAAAAAAAAGAAAGAATGGTCAATATGTCCATTAAAAGATGCTGAGTATTATGGATGGGTGGTTAGGGAAATACAAATCAAAAGCACAACAAACTATAACCACATATTATTAAAATATAAAAAAAGAAAAATAGCAAATGTTGACAAAGATGTGGAGAAATTGGGACACTTATTTGCTTTCAATGAAGATATAAAATGATGCAACTACCCTAGAAAACAGTACAATGTGTGCTCAAAAACTAGCATGGGATTCACCAATTCCATGTCTGGGTATATACCCAAAAGAATTGAAAGTTCTGAAGAGCTATTTGTTTATCCATGTTCAAAGTAATGCTCAACAAAAGAGAAAGCATGGATGTCTAGATAATCATGAGAAAACAATGTGGTTACTTCCCTGTGATTGTTTCAGGGACTTGTAGCTATCACTCCATTGAAATATATCAGGTACACTTATCTAGTGTTCTTTCTCTTCTACACACCATCATCAGTGATTCTACTTTGGTTGATGAGATTTGGCCATTGTAGGCTAGACATTTCAAATCTGAATTTGAAAGTGCAGATTGGACTCAAATTTTAGTCCACAGGTCCTTATCCACCCTCCTTGAACTTACATAAATGATGACCTTCTTATGATGAAGAACAGAGGGTCACTTGTGCTTATTTTTAAAGGGGAGGCTTGGAATTGTCATTTTATCGTTTTGGGTCACATTCCATTGGCCAAAGAATATCACAGGACTGAACCCAGTATCAGTAAGGCAAAGAAAATACATTCTTCCTATGGGGATTATGAGAAATGTGGTATTTGCTAAATAATAGTATACATATAAAATATAATAAAAAATCCACCATAGTATTACTTACTCCTTATTTTACATAAAATAAAATGAGTGCTTATCAAGGGTGACTTTTAATGTAGGGTTTGAGTTTTACAAAACTCCAGGTAAACTAAGTTAAAATTAAGATTGAATGCTTGGAAGCCAAACATTCTACAGCCATTTCTTTTTTTTCTTTTTTGCTTTATTTTTTTATTGTAATTAGTAAAAGGGTTACATGATATTTGCCAGATAGAAGGTGCATTAATTCACATACATTGATACCCTTTCACATGTCTTGGTACCCGTTTCCCTCCCCCCCCACACCCCCCACCCGTCTTGGTTTTCCCCCCTTCCCTATCAAATTTCAAATATTCAAATACAAATAAATTCAATATATCAGATAACAAAGTGAGATACTATACCAATATGAGATAACCAAGGGACAGCAAAGGAGATGAGAGACAACATAGTACATTAAGGACAACTATCATTCATTATATCTACAGCCATTTCTACAACCATTCTTTTACAACCATTCTTCAAGCCTAGAAATTGTTCTATAATGGGTTCTTTGAAGTCATTTTTCCACCTTCATCATTTCTGAGAATGGCTTAGCACTCCCAGAAGGGAAATAGCAGGTGGCAATTGTCAATAGTGCCTCAGGAGAGAAAACAAGGGCTTTGAGGCAGATACCAACTGGATCGATCATAGACTCTGAACGTGGGAAAGTTGCGTAAATTCACAAGTCTATAATCTATTTGGTAGAATTTGTCTGACTAGAACAGTAGTTGTGTCAATTGAGTTAATATATGAAAACTCAAAATATTAACCAGAAAATAGGTAAGCTTATGTATGAATATTTCTATATTTTTACTAATATTTTCTGAAGTCTTTATTCTAATTGTTCACTTTAATATATCTTTAGTAGACTAGTACCATAAAGAGTGGAACAAGAATTTTCATCTATTGATAAGTGATTAACAGTATATTATTAATTTATTGTTCTGAGTTACCCCCAACTAAAATCATTTATAATAAATACCATCTAAAATAATATCAAATATCATGGCTCCAAAATATCCATTTAGCTGTTTTATTTTGTTTTATAAACTTCCTTTAGGACAATTAAAGGACACAATTTTATTGCTAACTCTCAAGCTATGTGTCTCATTTGATTATGATTCCATTTTGATATCTGGAGATTTGCACATTTCCAGGATATTCAATTTTAAAGACTCAGATATAATATTTTCATAATTTTACCTACTTGATATCAACCACAAAGGAATTAATTTACTGAAACAAGTCATATTTTTCTCATTTTTATTATATGTGGTGATTTTCTCAGAAAATACCTCAAGGCTTACGAATATACAATGAACCAGCACTGTTAAGTAAGAATTGTGGAAATTTTCCATTTCATAGTGCATGCAAATGATTTACTGAATGACTGGGATATATGCCTTGGAAATTTTTCCATATTAAGTTTTGATCCATCCCAATTTTACTTAACAGCATCTTTATGAAACCTTATGATTTCATGTCATTGTTCATCTTGACTAGTTCAAAAGGAACAAATGAGATTCATGTTTCTGAAGTAAGCCTGCCAAATTTAGACAAAAATATGAGAAAATATTTTTATTCCCAGGGCTTGTGTGCTTATAGCTCAATTTATTTTACTGGTGGGTTCTTACAGTAAGATTGAGAAAAATAATATAAACATAGTTCTTGTGGAGACACATGGATTGTGTTTATGTGTTCATAAATCCTAGAGAAAATGAATATTTCAGGAAAATAGGCATGGCTGTAAGAAAATCTATCAATAACTGCATAAATTCTCTCTTAAATTACATTATCAGTTTATAAGTGTCAATACAAAACAGAGTAATGAATAAATATTTTTCCAAAAGTTTTTAAGTACAAAAAATACAGATTCTTCCAAAGTTCATACATTACTGTATAAACATTTTTAAGGGGCAGGAATGTGACTTAGTGGTAGAGTTTTTGCCTAGCATGTACAAAGCCCTAGGTACCCTTGGTACCACATACGCAAATTAAGGTGAAAGTAGTGCTGTGGCTCAACGGTAGAGTGCTACCCTTGAGAAAGCTCAAGGACAGTGCCCAGGCCTTGAGTTCAAGCCCCAGGACTGGCAACAAAGCCCCCCACATTTTTGATAACTTCAAAAAGCAGAAGACATCATTTCAACATGGAGATGACAATATGTGGAGATGATAAGAGATTGTAAGAAATCCCAAATGAATGACTTCACAAAAGATTTCACAATGTCTTTTTTATATATATTTTTATTGTAATTAATAGAAGGGTTACCTGATATTTGCCAGATAGATGGTGCATTAATTCCCATACATTGATACCCTTTCACATTTCTTGGTCCCCATTACCCTCCCCCCACCACCATCCCTCATCTTGTTTTCCTCCGTTCCCTATCCAATTTCAAATAACCAAATACAAATAAATTCAATATATCAGATAACAAAGTGAGATACTATACCAATATGAGATAACCAAGGGACAGCAAAGGAGATGAGAGACAACATAGTACATTAAGGACAACAATCTTTCATTATATGGCTTTTGTTTCACTATCCTGGAGGTCCTTTCAATTAGCTTCACATTATATGTCCTTATGTATCAAGATTTTGCTCTATTGCAAATCTCTGCTAGTAGAGCCCAAGGTTTCTACTAATTATGACGAATGAGGGAAACCATTGAGCCTAAGTTCCTTTGAGTCTGGCTTACTTCACTTAATATGATTTTTTCTAAGTCTTTCCATTTCCTAACAAATGGGGCGATGTCATTCTTTCTGACAGCAGCATAGAATTCCATTGTGTACAAATACCACAAATTGTTGATCCACTCATCAACTGAGGGACATCTAGGTTGGTTCCATATCTTTGCTATGGTGAATAGTGCTGCAATGAACATTGTTGTGCTAGTGGGTTTAGTATGTCCTTGTTTCTGGATGGTTGGGTAAATGCCAAGTAGTGGAATTGCTGGATCATAGGGGAGTTCTATGTTTAGCCTTTTGAGGCACTGCCACACTGCTTTCCATAGTGGTTGAACGAGTTTGCACTCCCACCAACAGTGTAGTAGTGATCCCTCCTGGCCACATCCCCTCCAGCATCTGTTGTCATTCGTTTTCCTGATCCTGGCCATTCTAGCTGGAGTGAGGTGGAATCTTAGAGTTGTTTTGATTTGCATTTCTTTTATGACCCGAGATGTTGAGCATTTCTTCATGTGTCTAGAGGCCATTTTTGTTTCTTCTTCAGAGAAGACTCTCTTTAAGTCTTTGGCCCATTTTTTAATGGGATGGTTGTTACTCTGGAGGTTAGTTTTGGAGTGATTCAATTTTTTGAGTTGTTGATATATTTTAGATATGAGGCCTTTGTCCGTTGTTTGGTTGGTGAAGATCTCTCCCACTCTGTAGGATTCCTGATTAGTTTACTAGCTGTGTCCTTTGCCATACAAAAGCTCTGCAGTTTAATGCAGTCCCACTTATCCAGCCTTTCTCTGATTTGTTGTGATTCTTGGTCCTTATTAAGAAAGTTTCGACCTGTGCCAAGGAGGCCTAGTGTATCTCCTATTCCTTCCTGTAGAGTTTTCAGTGTGTCAGCTTTTACCTCCAGGTCTTTGATCCATTTGGAGTTAATTCTAGTGCAAGGTGACAAAGAAGGATCCAGCTTTAGTTTTCTGCAGGTGCTTAACCAGTTCTGCCAGCACAACTTGTTGAAGAGGCTGTCTTTCTTCCATTCTATTTTTTTGGCTCCCTTGTCAAAGATTAGGTGGCCATAGGTCTGTGGTTTAATATCTGGGTCCTCAGTTCTATTCCATTGGTCTTCAGGCCTGTTCCTGTGCCAGTACCAAGCTGTTTTGAGAATTATAGCTCTGTAATAGAGTCTAAAGTTTGGAATTGAAATTCCTCCAGCGCTGTTCTTTCTGCTAAGAAGTGTTTTTGCTATACAGGGTCTTTTATTATTCCATATGAAATTTTGGATTGCCTCTTCTATTTCTTTAAAGAATGACATTGGGATATTGATGGGTATTGTGTTGAATTTGTAGATAGCCCCTGGCAAGATAGTCATTTTCACGATATTGACTCTTCCAATCCAGGAGCATGGGAGTTTTTCTGCTTTAATTTCCTTTTTCAAGGTCTTAAAGTTTTCATCAAAAAGGTCCTTTACATTCTTAGTTAAGCTAATTCCTAGGTACTTTATTTTCTTTGAGGCTATTGCAAAAGGAGTTGCTTCCCTGATTGTTGCCTCATTCCTCTCACTGTTGGCGTAGAGGAAGGCAGTTGATTTTTGAGGGTTAATTTTATACCCTGCTACCCTTCCAAAGTTTTGAATCAGCTCAAGGATCTTGGGAGTAGAGTCTATAGGATTCTTTAAATACAGGATCATGTCATCTACAAAGCAGGAAAGTTTTACTTCCTCTTTCCCTATTTGGATCCACTTTATGCTTGCTTCTTGCCTTAGTGCACTGGCTAGGAATTCTAATACTATGTTAAAGAGGAGTGGAGAGAGTGGGCATCCTTGTCTCATTCCTGATTTTAGAGGGTATGGCTTTAGATTTTTGCCGTTAAGTATAATACTAGCTGTGGGTCTGTCATACACAGCCTTTATTATACTGAGGAATGTTCCATGGATTCCTAGTTTCTCCAGAGCTAAGATCTTGTCAAATGCCTTTTCCGCGTCTATTGAGACAATCATGTGATTTTTGTCCTTGCTCCTGTTGATGTGTTGAATTATATTAATTGATTTGTGTATGTTGAACCAGCTTTGCCTCCCTGTAATGAATCCAGTTTGGTTGGCCAGTATTTTGTTGAGAAGTTTTGCATCGATGTTCATCAAAGAAATAGGTCTATAGTTCTCTTTCTTTGATGAATCTCTGTCTGGTTTGGGGATGAGGGTTATACTGGCTTCATAGAATGAGTTTGGTAAAGAACCTTCATTTTCAGTTTTGTTGAAGAGCTTGAGGAGTATTGGTGTGAGCTCTGCTTTGAAGACCTTATATAATTCAGCTGTGAATCCATCTGGCCCTGGGCTTTTCTTAGGTGGAAGGTCTCTTACTGCCATTTCTATTTCAGTGCCTAAATAGGCCTGTTGAGTTGTGTTAGTTCTTCTTGATTCAGTGTGGGTATGTTAATATTGGCTAGGAATTCATCCATTTCTTCTAGATTCTCAAATTTGTTGGCGTAAAGGTTTGAGAAGTATTCCCTCATGATACTCTGGATCTTTGTAATTTCTGTTGTGATATTACCATTTTCGTCTGTGATTTTATTTATTTTGGTATGCTCCCTTCTTTTTTTGGTTAGATTTGCTAAGGGTTTGTCAATTTTGTTAATTCTTTCAAAGGACCGACTCCTTGTTTTGTTGATTCTTTCTATAGTTTTTTTGGATTCCAATTCATTTAATTCTGCTTTGATTTTAATAATTTGCTTCCTTCTAGTGAGATTAGGGTTGGTTTGTTGCTCTTTTTCCAGGAGCTTAAGGTGACACATTAAATTGTTGCTTTGCGATTTTTCCAATTTGTTATTGTAGCCACTCAGAGCTATAAATTTTCCTCTGAGTACTGCCTTTGCCTTATCCCAAAGGAGCTGATATTTTTGTGTGCTCCTTTTTGTTAAATTTCATAAACTGTTGGATTTCTGTTCTGATCTCTTTGATGACCCATTGGTGATTCAACAATGTGTTGTTCAATCTCCATGAGTTACAGGGTTTTCGTTGGTGGAGATGGGTGTTCAGTTCCAATTTGATGCCCTTGTGGGAATAATTTCAGTGTTTCTGAATCTGTCCAGGTTTGTTTTATGGCCTAAAATGTGGTCTATTTTGGAAAATGTTCCATGTACTGCTGAGAAAAATGTATATTGTATTGTTGCTGGGTGGAATAATCTGCAGATGTCTGTTAGATCTAGTTGGTCTATATAGTTGTTCAATTCTAACGTTTCTCTGTTGAGTTTCTGCCTTGTTGATCTGTCCAAAGGTGAGAGTGGTGTGTTAAAGCCACCAACACTCACTGTGTTTCAATCTATGTGTGGTTTTAGTGAAAGTAAAGTTTTCTTGATGAAGTTCGGTGCTCTGGGATTTGGTGTGTAGATATTTAGGATGGTTATGTCCTCCTGGAGGAAAGATCCCTTTAGTAGTATGTAGTAACCTTCTTTGTCTTTTCTCACTAATTTTAGTTTGAAATCTATTTTATCTGATACAAGGATGGCAACTCCAGCCTGTTTATGGGGGCCGTTAGCTTGATAGAGTTTATTCCAACCTCTCATTTTCAAAATGTGTTTGTTTTTTTTGGGTAAGATGTATCTCTTGAAGGCAGCAGAATGACAGATCCTGTTTTTTGATCCAACTAGATAATCTATGCCATTCAATTGGAGAGTTAAGTGCACTGATATTGAGAGTCAGGATTGAGAAATATTTATTTGTTCCTGCCATTTTTACAAGCTCTCATTAGGGCCTGTGTCTTGATAGTTTTTGTGGTACTTAGATGTTATGAGTTTTAGGTGCCATGTCTTTCTCTGTATTACATTTGTGTTGGTTTTCCATGTGTAGAACATCTTTGTGAATTTTTTGTAGTGTTGGTTTTGTTGCTACATAATGTTGAAGCTTTTCCTTGGAATGGAATGTTTTTATTGTTCCCTCAGTTATGAATGAGAGCTTAGCTGGATACAGTATTCTTGGCTGGTTGTTATTTGTCTTAAGGGCATGACATATATCCTTCCAATCTCTTCTTGCTTGCATGGTCTCTGCTGAGAAATCTGGGGTTATTCTGATTGGTTTGCCTTTATAGATGATTGTTCTCTTCTCCCTGACTGCTTTTAGGATCCTATCTTTGGCCTCTATTGATCCAGTTCGGATTATAATGTGGCGGTGGGATGTCCTTTTCTGGTCAGTTCTGTTTGGGGTTCTAAAAGCTTCTTGTATCTAGATGGGTCTGCCCTTCTGGATATTTGGGAAGTTCTCTGAGATGATTCCCTGAAGTATATTTCCAATGCCATTGACATCTTTCTCTAGACCTTCCTTAATACCAATTAGCCTTAAATTAGGCTTCCTAATTGTATCTTGGACCTCCTGTAGCATTTTCTCATATTTCCTAGATTTGAATTGACTCATTTTCTGTTCTTTTTCTATAACAATTAATTATCTTCAACCCCGGAAATTCTCTCTTCTGCATTGTCTAACCTGCTATCAAAGCTATCTACTTTATTCTTCATCTCCCTTGCTTCTAATTGCTCATTTTTGATGCCTTGCATCTCTTGTTTTAGATCATGTATGGATTTCTTTAGCTCCTTGATTTCCATTTGAGTGGTTACCTCAGCAGCTTTATTCTTTTTGGACATTTGTTGGAGTTCAGTCACCTTTTTTTTGTGGATTCTATGAATTTGTCCATTTTTCTTTGAAAAACCTTTATTATGGCCTGCTTTATGGCTTCCCCTTTTTCACATATCACCTTGTTTATGGTTTCCTCTTGTTTAGCTGTGGCTTCCTCCCTTATCTCTTTATGTTTTCACATTTTTTATTAATGATGTTTATCAATTGCATTTGTATAGCACTTTGAAGGCTCTCCTCTAGATTTGCCACTGACTGCTCCATTGCCTGTTTATGTTGGGTGGGAGATGCCATTCCTTGATTTGACATTTTTCTTGAGTTTCTTGTTCTGCCCATTTGAGGATGGGAGCAAGATTAATACTAAACAAGATTATAATTTTTCAGATATAACCAACCTAGACCTTTTTAGTTGGCTGACAATAGATATTAGCTCTTTTAGATTGGTAATAACACTCTCTCTTTCTTTTTGTATACTTACATACAAATCTAATACAATCACATATGACAATAAGCCCCTCAATCCAATCTCTATTGTATTTAAGTCCCTCTGGACCTAGAGTATAATTGAACACCTAGATACACAACATTGCTCAACAACCATCAAATGTAAATCCATGCATTATAAGAGTTGAAGGATGAACACAGGTCCAGGGATAGAAAAATAATATGAAAGACAACAAGGGAGGTAGGAAAATAATAATACTGGAGTGTAAGAATATTATAGTAATGAAGAAAGGGTATCATGTAAGGATAACTGACCTAAGGTGATAGACAGGTAGAGTATTTGTGTAGAAAGTTTAGATGAACTTAGATAAAACTTATCAAAATAAGAAGAGTAATAAGAAGACTATAGAGAAAAGAGAGAGGTTGATATAGGAGATTTCAATGATACCAATTTAAGAAAGAAAAGAAAAAAGAAAGAAAAAAGAAACAAAACAGCAACAAAATAAAAGAAAACAGAACACACACACAAAAAAAAAAAGAAAAGAAAAAAGGTGGGGGGGGGAGATTCCTCACTGTTCTGAGTTCTTACCCAAGAGATACTAGGGTTGAGAACCCGGAGTTTAAAAAGCAGGTGACTCTATCAATATGAATATAGTTTTTGTTCAAACTGTACCCAGAGCTGTCACTGTGTTTCTGGGAATGACCACAGTGACAGCAGGATTGCGGGAAAAGAGAGGAGAAAAAAAGAAAAAAAAAAAGGAATGAATCATAACCTTAGAAAAAAAAGGTGTCGGTTAAATGCCAAAGAGGAAAATAGGAACATGAAATGGGGTAAAAAAAAAAAAAAAAAAAAAAAAAGATAAAAAAAGGGTATTCTTCAGTTTTTTGGGTTTTTTTGGGGGGTGGGTGGGAGGAGAGGTTAGGAAACGTGTGTCTCCACTAAATTTGGGATCTAAACACTCCACAAAAGCTTTTTCTGTTGTGATTTGACTTTGGGGTTTTTCGGATGAGATTGCTTGTTTGGTAAAACAAAGCTGAAAGATCCGTAGGCGGCTTTGTTTACCAGGTCTGTGGGCGGGTCTGTGGGCGGCGCAGGGGGATGGACTTCAGCAGCGCTGCGACCAGATTTCTGGCTAAGGGATCTCTGGGAAATCCTTTGCCAGTTAGATGGCGCTGTCAGCAACACCTCTCAGGCTCCAATTGCTTTGGCCGGGTCTTTGCCAGCAGTCAAGATGGTGCTGCTCTCAGCTGGTGGGGGATGGGCTCCCTCCCAATGCCGTTCCTGGAGCAGAAGTGGAAACTTCTCTTCGGAGTTACTCACAAATTGCTGGGTTCTCCCGTTCTGTGAAACTGGCAGGTCCGTGCAAAGGCCAGGTGTCTGCTCTGGGCTCTCCCAGGCTCTGTGTGGCTCTGACTGCAGTAGGTGGGTCTGCGCTGCTGTGGAGCGCTGTCTCTGCTCTGATTCAGAAGCGCCTTTGTCTCCCGGCCGCTCAGAGGCAGAGCTCCACACGGTCTTTTCGCGTTGGTATTCTTCCTTTTTTTCCTCTCTGCCTGAGTTCTCTGTGGTCCTAAAGCTTACTTAGGATCAATTTCTGTTAGAGGACTTTCTCCTGCACTGCCAGTACATGAATTTTGGCAGGAGCTCAGTATGTCTCACCCTGAACCACCGCCATCTTCCGCCAAATCCCCACACTGTCTTTTTTTGAAGTAATGATATAATCTTCCTTTCAGTGAAAATTCTTAAGGCCCTGAGAAAACCCTAACATACAAGAAGCAGGATACCTGAATACCAAAGAATATAATCCCAGGGTCAAGATGAGTATCCTTGATCTGAAGTGTCCTTTTAGGAGTCCACATGTATGCATATATGTGAAATGTCATGGAGTGTCAACTCTAAATAAGAAATTCATACATGCCCCATATTCATGAGATATGTTATAATCCCAGGTAATTCTATACATCTTTAATGCAATGTATTAAAAGAAGTTTCATAGTAGGGGATTTTCTACTTGTGATATCCTGTGAGTGTTCAAAACTTTTTGACTGTTGGAACATTTCCAATTTTAGTGTGTTTTTTTTTCTTTCAGATCTCAGATATCTGACCTATAGTAACAAATGAAATATCCATTACCAAAGCATTTCAGTTTTCCAGTTCAACATGGTCTTTGCAATGTGAATCATCATCATATTTCTTTGCCCTTTGCATCTTGGCCAGTTGGGCTGGTAAAACACATTGGAAATGAGGATAAGCATTGATTCCCAGCCTGGACCTAAGTGTTTAGAGACCATGCATTTCTGTTCTGTACTTTGTAGTCTTTCCAGTACCTTTGAAATGAGTTTCAATCAATTTCCTACAGAATGTGAGCCCACATGGAGTGAGTCCCTCACACATGGGAGAGAGAGCTACCAAGGTTATCAGAGGCATGCACCTGATCTGTAGATGGTCACAGGTATACAAGAAAGTCATCTGACACCAGAGGAACCAGCCAGAGCTGAGCCATAAATTTAGAAGCAATAATACCTACTTACCAGCTACTTGCCATTTTTGGTAACCCCAAAGTTGTGCCTCTCAATTCTTTTTGGTTTTAATTCACTTTTTTCCCTGTAGAAATCACTGTTTTTATGCTAGGGATAGGTGCAATGGCTAACACCTGTAAGCTGGGAGGTGGAGATTCCAGTTGGAGACCAGCACAAACACAAGTAGTTTAGTGTGATACTATCTTAACAATTAAGACACGCATGTTCCCATGATCCAGCTAAGTTGGGGGGATGCCCTCCCAGGAGTTATTTCTTTCTCTAGGAATGTGTTAACCATATTGGGGATGAGGATGCAATCTCTCTAGGCTGAGCAGAGTCCCACATATCAAAGCATCCAAATACAAATAGTGTACCTTTCTAATCCCAGAATTCAAGAAGCAGTAGAAACAGGAGAATTGTAAGTTTAAGGCTATCCCAGGATACATGGGGGAATCCTTTCTCAATCAGAGAAATTTTTTAAAACACCCAAGATAAATAAAACAGGGGCTGGGAGTTTGGGCTAGTGATACAGTGCTTGCCTAGCATGTACAGAGACCTGGGTTTGATTCCTCGGTACCCCATACATAGAAAAATGCTGGAAGTGGTGCTGAGACTCAAGTGGTAGAGCTCTAGCCTTGAGAAAGTGCTCAGGCCCTGAGCTCAAGCCTGGGACTGGCAAAAATAAACAAATTAATTAATTAATACAAATAAGAAAACAATAAAACAGAGGTACCCAATTTATACACCCCTATACAAGATTCCTTTTTTAATGTAAGGAAACACACAGAATTTGCTTCATGTGTTCCAAACTGACAAATATTCTATTTGTGTGATATAAATAATATGTGACCCTGCTGTTGGGAGTAATAAAACATCTGTGGCTCCTAGAAAATAAAACACAATTAGGAATGGCATGCCTGATGGAGTCATTATGTTTATGTTTAGTCTGTTTCTAAGTCATTCAAACTGTCATCCATATTAATAACAATGAAATTCTTATAAACAGAAATACCCATGAGGCAAGAAACGTTATAACACTTCAAAGCTACATATTTGGAGACATCATAACCTTGGGGAAAAAAATAGACTCTTCTAAGTGCAAACGCTCAGTTTTGGAGCGGATAAATGTTTTATCCAATGCCATTTGCAATGAAAATTTGTTGAAATATCTTTAGAGCTACCAAAATGTCAGTAATTAAATGGAAAAAAATACATCTTCAGAATGTCTTAGCAAGCCCAACATAAGCATTTTTGCTATTGTAGGTAAAACTGGCTGTTGTCTTTGTTGGTCTCAGCATAGTCCAAGGAAAAGCATTCTTTCCTACTCAACTGAAGAACTACATGAAGAGTGGGCAGACATAGCTTTTCTTTCCAAAATAACACCAGGAAAAGTACTTGCCACTCATATCACATTCTGTATTTCATCTCCTTTGGCTATTTGGAAAGCTTTTCCTATTTCCTCATTACATTATCCTTAACTTTTAATAAATTGTCTTTTAGCTACCCTATATTTTGTGTGTGTGCCATCCTGGTACTTGAAATCAGAGCCTGGGCACTGTCTCTGGCTTTTTTATTTTTCTCAAGGCTAGCAGTCTATCAATTGAGCCACAGTTCCATTTTTACTTTTAGGTGGTATTGAAAATAAGTCCCATGGACTTTTCCTAAATGGGCTGATTTTGAACCAGGATTCTCAGATATCTACCTTCTGAATAGCTAGAATTACAGATGTGAACCACCCTGTATTCTTTTTTTTTTGCCAGTTCTAGGATTTGAACTCAGGGCCTGAGCACTGCCCTTGGGCTTTCCTCAAGTCTAGTGCTCTACCACCTGAGCCACAATACCATTTCTGACTTTTCTATGTATGTGGTACCGAGGACTCGAACCTGGGTCTTTGTACATGCTAAGCAAGTATTCTACCACTAGCCAAACGCCCAGCCCCACTACCCTGTATTCTTAATCATGCCTATTCAAATGTTATGAATCCTAACAATCATTTTCCAGAACAAATAAATCCTTACAAGATTCATAGCTGCAAGTATAAATACCACATATTCTAAAGAAAAGTAGAAATTGATGATGAAACACCAATCAAGAAATAGAAAATATCAGTGGGTTTCTCTTCAAATATTCAAAAAAATATCCACATGTTACATATACATCCATTTGTTCATCATGTTACTCATAGTTACCTTATAAGCAGTTAAGGGGCAGGGAGGTTTTATTTCTAAACTTCCAGCCCATTGTTTCATAGTTAAGCTAAAATGTTAGTTGGTTTCAAAATAATTGGTCTATATAGAGATAGGTGGACAAAGGAATTTAGGAAAAGATGTGCACCTAGCAGGGCCAGGCTCCCCAGAAAGGTGAGCTGGACACAAGGACAAAGTAGATGCTGAACATTTTATAGTGACCAGTTTAATGCCTAGGACTTGCAGGATAAACTAGAAAGACCAAAATAAAGATGATTGTCAAGTTCATTGTGGGCAAGTTGCAAGGGGCAACATGCTAAGTGGAATAGAATTCACCTCAAAAGGGACCTAGAAAGACAGAGATCAGGAATGGTCTGCCAGCTTTCTGAATCCGTTTAGTGAGAGTGGTCACGAGGTTTTTCATGACCCTGAGATTCTCTGTGTTTCAGAATGGCTGGGAATGTCCTGAAAGGCAACTAAGTGAATGGCAGCTGAGAAGGTCCAGGAAAGAAAGTGAAGAGATAAGTGCTTAACTCACAAAGCCGAAGGTGTTCAAGAGGATATGAGCAAAGGCACAGGAAGGGCAGATATCAACCCACAGCGGCAGGTGTGCCTGATTGAAATCTGTATACCCTAGAAATCATGAGCACAGAACCACACATGCCCTTCTAGACAATATCAGAGAAAGGGCCTGTCAGCCACAGAAAGGATCAGGCAAACAGTGGCAGAGCAAAGGAAGCCAAGGCCTCAGAACCAAGCTCTTACTGTGCTTCAAACACAGACCAGCATCTGGGCTTGGTAGAGGGAGGGTGTCTTTCTCTGTGTGTGTGCTTGGTATTCAGCTGCTGCTATTTTAACTTGTGAGCTCTCACAGAGTAATGCCATCTGCCTGCCATCTTATCTATGCAATCATCAAGTAACTTTATTGCCTTAGGTGATCTGTGTTTTGTTTGCTGTAGGGAAAACTCTGAGGCTTTGCTTTGTTTGTGGGTTTTTTTCTTTCCTCTTCCCAATCTGGGAACCTGCATGAGCAGGTTATTATCTTAGTCTTCTTAGAAATGGACACTACAGAATAACAGGAAGGAGAAGGGGTTTTTATGCACTATATAGGGCACAGAAAACTCTTCCACCACCAAAGAGAGATGCAAACAGGGCCAGGTGGAGAAAGTGGAGGTATGGGTACTGGAAGTGATAAAGGATAGGTATTTCCCTTCCAGAAATTGCCATCAATGAGGCAGCAATAGCCTATGTTATACACTTTGTGATGATTATGCTGTGGTTAAAACCTAGCAAAGTGCTTACACAAAACCCACAGTAACAATTTTCTTCTAGCAGCTAAAGGAAGGAAAGGAAGTCAGCTCGAAGGAGCTACATCCAACTCAAAACAGCCATGAAGCACATTATTTGTTCACTTTTACAGAAACAAATCTTCAGCTTGTCATTAAATCTTCCCAATGAAAAGTCTTCTTGACTGTCACTGGAGAAACAAATGGGCTCATGGCTCTGGCAGCTGAACTATGTTAACAACTGTTCAGCTCTGATATTAGAAATGAACACATAGCAGGTATTATTAATTGCACTAACCATGGTTTTGGTCTATTACTAAGGTAAAGCCATTTACAACTGAAGGCTTTCACATAGAAAAGCCAGATGACACTGTAGGAAAACTTGGATTGCATGTTATCGATTTGACCAAGAATGGCACAAAGGAGACAGCAAAGAACTACAAAGGAAATGAGCTCGGTGGAATCACAGACCAAAAACCTCACTATGAGTCATTTCTTTCCAATGGAATTATGAAGCTTTCTTCCATGCTTTCAGGGACTGAGTAAACTGGCCCCATTACCCACTACAGATAAAGCTTCCTGCTGTCACATCAAATTCATCGCCTTCATACATTCAGAGTCCCACAGACATCTCTCCCAGTTTTCTACCTGGCATTCTTTAAAGGAAGCATCCTTGACCAGTTATGACTCCACCTCTAATTATTCATTCTTGCTTGGCTTAGAGTCTTTATTATATTCTCATTAGCATAAAGGAAAGGCTCTTGTTGCTTGGCAACAACATTTCTATTCATACTGAACAACATCCCTATGCTTATTGATTGGAATTTCTGCTTCTAGTTTATTTTTTCTCCTATGCTCTTGGATCTTCTCACTTTTATGACTGAGGAAATCCATTCCTCCCTGTAATTCTGCCCTATTTCTTGTTTTGTGGACTTCTCTACCATATTCACTTTGTCTCAACTGTCTTGAATTCATTACCCTTAATTTCTTTTTCTTTTTCTTTTTCTTTTTCTTTTTTTTTTTTTTTGGTCATGAGGCTTGGACTGTGGGCCTGGGCACTGTCCCTGGGCCTGGGTGCTCTCCCTGAGCTCTTCTGGCTCAAGTCTACCATCCTATCCCTAGAGCCCCACTCCCAATTTTCTAGTGATTAATTGGAGGTAAGAATCTCATGGACTTTGGTACCCAGGCTGGCTTTGAACCACAGTCCTCATATCTCAGCCTCCTGAGTAGCTAGGATTACAGGAGTGAGCCACGTGCCCAGCTCTTAATATCTTTTGTTTGTAGGCATTACCATTAATGCTCTCCCTTTCTTTACAAAGATAATCCCTATTGTCAACTCTTCTTTCATGATTAACAATTCCATAATTTCCCCACTTTTCTTTTGAAATATAGACTATATTATTGCTATCATGATGCAATAGGACACAGAGTTTTTTGCACCAATCTATTGCCCAAAAAACGTTAGAATGCCTTTCTTTTCTGACTGAATAGTATTCCTTTATATACATGCACCTCATTTTCATTATTCATTTATCAGGTGGAACTTTAAGTTGTTTATACGTCCTTTTTTTTCTTCTGTATTGGGATTTGACACCTGAGTCTCACTCTGGCTAGGCAAGCACCCATTATGCCATACTATTTACACTGGTTATTTTTGCGATAAAGTCTTGCTTCCTGCCCAGGGATGAATCTAAACTGCAATACTCCATCATAAACTTCCTGTTGTAGTGTATATGATGGGAAGATGCCGCGACACCAAGCTGAGAGTGGAAGAAGGATCACAAATGGGCCTGGGTGTTCTTTCATTCTATGCCTCATAGGTAATGAAGATTAGTAGCTTGAGGTCTCAGCACATAGAAGGTTTTATTCTGATTCTTAAATACTATGACCAATAAATGTGGGAGTGCAGTTATCTCTTAAGCATGTTAATTTTATTTCCTTTTGATAGACATGCAGGAGTGGGATGAATACATCATCATATGGTAGTTATGTTTCTTACTTTTTGAGAAAACTCAGTAGAATCGTAGTATGCTAGTGATATCCAAGGGATCTTTTACTGGCACATTTTTACTATTACTTGTTATCTTCAGGTGTTTTGGGTTTTTGTTTTTTTAGTAATTACCAGTTTGAGATTTTCTCAATTTCTTGCATTTCTATATGTATATTGGGATTAGCTTGTCAGTTTCTGCAAAAAAAAAACCACTTATTTTATTTTAAAAAGCAATTCAAAGGTATTTATTCTTTTGGGGGATAAAGGAAATGACATTTTTTTATTTCATATTTGTGGTCTTGTATGTTAAAATATGTGTTTTCAGAAGCCCCCACAAGTGATTCGTAGCCTGGGAAGTGTGAGGAGTGCTGCTTTGTTTTCAAACCAAACGAGTAACATTCTACATGCTGCTGCTACAAGGCCCATCGTGCCGATAGCTCTCCAATAAGGATGGGCTTTGCTAAATGACTCAGGATGCTGGGATCCTGAGGGCTGCAGTCTGAAGCCAGCTGGGGCAGGAAAGTCTATGAGACTCATCTCCAATTAAAGACCAAAAGCCATAAATATAGCTATAACACAAATAGTAGAGCACTAGTCCTCAGTATAAAAATTAATAAAAAATTTAAAAAGCTCAGTAACATTGTCCAGCCCCTGAGTTCAAAATTCTGAACAGTGAACTATTTAAAAAGTAAAATTCAAAATAAGGATGGACTTAGTACAGCATAGAAATAGACAATAGAACAAGAAGTAACTGAGTGAATTAAATGTTTTCAAATGACTGGAAGCAGCCAGGTAGTATGACAGGAGTTTTGTTGTTTCTTGTTTTCCATGCAACGATAAATTTGTGTTAAATATCTATTTCATTTCCAAGATAATTGCAATTTAGTCTTTTCCTGAATTTGGTGGATAAGTGAGCCATTTGAAATAATTACATTGATTATGTCAATGTATTATCTCCAATAATACCAATGATTGAAGCAGACCTTGCAAGGACAATTCTGCACAATTCTGCATCCCATTCCAGATTTCATACTGATTACCTCCGTGACCTTGAGCAAATCTCTTAGTGTTTCTAACTTACAGTTTCATCTCCTGAATAATGAGAGGATGGGACTAGCTTTCTTTAGTTTTTAACCTCTTTTGACTGTTTCCTATCCTACCAAATGTACCATTTAATTTTATAAACTTGAACTTCAAAAAAATTAGCATGAAAAAGGTACCCTATTTAGGTGCCAAGGTAGCAAGAAGAATCATCCTAAGAAACATGCCCAGGACATGTGTAGGATGAATAAAAATTTCAAGTACAAACAAGAAAAGGAAAATAAGTCCAAGAAGCTAAAAGTGAAGACTATGGGAAAGCTCCCCCTCCCCCACCCCAGCCACAGGTGCAACTAAGAAATCTGGCAAAAAGTAAGTTGTTCCTGTGCCTTTGATGATGGTAACTCTTGATTCCACTCCAATTAAATATCTGATTTCCTATCGTAACTTCTCTTGGCACCTGTGGAAAGAATGAAATGTCATCACTGGGTGCGTTAGGAACCAACACCAACAAAATAAACAGAAAAGGAACTTAATGCAAACAAGGAGTAAAGTCTGTGAAATAATCATTTTATTCACTAGTTGTGTGCAATGCAAACAGTGTCATGGTTCTTCCTGTCAGTGTAGAACAGGGTAGTGTGAACTAATCAGTCTATATTTCAGTTTTATTATTTATTCTATTTCTATTTTCCATTTTAGATTTAGTTCTATAATGATTGGACAACTTGTGGCATGCTTTTAACTTGTGAGAAAAGTGTCACAAACATCTAAAAAAACCTCCCAATCCATGATTTTACTTCCCTGCTAACTCTGACCCAAATATATTTTTGGATGTAGCTCAGAGGCAAAGTGCTTGCCTAGCAAGTGCAATGTCCTGAGTTTGATCTTCAGTACCAAAAAAGAAAAGGCAGAAAAAATACAGTTAAAAAAGAGAAATGGTATAAAGTTTTGTTATAATGTAAAAGATGGAAATCATTAAACTGATGCAAGTGTCACAAATTATGAAAACAAGGTGCTCAAACTGTACTTATTCCAAACTCATTGAACTGAGTGTGCCTTTTTAAACAAGTCTAATTACTGATTTGAATACTTATTGTATTTAACTACAAAAGAAGAATTGGATAAGAATGTACTTAGTAACAATAGCTAATCAGCTTGAGGTTAGTCAGCCACTTAGTTTGTTTATTCATGAAGATATAATTTAAAAAAAAACAATTGTATGTATGCTTTTCCTGGGCATATTCCTTCATTCTGGTCTATGTAGCACACAAGTTATCTGAGAAATATGTTAGTTGATTTCAGTAGATTTTCCAGAGAATTCTAAATAGGGTAGAAGAGTTTCTGCTTTTGTATATTTGCAAGAAATGTACAATGCCATTAACTTTCTGATTTCATGTCTCAACTATCTGATCAACAACATGGACATTTACTTTGCATTTCTACAGGATAGAAGGCTGGGAAGGAATAGCTATCATATAATGTAAGTCTTTCATAGTTAAATATTGCAAACCAACTGTAATTTTGACTTGCACCATATTTGCATTACATGGAAGAAATTAGCATCAAAGATTTACTGAAGTAAAAGTGCCAGATGTCAATGAATATTTGCTAGGCTCCCTAAAGGATGTTTTAACAGGCTACTTTTGGCCAGAAGAGGCTCATCTCAAAATGACTTAAAAATATGGTTAAGACAAAGTTAATTTCAGTTCCCTATTGCCACGAGTTCTTGGAATTTGCTCTGCTAATCTTCACTGGTCTTCCTCTAGCCAGAACAAGGCTGTACCTTCCCTTACAAAATAGCCTGAAGATAAGGTAGAAACCATGTTATTCCTATCAGCCCACAGATACATGACCATATAATTTCCATAACTAATCCATTCATCCTTGGCACAATTTCTATTTTCCTTGTTCATGGAAAAAAATAAAAACAAAAACAAAATGTTGTTCTATCTATTAATGTTGTTTCACATATGATTTTCTGTCTAATAATATTAAAAGAGCAGAGATACATAATTAGCCACTGAAATTCAAGTATTCTAAGTATTAATTAACATATGATCCATCACCTGGTACACATCTTCCCTGGGAGAGAGAGAAGAGAAGTAGAAAAAGGGAAAAAGAGATTCCTCTTCACTGGGAGACAGTGGTTCCTTAGGGAAACAGCAGGGGGCATGCTGGCTTCTGATGGATTCCTCAGTGTACTATATCCAGGAACTGAGCAGGTAGAAAGATCCATGTATTTTAATAATTACCAGTATGGCTGGTGTCCACGCTTGTCTAGGCTCTGCTTCACTGTTGCTCAACAGCATTCCCCTTTGGAGCCTCCAGGTTGTACATTCTCTTTTTTGTTTTATTTTAAACAACAAAAAAATCTCAATTTTTCTACTATTCCATTGTTAGGCCAGCTCACAACTTGTATTCCTCAACTAATTGCCATGTTTCTTTTGGAAATTCAGAAATTCTAAGGCTCTTGTTTGTTTCTCTCTGAAGGAAATGAAGAAGTAGTTGATTGGCTTTGCCTACCCAAATCTTGCTGGCTCAGCTCTTTCAGGGGGCTGGCTATCTTCAGAAATTTCCATATGAGAAATGGGCATAGTCTGGAATACACATCAGCTTCAAAAGTTTCCTGTGTTTCTATGTGTGTAAAGTAATGCTCCTTCTATCTGGCAAATAGAACTGTAACCCCTCTATTACTTATAATAAAAATATATGAGAAAAAATAAGCTTCCTGTGTAGACCTCGGTTTTCCTTGGGTCTGGCAGAGTTGGTTCTAGTGGTACGTTAAGTCAGAGCCTCAGAGTCCATAAGCCTGGAGCCAACTTCCTCAAATGCTCCCTTTTCTAGAATGTGATTCTCTCTTCTATCATCCTATTTCTTGTTTGCACCTCCTGTGGCATCATCATTAAGGGGGGACAGGGATAAGTCAGGCATTTTGTTGCAAAGTCTTCAAGTTTACCTGTGGATCTTCTAGCTCAGGAGATGATCTTGAGAGAGGGGAAAGCACTGAATAACATGGCATTCTAAGAAATGATGCACATATACTTTATTATTTAACTTCTCTTGTTGCTATAAGAGGACCTCCTCTACTAGGGCTCCGTATGTGCTTTATGGATAGTTTTTCCTTCCAGGTTCTTGGAATTCAACTCTGCATTTTAACCCAGATTCCCAAAAAATTTCTACAAGTTGTAACATACTTTAAAAAAACTAATTATTTTTAAGGTTCTACCAGCTTTTGAAGGTTCAGTGCCCAGAGAAACAAATTAAAATATAAGACTAAACATACGATAAAAATCGTATGAAACTGAAGGAGATTTTCAGTTTCCAGGTAGAATTTATGAAATACTAACCTAAATATGTTTTGGTTATATCCCACACTTCAAAGGTTGAAGAAGAAAATGGTGTGAGCTTTAAGAAAGAGATAACAACTTACATACAAAGCAGGAAGGGAAAAGCGAGAGTCTTATCTGGCAAGACACTGACTATGTTGGTAAGAGCAGAAAAACCATCTCCTGAAGTCCACACCCCGAGATGCCATTCCTCACTACAACCTCACAAGAGACCCAGGACTGAAGCTACTCCTCCAGATTCCTGGCACTCAGGCACTAGCAAATGGTTTGCTATAAAATGAATATATTCACTTACAATGAAGAATAAATGAGAAACTATCCAAGGAGCTTTGCTGTGGTTTTAATTTTCTGATCCATCCAACAACTATGTTAAAAAGAAAAACAAACAAACAAACAAAAACAACTCTTGGCTCATCTATTTTGTCCTTTTGGGGGTTTGCTTTTTGTAAATTTTTTCTTTTCCTCTTTCGAGATGAGAACTTCTGGGAAGGTTTGTAAGGCTGTACAGCACTTAGACGTGGATTCACTTTTGTTGTTGTTGTTTGTTTCACTGCAGCATTTATTGCTATATCCCCCCTCCCCCTATTTTATAACGATGTCGTCGTCGTACTTGTTATGATTGCTTACCGGATGCAGCTTTACTTTTCCCTAATCCAGGTCTGATCTGGAGTAGATGAGAGAAGAGACAATCTCCTCCTGCAGGCAGCTTGACCCTCAGCTAGGCCACCTGGGGGAACGATGGGGTGGGGAACGGGTGGTGGTGGGGCGTGGCCTGGGTGGTGGGTGTGGTCTAGGTGTGGTGGGCGTGGCCTGAGCGAGCCCCACCCCCGCCCACCTGGCGGTTGCCCTAACAACCCAGCCTGGCGTGACTGAAGCTCACAATCCGCCCAGTCTCTGCGGCCCTTATCCCACCCACCTTGAGCTCATCATCCGGTGCCAGTGCTCACCCTCAGCGGGCCCAGGGCCCATGGACACACACAACCTGCCCTGCTGCCCGCGTGCCAGCCCGCCTGCTCCCCCCACAGGGACATCATTTATTTCTGGGAGGCTGAAGTGGGTTCCAAAAGCCCAAGGTGGTGGCTGGGATCCGCGCTGGGCAACAGAAGAAGAAAAGCCCAGGAGACCCCAGACACCCTCCTGGGCTGAGGGGCGCTTGTGTCTGGAAATCCGAGGACTACTAAAAGGTGAGATGGGCCTCCTGGATGCTGCCACCTTGCCCTTCCTTTCAAATTTATGGCTTTACCCATCCTCACTCTTCTGCATTTTCCTGAGGACACAGAGATGTCCCCGAAAGATAAAGCAATCGCTGTGTGTGGGAGGGAGTGGAGTGAGGGGCCAAACCCAGGTTTATTCATTCATAGCTAGTTTCCTTCTAGTTCGCAGGTGAAGGAACCTGGGGGTCTGATTAAGTAGGTGACCCGGTCAGGTTCATACAACCAGCTGGTGGAAGTAAGGATACAAAGAGAAATCACCACAGGTTTCTCCCTCCAATCCTTCACTCCACTGGACAAGGCCACCTTCCTCTAGTTTTCTTTTTAATGAACCTCCCCTCTGTTTTAGACCCCATTGATAAGCTGCTGAGCTCTATGAAGATTTCCCCAGGGAGATATAATTTCAGGATATTCACATCCCAAACCTGGACCTCTGAGTCAAGACATGTTGTTCTAGTTCATTGTCTTTTGAAATTGGCAATTCAGAATAGTGAGTAGAAGTATGCTAAGATAGCCCTGGGTCTGGAAGGAGACAGAGATGTGTGTGCACGTAGAGACCTTTCTACTGGTTATATTATCTATGCCACACCCCATTGATGGGGTGTCTCCAGAGGCCAGGACTTTTATTTCCTTTTTATTTCTTCCTGGGGCAGGAGTGTTAGCTTTTGGTCACTCTTATAATGAATTACAAAGGATACTACATAGGACCTCTTTCTCTCCTCAGTGGGGCTTTAAATAATAGGCTTGCAATCCTTGGTAAATGGAGCCAGGCACTGTTGAATTCTGCATTGTAGCTTCATTGGACAGTTCTAGCATTAGTGCTATTTACCCCATCTTGGGATAACATTGAAGTCTCTAAGAAGTCTCTGTACTCACATTGAGGTAGCATTCATTCAGTGAAGTCCATAAGCTATTAAGAAGCTTCTTAGCCTATTTTGTGCATGTGTGGAATTGACACTGAGCCTCAAACAAACCATAAGGAGAAGCAGAAGTAAATGTCACCAGACCATGCCACAAAAGCCCAAGTAGATGATTCTGAGCTTGCCCTAGTTTTTCATTTGGAGACTGTTTACACAACATTCTATCTTACACACTGCCTTCTCTACTTCCCTAGTCTACCTCATGCTGAAGGGGTTACAGCAAACAGGACAAAAACACTGTCATGTTTAGTAGGATCTTAGTGATGATTATATAGGTGTTTGACTCATTTTTGTGCATAAAAATATTCATGTAAAAAACGATGGGAGTAGGGCTGAGAGTTTGGCCTAGTAGTAGAGTGCTTGCCTAGCATGCACGAAGACCTGGGTTCAATTCCTTGGTACCATATACTTAGAAAAAGCCAGAAGTGGTGTTGAGTTCTAGCCTTGAGAAAAATCCAAGGACAGTCCTCAGGCCCTGAGCTGAAGCCCAGGACTGGCAAAAAAAAAAAAAAATGATGGTAATGGAATCTGGCCTTACCTGTGCTATATTTTTAGGATTTTCTAGCCTTTTGTCTATTAAGAATGGAGTACATGGGAGAGTTTAAGGCCAGCTCTAGTAGAAAATGGGAGTGAAACCCCCATATGGAAAAGCATACCAGGAATGGTGGTACACATCAGTCATCCCAGTTCCGTGGGAGGTATAGGTAGAAGGGTCATGGTGCGAGGTCTACTGAGTAAGTCAAGACACAACTAAAAAGCTACCTATTGCCTAATTGTCAGCGTGTCTGCTCAAAAAGAGGAAGGCTCATTCAAATACCAATGCCTAGAGGTAAAACGAGGGGTAGGAGAGTCTTGATGACCTTGCCCTGGGCACTAAAAGGGTGGCTTTTAACCACAACCACAGAGAGGAAATAGCCAGTAAAGAAACTGAGGAGGAATGGGTAGTAATAGTGCGGAGCTGACATTGTCCCCAGGCTATGGGGACAGATGATCTGGTTTCCTAGGCAGGACCTATCTGAAGAAGGAGTGAGGATTCTAGGTAATGCTTTACCTACCACAGAGATTAAAGACCCAAGGATACAATTTGTGAGGCAGTTCTGTTACAAGAAGGGATGGGAAGGCTACGTTTGGTAACAAAAAAAAACACCTAGCAAGCTAATGTTCATTATGGTGGAGGATGGTTTAGAAATACATTGAATTTAGCTGCAATCCTAGATATTCAGGAGGCTAAGATCCAAAAATCAAGTCCGTGAGACTCTTATTAACCTCTAGGAAATGGGAAGTGGGGCTTGGCTCAAGAGTAGGGCAGTAGCCTTGAGCTGAAGAGCTCAGGGACAGTACCCAGGCCAAGTTCAAGCCCCATGACCCACCAAATATATATAGATATAGATATAGATATAGATATAGATATAAATATGTATATATAGAGAGAATTTTATACCAACAATATTTTTTAATTCATATGTAACTTCTGTTTTTGAAGTTGGCAATAATTAATTATGATTTAACAGTTTACAGGAAATAAACTCTCTTCTTAGATTTTTTTTTAAAAAATGACAGTACTTAATGAAAATAAAGGTGGTCCAAATTAACCCTGTGTTCTTTATTTTCCTTTTGTGTATGTATGTGTGTGTGTTGCTGCCGCTGCCACTGTAGTTTTTGTTTTCGCCCTGGAAGCATTTCTAAGAAGCTGATCAAACATGGCTTTAACAAATAAGAGGCTTGAGAATTTGCAGATCTACAGAGTTCTTCAGTGTGTTCGAAACAAAGACAAGAAGCAGATAGAGAAGATAACCAAACTCGGGTACCCTGAACTGATCAATTTCACAGAGCCTGTGGATGGGCTCAGTGCCCTACACTTGGCCTCCGTGGCCAACGACATAGACATGGTTACCTTTCTTCTCGGGCTCGGGGCTCACCCTGATGTGCAAGACCAAATGGGCTGCACTCCAGCAATGAGGGCGGCAGAACTTGGCCATGAGCTGACAATGGAAGTATTAGCCAAGGCAAATGCTGATATGACCATAGTTGACAATGAAGGACAAGGTAATGGGGCCAATTGTCTATCTAGCAGAATGCAGCCAGGAATTAATAACGTCAGTTCCTTGATTTTTTTTTTTTTTTTGCCAGTCCTGGGCTTGAGCTCAGGGCCTGAGCACTGTCCTTGGACTTTCTCAAGGCTAGAGCTCTACCACTTGAGCCTCAGCACCACTTCTGACTTTTTTCTATGTATGTGGTACCGAGGAATTGAACCCGGGTCTTCATGCATGCTAGGCAAGCACTTTAACCACTAGGCCAAACTCCCGGCCCCCTTGATTTTTTTTTAATAGTACATTACTCATGGTTTTATATGAAAGGCTAGAATCGCACTTTTGTGTGCTAGGGATACTGCCTCCTCATAATTCAAGAATGGTTTAGGTATATCTTAGGGAAAGCAGTCTGGAGAGTTAACTCATTGAAAAAGGAAATCAGAAGTGCATTAATTTCTACTTGGTGGTTTCTTTGAAGTGACAAAATTATCACCATCCTCGACACACACTGATATTACCACAACCACCCATTCTAAAATCTAAAATCTTAGGGCAATTAGCAAGTATGAAGTCCTAAATTCAAACCTTAAGACCACCTAGATAGATACAGAGAAAGACAGACAAAAAATTTTATTTGAACAAAAGATTCCATATGTTTAGAAGTACTAAGGTTAAGACTTTGGACTGATTTTATAGATTCCCAGTAGCAATCTCAGATTTGAGAATCTGTGGTTACTGGTATTATAAACTCCAACTTGTAGGATCTGTTTTTTTTCACTTATCCGGAAACAAGATTTTGAGGATTATTTGGGTGAAATAGCTGTACTTCAGTGTCCTCTGCCTTTCCTGAGTCCCCTCTCAAGACCATGGTATAGTGGTTTACCTAAGCAAATTAAGAGTTAACTCAGCCTCTTGAAAATCACCAAGGTAATACCAGTAGGCTTAATATAAATTGGTAGATTTAATCAGTTGTCCTAGAGAATTGCTACAAGTATCAAGCCATCAGCTTCAGCCCCACGCTAGAGAAATGAATTCCAGTTTACCAGAGTAATGTTTGCTGACAGGAGTGAAATCTACTTTTGTAACTGTCTCCAGAGTTGAAATTTGATAGATGACCTGGCTTAAAACAAAAGGAGAGGACAAAGCAAAAAAAAAAACAATTTTAATATAACCACATAACAAAATAAACTTCAAATGCATATAGAGGTCAAAAATGTTTGAATTTTTTTAAGAAAAGGCCCTTAAATCTTTATAGAGGAGTGTTTCTCAAAGTTTTTTTCCATGGACCATGAAACCACAGTGCTGTTAAGTACTATATGAAAGGCTAGTTGTATTATTTAACTCAGTTACAGATCAGTTGAATCATACAATCTTAGGCATGTTTCTTTCACATTGTTGGACTAAAAATGCTATCATTTCCCATACTTATTTAATCATAAAATGTGACATCTGAAACACTCTGAATTTTGTAGAATATTTGGAAAATACTGCAATGCAACAAAGTTCACTTTCTTGAGTTTGAGTGATTTAAGTCACACTCAAATGTGTACATATAAACAGCACAATGTGAAATTTTATAGCATACAAATCTAAAACTATAAGATAAGCAGACATTGGAAATAAAGTCAAGTATCTACTTGTAACAAATGCAGCAATCATTTAGTTAACATAGTAAAGCTATCTATATAGATGACAAATGATTGCATGAGAAAATCAAGATATGAACACATGGGAACAAACAAAATATAAAATGAGAAAGGTGAACAATCTTCAGTCACTCATTAGCTGACTCAGCATAAGTCATGGTTTGACTGTGACATTGGGTCCTTAGTTAGCTGACACTTGCCAGATTGCTCTGCTTTTTCCACAGTAATCTCTCTGCCACTAAAATCCTATTTCCTGGTGACTTATGTGGCTCGTGCACATTTATTCTAAAGGATAAGACAATATTTAAATGCCTACATGGATCTATGAAGGATGTGAGATAAGTTCCAAGTTCTAGGGTAAGCTAGGCCAGGATAGATTTTAACTATGAATTGTTTTTTATCATCATTCTATATAAATCCATTACATTATCATCTTTTTTTTTTTTTGCCAGTCCTGCGGATTGAACTAAGGGCCTGAGCACTGCCCGTGAGTTTTCTTAAGGCTAGAGCTCTGCCACTTGAGGCACAGCACCACTTGTGATTTTTTTCTATGTATGTGGTACTGAGGAATTGAGCCTGGGTCTTTATGCATGCTAGCAAGCACTCTACCACTAACCCAACTCCCAGACCCATTATCATCTTTTCTAATAATGGCTTTACCTTATACATATCTTGATGAGAGTTCTTAATTTTTCTTTGCAACCAGCATCCTTTTTCAATCTTGACATTCAGGTTTTTCAATTCAAGCAAGTTTTCTTTTATTATAACTTTGTGTCTAACTTTCTGTTATCCTTGGTCTTTCGTACTGACATGTTCTACCTTCCCCCACCCCAGCTCTTGACCATTTAAACTCTTCCCTCTCAATTACATTTTTCTTAATTTCTTTAAGTCTCTGACCATGGTGTTTGCAATTTTGATTTTCACACCATAGTTGTTTTATTGTTTCCCTGCCATTTCTTTCCTGGATTCTGCTTGCTGATTTTCATCTTTTCCTTCTATTCATCCTCTGTCTCCAGTTCTTCTTTTTCTTGGTCTTGGTCTACCTTTGTACTTTCTATTTTAGTTATATTTAAGTTCTTTGGAAGCAGAGAATTGGGTTAGTCAGTAATTTTCATTATCATTTTTCTAGTATGTAGTTATATGCCTTATATTATCTGTTTCTGTACCTATCTTTTAGTGTCTTTTTCATCATGTACATGTTGATATGCTTGTCTTATTGTTTGAATGAAGCCTCTTTTTAGAGTGAGTACACTAAAAGGTTAGTTTAGAGGTCATTGATTACTCATGACTTTTCTTTTTTCATATTTTTATCAGGGTGATGTATAGAGGAGTTGCAGTTTCATTTGTAAGGCAGTGAGTACATTCTTTCTTGAACACTGTTACCCCTTCGCATGTTTTTCTCCCATTTTCCCTCCTCCAACCCCTCTTAATTTCTAACATATCGCCTTGTGCATATCATTGTTACATTAGTTCATCCTTTGTCTTTTGTCTTACCAACACTGTTCGCTGGGATTAAAACAACACCCCTGATATGCAGTACAGTTTTGACATGGATTATGTTGAGGTTCTGTTGGTTAAAGGTGATATTTTTCTCTCTTCAATGGAACAAAATGATTTTCCAAAATGGTAGAGCCATTTCCATCTGTTTGTCTTTTCTTTACAGCAAGGTTCTGCTCCAGATAAATAAGTTAAGGGGGGGGGGCGGGAGAACAAAGGGTGCCACCAGGAAACCTCAAGAACACCCACTCTGCAGATTCTGAGAAGGGCCTGTGTGGGCATAGACTGTAAAACACTAGACCCCATGGTTGACCAGAACTCCCATGTCAGCCCTCTTATTCTTCCATGTGCCAAATTCTATTACATGTCATTTTAATTTTGCTATGTCAACAGAAAAGTTAAGTACAACTTGTACTAACTGTAGCTCTATCAAAGCTTTCTTTTCGTGCCTTTCTTAGTTGGTTTGGTTGGTTTCAGAAGGAAAATCAAGGCAGATAGATGTTCCTTTGTTCTGCCATCTCCTTAGATAGAGTTAAAATTATATATTTTCTCATATATATATATATATATACATATATGCTGTTAATGAAGTAGTTTAAGTGGGTTTTATTTTTCTGCAGGTGTCTTGTTTTACTGCATCTTACCCACTAAACGGCATTATCATTGTGCTCTGATTGCTTTGGATCATGGTGCAGATGTCAACAATTGCACCTATGAAGGAAAACCAGTCTTTCTTCGAGCTTGTGAAGAAGCACATGATGTGAAAGATATGTGCATGACATTTTTGGAGAAAGGAGCCAATCCAAATGCTCTCAACTCAGTATGACGATTCCTGTGATTATAAATATTTCTTTATTCTATTATGGTTCTATTAGTATAATCTTCTGCATTGACATGTACTGAAATTATCTTGTTTATGCATGCGTTTTGTTTCAATTCAAAATGCACAGAGATGATAGTACTCTCATTATCTTCACATCTTCATGACTTTACAGTCTAGTCCCTAATGATGCATATTGTCAAAATGTCATTAGAGGAAATAGCAGAAAATAATTACTGATACTCAATGAAAGTTTGTTCTCCTGGAAAGAAAATAGATAGTTCTGCTATCTCGCATAGACATTCGATTCCCTCTCAATTGGATATTGGGTATTTGGTTGAGTTGGTTTTGTTTTTTTGTTTTTTTTTTACATTTTAACTTCCAGACACCCACAAAATATTCTCATTAGAAAGTAAACGTGATTCAATTTTAGCAAACATTTCTTTTTTAAAAATTTTTGCTCATCCTTCTTTATAAGAAGCTCTTTAGCATGCTATTCTCATAGGATCATGCAGGGTGATTTTGACTGTGATTTTTAAACTTCTACAGTCTAGACATTGAATATTATAGTATTTACTTTATGTTTCCTCTTTCTTCTTTGAAACTAACACCTCTTGGAATAGTGTGCAGTTTTTTTAATGGAAAGCAAAATTGGAAAATAGATTCTACCTGGGATAAAAGTATTAAGTTGAAGGTGAATGGATGGGTAAAGAAGATCAAATACTTGATGCACATGTGTGAAAATAGGACAAGGAAGATTATGAGCATTTTCTGGGAAGGAAATAGTGGGGAAGAGGGAAGGTGATAGAAGAGGTGACTCTGAATGAGGAATGTCATATGCATACATGGACATGTTGGAAGGAAACCCTTATGCAGCTAATTGATGCCAATAAGAACATAGAGAACTAAACTTGTAAATCTAAGATCTGAAAAGTGGGAACTACATTTGCACTGAATATGCTTTTTTTTACAATAATGGGTGTAACAGCACTGGTGTGTTCCACGCCCAGTCCACAGGTCGCACGGCTCTGATGGAGGCAGCAAGAGAAGGGGTACTAGAACTAGTCCGAGAAATCCTGGAACGAGGTGGCAAAGTGAACACATATGACAACGAAAGACATCACGCTGCCCATTTTGCTGCCAAAGGAGGTTATTTTGAAGTAATGATCTTGCTCTTTTGCTTTAAGATTTGTCACTAAGACTTTTGGTTCTCAAAAAGCTCATGTATTGTTGAGGTAGAATGTTCTTTTAAGTTTCCTGACCTGTTACCATTTTAAAACCCTCAAATAATTCTCAAAAATTTAACTGTTTAAACCACATATGCAAGCCTTTGATTCAGCTTTATGTCTTCATGTGTTCACTTGGGTATTACTCATGATATTATTCTATGTTGTCATCTATGGCAAATAAAGATTCTTGCCACCTGAGATTACTTGATTTTATTCATCCATTATGTATTGCGATTTTAACTGTGGCACAATGGAATCGTGGAGGGGTGGGGATGACATCATATTCCATGCATCTCGCCTGGTGCTTGTGTGCATTTAATGATACACGGGATTCTAAACTCTAGAAATTCTGCAATCTTAGCAAAAGATAGCTCATAGATTCAGTGCTATCATAAATCACAATAAGAAAATGCTGTCCTAAATTTAATTTCTGCACTTTATTTAAAAATGTGTTTAGTACCTTTGAGTTTTGACTCCATGGCCTTTATTTTCCCCCTGGAACCACTTCCCTGTTGTAAAGGGCACTGTGATGGGTAAAGAATTTGTTCCCCTGGTATTCTTTGCTATGTTCTGAGGGTTCTTAAAATGTATCTATATGTACCAAAATGATAGTGTCCCAGCTGGTGGTAGGATTTTCAGTACTCCAGATCAGTAATGGTTGATAGAACTTGGACAGAAGATGGAAACATTAAGTGCCTCAGTTACACAATACACTAGCTACATGGTTTTGAGGACTGAAAATATGGCTAGAAAATCTAAAGAACTAAACTTTTACTTTTTACAGTTTTATTTCAATTTGAAATATCTGAATTTTGCAGAAATTACAGATTATATCCCTATTCCTCTACAAAACCCACTGTTTATTTTACAGATATTGAAGCTTCTTTTTGCCTACAATGGAGACATGGGGATCATTGCAATGAATGGAAATACACCACTTCATTATGCTGCTATGGGTGGTTTTGCAGATTGCTGTAAATACATAGCTCAGCGAGGTAAAATTGTCAGCAATTTTGAGCTTAAAGTTTTATGGTTTACCCATGTCACCAATGAATTAGGAGTGCTAGCAAGGTCCTTGTAAATCTCTTACCAAACTTCACTCATAGATAGAAAGGAAACAATGTTTTTCTTATACCATTTACCACTGATTCATAAATTTAGTGGTATAAATGAATAATATCCATCTTATTCAATACTTTAGGTTACTGTTAATTTTCTAAGTTCATGATTTATCAAATATTAAAATGCTTCTACTTGATTGGATTCCTTACTTTAAAAAACATATGTCTGTCCAACAAAAGATGTGTATAGAAAATCATGTCCTTTGTTCTGAATTTTTAATTATTTCATTGTATTTAAAAGATACTGTTAATGTCAAATACAAAAATATTTTTTCTAGAGATCTTGAAGTAATAAGGAAAAACAGCTTGAGGGAGACATGAAATAAAATGAAAAATTTTGCAGAATATTGATAATGCAAGTAATATTTGTAATTTTTGATTTTCCTGTAGCTCTGAAGTAGCTATTAGCTTAGAGACATAAACTCTGTTATGTATGGTATAGCTTAATGAGTTTCTTAAAATGAAAATATTAGGAGCTAAGCTTAGAAATATGAATCTATTTGCTGCTTGCTAGCTATTTAACAAACATAAGGGTTACCTCTTTATTTGAGATGGCATTGCATTTTGTTGAATTTTGTCTGCCTTATTCCAGTTCATGGGAAATAGACAGAAAAAAAGTCCAAAGGCCCTTGAGTAGAACAAGAGTGTTCTGCTTCTCTATCCTCCAAACAGGCAGAGAATTTGAGAAGTCACCTGAATATCCTATACTATAAACATTAACATGAACAGGACGAATAAGCCTGAATAACTGTGTAATTACCGACCCATTTTCCTTTCCTAAATACACATACTTTCCCCAAAATAAACTAATTTTAACAAGTTAAGGAGAAAAAAAAAAGGCAGAGAGCATAATTTGGCACCAATTGTCTGGTTTTTGGGGTTTGTTGTTGTTGTTGTTTTCCACCTCGATTACCAAGAGCGGTTCATTCTGACATCCAACGCTTGGCCGCCTGTCCCTACACATCCGTAAGCTCCTTGACAGTGACCCTTTCTTGTTTCAGGTTGTGACCTGAAATGGAAAAACTTAGAACACAAAACACCCAGAGCTGTGGCCAAGGATGGCGGCTTCAAGGCAGCAGGCAAAGAGATTCGCAGAGCGGAGAGAATCGCGAATAAACTGGCCAAACAGGGGGAGCAAAATCCCAACCCAGTCTGGGCCCTGCGACTCCACGACTGGTCCATAGAACACGAGGACGACCTCCGCGAAGCCTTCGCCATCGTGGACAAGGGCGATGGCACGGTGAGCAAGGAAGACTTCGTGCAGATGCTGGAGGAGAGACAGAGCTACGTCAACGCGGATCAATTGACCTTCGTGGCTCAGCTGCACGAGAAGACCCGAGGAGGGGGCGTCAACATCAACGACTTCTTCAAAGGCACTAAGTACTTGGGCAAGGCTTACGTCTTGGGATCCTACGGGCCTAAGAAAAAGAAGAAAGGGATGGGCAAGAAGCCCAAGAAAGGCAAGTTCATCCTCCCCTTCCCGATCTGTGTCATTCCCGAGGAAGCCTTCCCGGGCCGGCCAGATGGGGGGCCACCCTACTACATGATCGAAGCCTACCAGAACCTGACCGACTGCACCCGCTTCAGCAGAGACCGCCCGCCCGAGCACCCCATCCAAGACGACTCGGCTTGGTACATCGACGACACGGGCAGGGTCTACTCCAACATTAACTTCATCACCAAGGCAGGGGACATGGCCTCTCTGAAAAAGGCTTTTGAGTCCGGAATACCCGTGGATATGAAAGACAAGTACTACAAGACACCCCTGATGACGGCTTGTGCGAGCGGAAACATAGATGTGGTGAAGTTCCTTCTTGAGAGAGGGTACGTGGTTTGGTTGAGAGCGGTTCACTTTTTCTTGAGTATTTACACCCCCCCCCAAAAAAAGAAGAAGAATGCATTTTTAAAATTTCATTTTAATGGTTGGAGGGATTACATATATTTGCCAGATAGAAAGTGCTTTATTTCTCACGCGTTGATCCCCCTTTCTCATGTTTTTATCCCCATTTCCCTCCACCCACCCTCTCCCCTCATCTTTACCCCCTTTCCCTTTTCTATTGCAAATAAACAAATAAATGTATGTACAATATACCAGGTAACAAAGTCAGATACTGTGACAATATGAGATTAACCAAAGGGCAACAAAAGAGGAGAAGAAAAAACATAGTACATTAAGAAAAACAATCACTCATAATTAAGCTCTTTGTTTCCATGTCCTGGAGGTCCATTAATTTAGCCTCATCCTATATGGCCTTATGTATCTAGGTTTTGAGCTACTGTAATCCTCTGCTAGGAGAGCCCTAGGCTTGTACAAATGAGGGAAACCATTGAGCCTATGTTCCTTTAGGTCTGGCTTAGTTCACTTAATATGACTTTTTCAAGTTTTTCCCGTAAAGGTGAAGTACAGAGGGGTTGTGGTTATGGAAGTCAGATACAGGAGTGCATTCCTTTTTGAACACTGTCACCTTTTCCTTGCTTCCTCCCAGTCTTTCCCTCCTGTCCCCACCCAACTGTGGTTTCATTTAATGCTCAACATAGTGTCTAGTGAGTATCACTGCTGCATTTGTTCACCCTTCATCTATAGGCTAAAGACTTAAAGAGAGACTTCTCAGAAAGAGGAGTGAGAATGGCCAAGAGAAATAAGTGTTCAATATGTCTGGCCATAAAAGAAACACAAATCAAAACAGCATGGAGATCCCACCTCACCCCAGATAGATTGGCCATTCTCAAAGAAACTTAACAATAACAAATGCTGGTATGGAGGTTTCAGTTTTGATGAGTCTTCACACAAATGATAGTTATGTATGTGAAAAGGAACTAGGAAACTTGATGTGAGTGGTGAGGGGCAGGGGTGGGTGTGAATAGAGAAATGAACAACTGGGAGGGGTGAGTATACTTGAGATGCACTGAATGCATGATGGACATGTTAAATTGAGACCGCCTTGTACAACTACTTGAAGATAATAACTAATAAATCAATAAATAACAAGACAGACAGAGAAAGTAGATACAAAGTGAAATAACTTTTATTCATTATCAACTCCCATCTTCATGGGATCCTGTTTTATCATTTTTTTTATTTTTAACCTTGGCAAAAATTGGAATCTCTAGGGTCTCTGAGCCTTTTTAAAGCTAAATAAAATGTATACTGTCAAATAATGTAAAATAGAGAGATAGCAAGACCAATTACAGTGCTTAAAGTTTATTTTGGACACTTCTAGGTCACAGCCTGACAGGTCAGTATAATTCTATAAACCTTACTTTACCTTCTTTTAGCCACCTGAGCTTGGAACCTTTGACATTTTTAGTTGTGTGTGTCTCTTATTTTGCAGGGCAAATGTTAATGCAACAGATAATCTCCTGTGGACTCCACTTCATTTTGCCTGCCATGCAGGCCAGCAAGACATTGTTGAACTGCTTATTAAATATGGAGCTTCAATAGATGCACTTTCAATCAACAACTCAACTCCTTTAAGTAGAGCCATTGAAAGCTGTAGACTAGATACTGTAAAATACCTACTTGATTTAGGTGCTAAATTCCAGATGGAAAATAGAAGAGGTAAGTTTATATTATTGATGGTTCACAATAGAAAGAATTCATGTTAAATTTCAAACCCATTCAGTTGTGTTATGTAGAACCCTTATCATTACTTACTGGTGGAAACACAACCCTTAGGTCAATGTAATAGAAGCTTATTACTAGTGCTTCCTCAAATTATAGGTATTAAAGGACCAGTTCTTTATCTTTGCCATCTGTCATGGACTGATGCATTTATAAAATGCAATTAAAATGATGTATTGGTCTATGTTTAGTTTTTTGAGTAACCTCCAGACTACTTTCCATAGTGGATATACTAATTAAGAGCAGTTCAGTACAGTTATTTTCCCCCACATCCCTACCAGCATTTATTGTTGTTCAAATTCAAAATGTTGATCAATCTAACTGGAGTAAGATGGTATCTCATGATTGTTTACATTTGCATTTCCTTTATGGCCAGGGATGATGAGCATTTCCTCATGTGTTCCTTTACCATTCTTACCTCTTCTGAGAAGTCTCTTCCTAGCTCCCCTGCCCATGTAATAATAGGTATATTAAGTTGCGGGGTGGGGGGGGTAGTTTCTTGAGCTCCTTGTATATGTTGAGGAACAGAGGGAAACAGGTGAAAAAGTACACCAGACTTTGATGGAAGTGAACTGTGCAACTCCTGGATGGAGATAGGAGAGAGGGAATGGGAGAAAATGAGGGAACAGACATCACTATGAAAAAGGAAATGTACTTATTTCCTGATGTATGTAGAGGTAACTTCACTGTATATCACCTCTAAAACAACCACAAAGAAAATTGGGAAAAAAAAGACATATTGGAAAAAAATCCATAAAACCTAAGATCAGATTTCTTTTAAATCATTAAATTCAAATGCCATAAAATTCTTCTAATTAAGGTGGTATACATTTCTGAACACTTAATTTTTTTGTGTGGGTCATGAGACTTGAACTCAGAATGGGCACTGTCCTTGAGTTCTTCAGCTCAAGGCTACCACCCTACCCTTGATCCAAGCCCCACTTCTCACTTTCTAGAGGTTAATTGGAGATAAGAGTCTCTGGTTCTTTAGTGCCCAGGCTGGCTTTGAAACTGGATCTCAGCCTCCTGAGTAGCTAGGATTACAATCACCGTACCCAGCTTGGACACTTAATTTTTAATAGCCTTTTCATTATGGATCAATAGCATATTTGGTTTTGGAATTATACCCACTGGCAATTGTTGTCACTGTTTTGCCTTTTAATTCCTGATAATTGGCTCTATGGAGACTGGGACCTTTAAGAATCCTCATAAAGCTGAACAAAATAATTCCTGAATTGAGGAATTCATTATCTAGAGGAAGCACATAAATTTGTACAAGAATAAAATCATTAGAACAAATATTTGCGCTCCTTGTCTGCAGTAGTCATTTTCTTAATCGAAGGCCATTGCTTCCTTTGACTCTGAAGCAATATTTATACTTCTGACTGCTTCAGACCCTGCCCTTCAGTCACAGGGAGTCTTTGTAACATCATCAGTCCTGCCACTGATGCCTCTGCTAAAATGATACTCAGCCACCTGCTCAAATCACTTGTGAGCACTAGCTTCCCCAGACTTGGGGAATTTACTTCCTCCTATCACAGAAAGGGGAAGTAAAATTACCAAACAAAGGAAAAATGCACAAGGTGAGGAGAAAAAAAACAGTTGAGTATTCAAAAAAATCTAATATTTCTAGTAATCTAGTATTTTCTATCTGCATATTAACAAAAGTGGTGAACCAAAGTTTAAAAAATAATTTAAGGGCCAATAAATGACACATTATATCTTGGGATTATGGACAGTTTTTTTGTGGGGAAGTCTTAGCTTCTTTAATTTTTTTATTACCTTTACGTAGTTATACAAATGGGTTTCAATAGAGAATATCTGATCTGAATCTGTAAGCTCATACCATTGGCTTTAATAATCTTCCTGTCCCATGAATAGAACTTGTGACATGCTTAAGTGTTTTTCGACATAGTGTATCATTAAGTCTACATATTATGACTCAGAATTTGGGTTTCTTTGTTAAATAGGTCATAATGCCATGGATGTTGCAAAGGCATATGCTGACTATAGAATCATTGATGTGATTAAAGAAAAGCAAGATAGCATGGCCAAAACAGGAGAGAGTACAAAACTGAAAATGAAGGTGTCTAAAATGAAGACTGATGCTCTTGAACCCAAGAAAGAAGAGGTAAGTAACAACAGAAGACCACAAGACACTGGATGAAAATCAAGAAGAAAAAAATCAAATTAGAAAGGAATAGAAGCATTAAGTAGTAGAAAGTAGACGGGAAAAGTGGTGGGAAAGAAGAGGAAGAAAAATCAAATTCACACTTCTACTATGGGCACCATTTTTATTGTAAAATTCTATTCTCTGGCTAATAGCCACAGGTCAAGAATGAACTTTTTGAAGACTTGGTGTTCTATCACTGATAACGCTAATTAAGTGGAATCATACTATCTTTCTAGGCAAACTATCTTTCTACACTCAAAGTTGTTAAAATACTCTGTTTTATCTCAAATTCTAGCTTACATCATAGCACTTCAATTTATTTTATTTTCCAGGCTTTAAATAACATATAGAATAAATACTATTAGAAATCAGATGCTAGTTTTAACAATTCATTGTTTATATATTGCTTTCAGGAGTCACTTGCATTAAAATATAATATACCACTCATATCAGAAGAAAAGAAAGCACATAAGGACAACGTGGTTTATCTCAATTCATTGATTACCAGTGGTTATACAAAGAAAATGGATATCACATTTGTCCCACGAAGGGTAAGTACTTGGAGGGCTCTTCTTAGTGTGATAGATTCCATAAGGTAATTTTTAAGCATTTCCTATGCCATCATTAAAAAAATCTATTCAATGGCTATCTCTCCACTATTTGTGGAAGTACTTTTGCTAGGGAATGCACATTCAAACCAGTAAGTCTATTAGTTCCCAATATCTTGTCTCTCTCACTATTTCTGTATTAATAATTTTCTTTAAGTCTGAAATCTCTTTGGATTGGTGGTTTTCTCTACTAGTCACCGAGTTCTGTGTTTATTTCAGTACTCCTCAGACCCAATCCTCTCCTTCATACTCATTACCACCAACTGAACTCGGAAATTTCAAACTATTCAAGATTGGATATGTTAAGCTAGTCTGCTGAAGATCTACAATTAAATAGGTAGAGGCACCTTTAGGAGCCAAGAGTTGTCTCTCCAGTTCCTATCTATCCATACTAAATAAGCCAATCCTGCCTCTGTCATTGAATTCCAATTCCTTTGCTTCCCTACTTTGAGGCCCTAAAAATGAACAGACACTGGCCCAAGCATAACTGGCTAGCAAAGTAACTAAAAAATGCTTCTGAGCTCATGTTCAAAGTAGCTCTCATCAGAAGGAAGAGGCTCTTGGCCCCACTGATGCCATGGAACAGGGGAGAAAGAGTGAAATATATTTAGGAAGAAATCCGATCGTTTTAATTGAAAACCTTCTTAGGCGGGGAAATATCACTCAGTTGTGAAGGGCAAACCTAGTGTGTACTTAACACAAACAACATCTTGAAAATTGTCAGATACCCGTATGTACAATGCAGTCTCATCCTAACTGTTTTTGTTTGAATGTTTGAAGACTTGGAGTCCTGAAGCCACAACAGCAGAGCTTATCAAGAAGCGGGAGATGAGGCGAGAGAGGTTTACCTATGAAGTGGACTTTGAAGATTTCATGATGCCTTTCCAGAAGAACATCTTGGAGAGGGCAAAAGCATTGGAGGATGCCCTTAAGATCTAAATCACTACAATTCCTTCTTAGGGTAAATGCTTTAAGCGTCAGAGTCCAATTTTTAGATATTTCCATCAAATTCTACTGTCTCTCCCATTAAGAATTTGTTACCAAATACATGTTTATAACTTAACAACTATAAATATTCTGAGGGGTACAGCGAAGATGTGTTTCATTTTACAATGGATGGCATTCCATTTTAGTCTAACCCTCCCCCAATCATCATCAATAAAATAATAGAATTTTCTGGCTCATGGGTATAGGTGTTAGAATTAAAAAAAAACTTAAAAGGTATACTGTGTTACATTTATTAAAAGTAATTCTATCTGGGCATGGTGTCATATACTTGTAATAGATAGATGGAAGATGAATAGATGGATGATGGATGATACATGAATGGATGGATACAAAGGTGATAGATAGATGGATAGATACGATCTATGATTGATATAGACAGATAGATGAAGAGAGTGCTTCCGAGAGTTGGTTAACATGGTTGTGGGAACTAACTGGCAAAGAGCTAAATCCACAGGAAGGGCGTCCATTTCCTTCTGTGCCTGCCCCAAAATATTTCTAGCATTTACTTTTATAAATGTTAGAGAATTCCATAACCATATTATAACTTTCTAGATTTCTGCTGTTGAAACAACCATTATAATTGTCAATACCATAAACCTAACTGACCTGGAAGCTTAAGCACATTCTTTAAAAATATGACAGTAGAGAAAGCTGCCTAAGAATCAAAAAGATTTTATAAATTTTGCTAACATAAGACAGTCTGGCTGGGCACAGGTAGCTCATGTCTGTAATCCTAGCTACTTAGGAGGCTGAGATCTGAGGATCATGGTTCAAAGTTAGTCCAGGAGCTGAAGAGCTCAGGGACAGTGCCCAGGCCCAGAGTTCAAGCCCCTGACTAATAAAAAAAAAAGAAGAAGAAGAAGAAAGAAGACAGTCTGCCGGTATTACATGAAAACACAAAGTACATTATAATATTATAATCCATACAGTAATATTGAACTTGTAATATGTAATGCTAAGTAGTACTTTTTCTAGGTTTTACAGATTTATGGGATTTTCATTATCAATTATCTGAGTTGTACCATTTAATTTTAACTTACATGTATTTTCTATTTTTTAAAATAATGAACATGTATTACTTTGTAATAAACAACAAATATTTTATTTTTTAATTTGTTTTCCTATTTTAGGCAGTGTCTTGCTAGATAGTCTAAATTGGTCTTAAGCTCTCCACCATTCAAATCAACGGTCTAATCAGCTTCCCCGTCACTGGAGTTAATGGCCTACATCTTTATGCCGACTCAAATTCAGCTGCTTAAAAAAGGGGGTAAGGGAGATACAAAAGCCCAAATTACCAATTGATTGCCAAATTGATTTTTATTAGTATCTTTCTCTTTTATTTATTTTGGAATATTGTCTTCATAAAAATGTTCTCAATAGAAGTCTCTAAGCCAAGAATTCAGGAGCAGGTAATGCAGGGGATAGTCCCTCGATAAAGCAATGTGGGATGAGGCAGAGAGACACAGGACAGGGAAGTTAAAGAAGTCAAGCGAAAATGAGATTGTAGATAAAGTCTTAGCTTCCGAGTAGCCAGGTATGGAGGAAAGGGTTGACTCTAGAACACTAGAGAGGGGAAGGAGAGACAGTTCCTGTGCTCAAGTTTGAAATGATCGTCGAGCGTTACTGGCTAGAAAGCATGGAGAAGCCAGTGGGTACAGTGCAGAGCACAGCAAAGGGTACTTAAAATCAGCAGCTTGGATGTAAAAATCAATGTTAATAAATTTTTTTTAAAAAAATCAGCAGCTTGGAGAACTGTGTAAAAAGTGAAGGGCTTAGGACCGGGATCGTGGCCTAGTGGTAGAGTGCTTGCCTAGCATGCACAAAGACCTGGATTTGACTCCTCAATACCACATACACAGAAGGAAAACAAAAAGTGAAGGGTTTCCCTTTCCAAGGACTGAAAAACCTGTTAATCTCCAACTAGATACAGGGTGTTCAAGTCAACATGTCAGTTGGTGAGTACAATGCGTCTTGGTAAATGTTACCCCTTCTGTCCTTCTCCCCTATCTCTCTCAACTCCACCCTCCTCTTTTATTTGCCTGGTTCCATTTTCAAATACATATATTAAATCTTATAACTACAGTTCCTCTCTCGTCGGTCATCTGCTCCTCTCCCCTGCTTTTCCCTCCACATCACATGTTAGGGTTTCCTGGTATTCATTTCATTGAAGCGTAAGCTCAAACGAGTCTCACCTCTGGAATCCTCTCTTCCACATACTGTACTTCAGTTAAGGTGTTTGTGTATGTATGCATATGACCTTGTAGATGTCTACAAATGGATTTATAATTTAGATGTAATTTCACAGCCTGCTGACTTGGATTGAAGTCTCAGTTTCACAATTTATGAAGCAGAGATAAGAATTCACACATTCCTTAACAGACGTGTGCGAGTCGTGTGAATTGATGTATGTCATTACACAAGGTGGCATTCGGTAAGTGACTTCTTTCAAATCCTCTTCTAATCCCAAGCAGAAGACAAAGGGTTGAGGGCTCCGAGCTAGAAAATCCAAATAGGTGGGGTTTGCTGAAGCAAACTGAATTCTAGAGTGTTAGTTTGATTTAAACATGCACATTTGGGGGATGGGAATGTAGCATTGTGGTAGAGTGCTTGACTAGCATGTGTCAAGCCCTGGGTTTGACTCCTCAGTACCACATGAACAGAAAAAGCCCGAAGTAGCACTGTGGCTCAAATGGTAGAGTGCTAGCCTAGAGCAAAAGGAACTCAGGGACAGTACCGATGCCCTGAGATCAAGCCACAGAACTGGCAAATAAAAATAAAGGACATTTTATCAGCACACTTACCTAATTCATTTAGCTTCCAGTAGAGACCCATTGCTCTTAGAAATATTGACTAATATCTGTAGCAGTAATTTTTTTGGCTAATGGCCCAAAGAGTTATTGATTGATTGATGTAGTTAGTCTCTTAGGGTCTCTTTAGTTACCTGGAAGTAGAGTGCAGGTGGCTGATTCATGGAGGGAGAAACATTATCAGAGAATGCATAGCATCTCCTTTCAATGAAGAAAGAATTAAGACTGTGCTATCAATAGTAACAGAAAGGGAGGGAAAGGAGATAAATAAATGCAATCATGATCTTCAGTATAGATTATGTGGAAAAATGAACTATGCAACTTATAGACAGGGTATGGAGGAGAAAGGGGGGTAATAAAAGGACAGGGTGGCATTGCCCAAAAGAGAAATGTATACATTTACATGAATTATGCAAAGGTAATCCCTCTGTAGAACACCTTAATAATAATAAAATTACATATTGAAGAAAATAAGAGTTGGAATGTGGGCACCGGTGGCTCACACCTATAATCCTAGCTCAGAAGGCTGAGATCTGAGGATCAAGGTGTGAAGTCTACCTGAGTAGGAAAGTCTATACAACTCTAATCACCAATTAATCAGCACAAAGCTAGAAGTAGAGATATGGCACAAGTGGTAGAGTCCCTTTGAATGAAAAAACAGAGGGATATCTCCTAATTCCTGAGGTCAAGGCCCTGTATCAACACAGACACACACACAGACACACAGACACACACACACACACACACACACACACACACATACAGTTGGAATCTATCAGATACACACTGAAATTATATGCATTTTGTAGATTAAGAAGCTGATGTTTATCAAAGTTAACAGATTTAATTTAGCAAATATCATATAAATATTTAAGTCACAAAAATGAACTATGATGTATATTTGCCCTCAATACTGTACTTCTAGTCAACATAATCTCCTTACAATGTGAGAATGTGAAGCACTTAAGCATCTTCCTAATTTCAACATTATAACTGGAATATGACTAATTATTCATCAGATCCACTACCCAAAGAGTCCTCTGTATGATAAATCTTAAGTCCTCCTCCTCCAGTGTCATCAGGTATAAATAAAAAATGAAAGGAAAAGCAAAAGGACTTGGCTTCGATCTTGCTACAGTGCTGCCCATGAAAGGCTAACTTAAGAATGTCAAAAGGGATGACATTGATCAAGACACAGGGCGTTCATAAACTGCTTCGTTAAATAACCACTCTGTGTAACTACATAAAGACAAATAATAAAAAGGCTGCCTAGAGGGGAGCAGGCTGGGCTGCTACCTGGTAGGGAAAGAACCTTCATGAGGATCACCTGCTTGAATGGAAAGGTGGAAAGGTGACAGATGGTTGCCAGGGCCATCCTCCAGAAAGGAGGAAGCTGTGAGCCACTGACCACAGCCTCTGGGTATGGGTCAGCTGTCATAGGGAAATCTGAGTAGGGTCACACCATTTATGGATGCAAAACCCTGCAGGCAAAGTTTTACGAGATGTTCCTCTGCTGAGGACAATCCCAGACATCCACTAATTATTACAAATTTGGGTCTGGCTTACTTAATATGACCATATAAAATGATGCTAATTGAAATGGATGCCAAGATACGGAAACAAGAGGTTTTTCTTGTTTTTAATATACTGTGTGAATTTATTTCTTCTTGCTTTCATTTCCCCCCACTGTGGTTTATCCCCTGTTGTATTTGATTTCGGTACCCTGTGACTTGTTTATATGTTTATTTGACTTGGGGAAGGGAAGGGGAACCACAAAATTGTGAGACAAAGGACAAAGTGTAAAAAGATGCAACAGTAATCATCACAAGATGCTGTGTTGGAAATGAAATTTACACCTTGGCAGGGGATGGGGGAGGGAAAGTGGGAGAAAAATAAGGGAGAAAGTAACACTGTTCGACAAGAAATGTACTCATTACCTTACAATGTAACTGTAACCCTTCTGTTAATCACATTGACAATAAAAATCAAATTAAAAAAATTTACAAGGTGATTCCTTAAGATCATTTTGCAGAGCTTGATTTCTCGTCAAAGAAAATGTCCTTTTTCAGATTTTCTAACTTTGCTAATTCTTAAGAATGAATGATGAACAAGAATGACATTGAGAATGGCATGCTAATTAGAACAACTCATGAATCCCACTGGCAGTTTCTGTGTCTTCCAACTTAACTAGAACGCTATTAATCACGGAACAGCATAAGCATGGGGATGGAAGGAAACAGTCCCATGCTCAGGATGTGATCATGTCTAACTGGTACAAATGAATCAACCCCGAGAAGTTAGTTCAGCCACTTTTATTGAATTTGCAATTTAGGAAATTCACTATGCAGGCATGAAGAGTTCCTAAGGGAACCACTTAGATTGCCTCCTATGTTCAAGGGGAGTGGTATAAAAAGAGATAAAAGGAGAAAAGTCTGTTTGAAATTGGATAGGGAACGGGGGAAAACAAGATGAGGGGTAGGGGTGGGGGGGAGGGAAATGGGGACCAAGACATGTGAAAGGGTATCAATGTATGGGAATTAATGCACCATCTATCTGGCAAATATCATGTAACCCTTCTACTAATTACACAAAATATATGAAAATAAAAAAGGAGAAAAGTCAGTTTCTATACAGCGGTATACATATGAAGGGAGCAGTCATGTGAACCGTGTCTATTTTTTAAGTATTTGTACAGAATATGTTTCTATGGATGTTTTAGTAACAATGGGCCCTAGGAGGATTCACAAATGAAGAGAGAAAAGATGGAGGAAATTGCTAGAATTCTTCCGTGCTGACTACATCGAACCTTTTATTTGGCTGACAAGGATGAACTGTTTCCTCTGTTACATGGAGATTTCTTGCCTCCTAAGTAAATAGTTGTCCATATTGTGTGCTGTGTGTTGATGTGTGTATTTATTCAGGATTGATAATGGTGTATCCCTCTAATCTTCAGCATGGCAGACTTCGAATGGGAACTAATACACAGGTTTAGGGCCATTTCAGCTTTCTAATATGTGGGCAGGTCTCTGGGTTCTGTTCCTCCTAGGGGTAGTACAGCCACCTTTGTTACTAATATTTGGGCTGCTCCTCTGTGACCTGGGGGCCTTGCTGTCACTTCTATCACATGGGTAACTCTATCTTTGCTTTAGCTCCCCTTCACTGAGGAGTGCTGAGTGTAAATGATGTGCACCATCTTTCTCAGGCTGGAGCTTTTAACTTCAGGAACTATGATTCTCTCTGCTGGTGGTGACTGTGTCAACCTAGGAGTTGGGGGCAGGGTTCAAAGCTGCCCTCATGAACAAGACAGTGGGTTCCAAGAAATCAAGACTTCCGATTTCTGATTCTCCTCATTCCCAGCCTTATTTCACAGGCTTGTGGTAAGAACTTAATGGGATAATATAAAGTAGGCAATTGCTGAGCCCTCTGTCACACTGCAAAGTGCTAAATAGACGGTGTTTTCATATCAGGTTAGAATCACTGAGTATCAATATCCAAATCCTACCACTTAGCTTTGGGGATTTAATTTTCAAGTCTAGGGTTACACGATGTAAGTTATCTTTAGAACTGTCTTCTCTGACATTTAACTGTCATAAAATTATTGATCAAGTTGGTAAGTCACAATAGTTGATGATGTGCAAGAATCATTACAAATTTACTGTGCTCATAAAATGAACTCATAAAGGCTTAAAACATACCTAATCTTTCCAAGAAATAAGTATATGCAAATGATGGACTCAACTCTTGCCAATTGCAGTTGAGGGAAATCTTAATGGTTTATAAATGCTGTATTTAGACTTGTAATAAATCCAAAGTGTATGGGTTTAAAGAAAAAAGAAATAACTAAATAATAGTTTCTTCTACTTCTCGCCATTATTTTGTCAAATGTGTCCCACCTATAAGTACAATCTGTATAAATTAGAGCAAAATCTATTTTTACTACTTTACAGAAATTCTTTTGCTGGGTATGTGAGATCTTAATTCCCAGTATATTGTGAGCTTAAAAAAAAACAATATATTTGGCAGCAAAAATAGACAGTCATACTCCATTAAAAACCAACTCCATAATTTACATCTGGCTCCCACACCGATGGTATACTTAGCTTCCAAAGAGAATGAAACAGACTTTCCAATTTTATAATTTCCAGAGTCATGTTTTCTCAATTTTTAAAGAAAAGCATTAATCTTTATATTGTTTCTATGTGCTCTCAAAATAACAGCCTAAATGGTTTGCTTGACATTTTATTGTTTTTTATTCTCTCTGTCACTCTCTGTGTCTCTGTCTCTGTGTCTCTGTCTCTCTCTGCCTCTCTCTCTCTCTCTCTCTCTCTCTCTCTCTCTCTCTCTCTCTCTCTCTCTCTCTCTCTCTCTCTCTCTCTCTCTCTCTCTGAAAAGTAGGGTTTGAACTATGGGCCTTGTGTTTGCTAGGCAGGTGCCTTACCACTTGAATCTAAGTCTTTTGTGCTTTTCATTATTTTTCAGGTAGAGTCTTATTTTTTAGCTCTGACAGGCCATAAATACAGATTCTCATACTTATTTTGGGACCACAGGAGTGCACTGTGCCCAGCTTTGTAGTTGAAATATACTGGGAATTAAGATCTTATATACCCAGCAAAAGTTTCTGGGATTCTCAGCATGTACCACTATTCCTGGCTCTAACTTTACTAATATCTAGATGAGTGTGTTTGATTGCTTGACTATACAAGATATTAATCATGTTGGGTTTTTTTGTGTGCATGTGCTAGTCCTGGGGCTTAAACTCGGCCTGGACGCTGTCACTGGGATTTTATGCCCACGGCTAGAGCTCTACCACTTGAGCCATAGCTCTACTTCCAGGTTTTTGATGAATAATTGGAGTTAATAGTCTCTTAGACTTTCCTGCCACACTCACTTGAAACCATGATCCTCAGATCTCATTCTCCTGAGTAGCTAGAATTAAAGGTATGAGCCACAGATGCTCAACTAATCAATTTTTAATACTGAAAATTTTCTCATAAATATCTAAGAAAAAATATAAATTAGAAAGAAGATACGGGGGGAAACATGACTTGAACCTTAGAGAAAACCATTGTTTACCACTTGAAGACTTTACCCCATTGCCTTGGCCTTACAACTCTTTCCCATGAGGTTCTATGAAAACATGAAGGAAAACATGTTAAGTTTTAATCTTTGCTTCTAATTAGAATGTATATTTATGTAGCTTCTTACAGGGAATTTTGAAAGCAAGAAAATGATTAAGACCGAAAAAAAGAAAAACTCAGGGAAAAGCATCAGAGACTATCTTTTTTTTGTACTTTTAGTATAAAACTGTCCTTGCTGTTTCTACCTCACTGAGAAGATAAATTCTAGAGATGGCCCTTAGCAGTGTAGTTAATATTTTGAAAAATGCAAATGTTTGTTCACTTCCAAGTTGGAGCCCTTGGAGTTACCATGTAATGTATCCCTTTCATTTGCAGTATGGGGCATCCCTATGTGTTAAGGCTAGCTTGGTGCTGTAGCAACTCGATCTCTTCTCCCCCAAGATCTCTAGACAGGTGGATGGTATGGACTAGAAGACAACTGCAATACAATCATGAATGCTAGGACTTCAGATAACACAGGCACTGCATCATGGTATGAGAGAGAGACAAATTCACAAATTCTGGTGGGGAGTGGAGATTTTTAGGGGCTTTGCAGTATAGATGGGCTGAGGTAACTCACAGAAAAAAAGGGGGAGGGGGAGAGGGAGAGAGAGAGAGCGAGAGATGGGAGATATTAAGGGAAGGCTTTATATTACATAAGGACTCTGAATTTTATGCAGAAGCAATGAGGCAATTCAGCAGGGGAGTTGCATCAGCAGGTGTGCATTGAAGAAATAACATTCTCTATGTGTGGTGTATGTGCTTATAATCCAAGCACTCAGGAGGCTGAGGCAGACCCTGAGTTGAAAGCCAGCCTGAGCTACATTGTGAGACCCTTAAGGGGAGAGAAAAGACGGGGGAGTGGGAAAGGAGGAGAAGGGGGGGATGGGAGAGGATACTGGCTCTAGAAAATTGGGTAAACAGCATTTTTTTTTGCCAGATTAGAAAGAGAAAAGGTCTTGGGCCAGTAGTTTGGCCTAGTGGTAGTGTGCTTGCCTAGCATGAATGAAGACCTGGTTCAATTCCTTTTATTACATATAGAAAAGCCAAAAATGGTGATGTGGCTCAAGTGGTAGAGACCCGAGTAAGACCCATAGCACCATTAGTGAAGTCAGAGGGCATGAAGTGCAGATGATGCTGGGCTCTCATCTCTAAAACCTCTACGTAGCCAACTCTAGTGCTGCAAAACAAGTATGAAAATGTTACAAAAGATCATGGTGGGCCTGGGAGTTTGGCCTAGTGGTAGAGTGCTTGCCTAGCATGCACTAAGACCTGGGTTTGATTCCTCAGTACCACATACATAGAAAAAAGCTGGAAGTAGCAATTCCACTACTTGGCATTTACCCAATGGTCCAGAAACAAGGACATACTAAATCCACTAGCACAATGTTGTTCATTGCAGCACTATTTACCATAGCAAAGATATGGAACCGACCCAGATGCCCCTCAGTTGGTGATCAACAGATGTTGTATTTATATACAGTGGAATTCTATGCTGCTGTCAGAAAGAATGACATCTCCCCATTTGTAAGGAAATGGAAAGACTTAGAAAAAAAATCATATTAAGTGAAATAAGCCAGACTCAAAGGAACAAAGGAACATAGGCTCAATGGCTTCCCTCATTTGTCATAATCAGTAGAAACCTTGGGCTCTCCTAGCAGAAATTTACAAGAGAGAAAAACCTAGAGACATAAGGCCATATAGTATGACAAGAAATGGAAGGACCTCCAAGATCTAGAAATAAAAGCCATATAATGAGTGACTATTATCCTTAATGTACTATGTTATCTCTCATCTCTTTTGCTGTCCCTTGGTTATCTCATATTATTACAGTATTTCACCTGGTTATCTGATATATTGGATAGATGCATATTTGGTTATTTGAAGTCAGATAGGGAAGGGAGGAAAACAAGAATAGGGTGCAGGGGTCGGGGGAGGGAAATGGGGACCAAGACATGAGAAAGGGTATCAATGTTTGTGAAGTAATGCACCTTCTATCTGGTGAATATAATGTAACCCTTCTATTAATTATAATAAAATATATATACATATATAAAAAAGTTGGAAGTGCTGCTGAGGCTCAAGTGGTAGAACTCTAGACTTGCGAAAATCCAAGGACAGTGCTCAGGCCCTGAGCTCAAGCCCAGGACTGGCATAAAAAAGAATCATGGTAATTTATCAGAGCTACAGATTGAAGAGAGAATACTTCTAGTCTAAACAACAGTCATTTATAATACATTAATGAGATAGTTACCTAAATGGATGGCTAAAGGGCTTCAACAAACTTGCTAAGTGAAGAAATACATTGGATAAGTATAAGGACTTCACATGTGCCAGGGGTCCCTGAGGTTCAAGATTCATGCTTTTCTTTTGCCATTTTGGATGCTTACTGGATGAGTTACAGAGTTTCCTTAATCTAGATAGCTAGAACAAGAAGCTATATGCTCACCTCTCCTCTCTCTCCTCTCTCTCCTCTTCTCTCTCCTGTCTTCCTCTCATCTCTCATTCTTTCTTTTTTTTTAATTTTTAGTTTTTGCCAGTCCTGGGCTTGAACTCAGGGCCTGAGCAATGTCCTTGGGGTTTCTCAAAGCTAGAGCTCACCACTTGAACCACAGCACCACTTCCAGCTTTTTATTGTGTATGTGGTACCAAGAAATCGAATCTAAGTCTTTGTGCATGATAGGCAAGAACTCTGCTACTTGACCAAACTCCCAGCTCCCGTTCATTCTTTCTTTTTGGTGCAGCTGTTTGCAGATATGTTTATATACTCCCTTTTCTTTGTTTTTCCCCCCCAGCAGTAGGTAAGCAAATTTAACTAAATGGGTGAAAATTTTTAGATACAATATCAGGAAACCTGATGCGTCTTTCTTTTTTTTTAATTTATTTTTTTATTGTAATTAGTAAAAGGGTTACATGATATTTGCCAGATAGAGGTGCATTAATTCACATACATTGATACCCTTTCACATGTCTTGGTACCCATTTCCCTCCCCCCCACACCCCCACCCGTCTTGGTTTTCCCCCCTTCCCTATCAAATTTCAAATATCCAAATACAAATAAATTCAATATCTGATGCTTATTTCTTGAATGCACATTTTGAGATTGATATGGCTTTGTAGTTAAATTTTCACAAAGCATTAAATTTTCTTAAGAAATAATAAGTTAAATACCTTATTCATTCAACTCTGATAAAATAATTTCTTGTTGCTAGATATGTAGCACAAAATACATCCTATCAAATAGCTATAGAAACTTCTACCAAAGAGTATGGGTATCTGCACTCAGTGTATAGTCTTTGTGAGGAAAAGAAAGTTGATGAAAATAATACATAATAGCACATAAAATATCAAAGTTTCCATCAAAGTCACAGAAATTATGAACATAGAAGACAATCATAAACAGAGATTATAATTCCAGCAGTCAGAAATAGCCAGAAAACCAGCAAGGGTTAGAGGCTCCATTGATGGGGAGTCCAGTAGAGGGAACATAAAATTATATCATGGTAAAGAGGCTCTTTTTACCAGTATCATTTCAAAAATTCCTTGAAAAAGTACCATCTAAGCTGGTTTCATAATGCTTTAAAGCTTTTAATATGCTCTCTGCTTCCTGAACTTGCTCAAGGGTAAAGCCACATGTCTCCGGAGAATGTGAAAGGGAGAAACGAGTGAGTCAGGTAGACATTGAGGCTATGGCAAGAAAAATAAGCACTTTCCGAGTTTGAGGCCTTTGGGAATGATAGACCTGCTAAAACTTAACCAAATTTTTGGGGGGATGCCAGGTCATTTTTCATGGAGTACTAATATTCCAAAGAACTTCTAGATAAAGCATCAAGATGTGAAACTTCTCCTTGCACAAGAAGATGCACAGAGTGAGGGAAATTTGTAGCTCAATGCACTTGAGCAAGTTCACTTCCAAAGGGTCCTCTTCACCATATGTGGAGATGACTGAGAGTTAAGTTTTCTAGGCCCCTCAATAAAATGTAAATATCTCTCTCTCTCTCTCTCTCTCTCTCTCTCTCTCTCTCTCTCTCTCTCTCTCTCTCTCTCTCTCTCTCTCTCTCTTTCTCCCTACCTTTGCTTTCTTTCCTTTTATATTGACCTGTATTTATGATTCCTTCCTTTTTTGAGAGACCACAGTTTCCATATACCTTGAAACAGCATTTAGAGAAACTCAGTATGGACTATGGGATCTGTCAAACAATATTTGGTGAAAATGGCCTTGGAAAATATGATGATTAGTGGGAACAGAGTTACAAACTAGACAACAAAAATGTGAACATTAAAAATTTTACCATGTTGGGAGTGCAAATTCTTCAACCACTATGGAAAGCAGTATGGCAGTTCCTCAAAAGACTAAACATAGAACTCCCCTATGACCCAGCAATTCCACTACTTGGTATTTACCCAACCATCCAGAAACAAGGGCATACTAAATCCACTATCACAATGATGTTCATTGCAGTACTATTTACCATAGCAAAGATATGGAACCAACCTAGATGTCCCTCAGTTGATGAGTGGATCAACAAGTTGTGGTATTTGTACACAATGGAATTCTATGCTGCTGTCAGAAAGAATGACATGGCCCCATTTGTAAGGAAATGAAAAGACTTAGAAAAAAATCATATCAAGTGAAGTAAGCCAGACTCAAAGGAACATAGGCCCAATAGTCTCCGTCATTTGTCATAATCAGTAGAAACCTTGGGCTCTCCTAGTAGAGATTTACAACAGAACAAAATCTAGAGACATTAGGCCAAATAGTATGACACTAAATGTAAGGATCTCCAGGATAAGGAAACAAAAGCCATATAATGAGTGACTGTTGTCCTTAATGTACTATGTTAGCTCTCATCTCTTTTGCCATCCCTTGGTTATCTCATATTGTTACAGTATTTCACCTTGTTATCTGATATATTTTATATGTGCTTAATTGGTTATTTGAAATTGGATAGGGAAGGGGGGAAATCAAGATAAGTAGCGGGGGAGGGAAATGGAGACCATGTCATGAGAAAGGGTATCAATGTTTGTGAAGTTATGCACCTTCTATCTGGTGAATATAATGCAACCCTTCTATTAATCACAATAAAAAATTATTTTAAAAAAATCTTACCATGTGGAAAAACATTTAGAAGTCTATATTGTAGGAGATGGCTAACATATTTTCACTCCAAAGGAGAATGTGATTGCCAGGAATTTGTCCTTATGCAGTCCAAGATTTACATTTCTTCCTGTAGGACTCAGAATTTATATAAGCAAAATGAGGCAGAGGCATTAAGACCACTCTCCTCATATTTCTTATATGATCACCTTCTCCCAATCATCCAGATTGCGGTTTCAAGATCACATCCTTACAGAAGGGTTTTTCTAACTACTTAGCAATTTGGATTTATATTATGTACTGAAATACAGCACATGCATGTTTCAAAGTCAAGTAATTAGAAAACTTCAGGCCCTAAACACTGTTGTTTCATAGCAGCTGTTAGATCACTGCTTGTCACCCAAATGCTGTTAGCACTGTCTTCTAATTCCTCCTCCTCTCACCAAGCACCATAACTCTTCCTGGGGGATCTTTCCCTGGCTGCAAGAGCATCATCCAACATGCAGCACAAGGAAGTGTCTAGGAGGTGAGGCCTCGTAGAAGCAGCCTTCACAAGCATCAGATAGAGAATACTGGATTAAATATCCCCAAATCTCATCTTTCTTGGCTAGATCAACCATATGAGGTACAGACTACAAAATTTGCCTTGAGTCTCAGTTGCCCACAGCAATAACTGCTTTGTTAATTTTCTTCCTTCTCTGTCTTCCTTCTTGTTTCCCTTTCTCATCTTTCCACATAAGAAAATTAACCAAACGTGGAAGAAAGTAGCTGAAGATGAATTTGCATTGACAGTAACAGGATTAAGCAGTGAGAACACCTGCATTTAAGATTTGTAGATAACAACCCTGAGGATTCACAGGTGACACAATGTCTCCCCCAGGCCTTGTGGGAATTCATCTGCTGCCCTGTGCACAGGTCTGTAAGCAGCACTTGTTCATTTTTGCAGTGCTGTGACATTTCTACAAAAGGCCAACTTTCATCAGAAATTCACTCCTAAATTACTGCTGTCAATAAACTTGAGGATTGTGCCATAGCACAATTGCATAATTACCAAATTTTACTAATAGTGAATTCCTAATATGGTTATTTGCATGCAACACTTGTTTAATAATGAAACACCGTAGGTCATAGTATTTCCCCATAATAATGAAAAAAAAGTCCTCAATATTTTGTGAGTTTGGGCCCATGAAAACTTGGTGAATGTTAGACCACATTCTATCCCAGAATGACACTAACGTTGGATTCAAATTTCAAACTACCACAAGCAAATACCCACCATTTGGCAGCCTAATACTTACAAAAGAAACACTTTATAAACACATAGGCCCCAGCTCTTAAAAGAGCAAACATGCCTTTAGGGGAAAAGAAAAGGAAATATACACAGCAGTCTCACCAACCTTGGGTTTGCTATTTACTCTTCTTTTTTCAGTCAAAGCTGCTGAGTTTAAGCTGGGCCTCTTCCAGGTCCTTTATCACATTTCTCCAACAGTCTTTCCCCACCCTCGTCTCCACACCTTCCCCGCCATCCCCACAAATAAGAAAAATAGTGGCAGGGAAGAAAGCAATCAAACTTGTGTTAGTGAACCATTCCAATATGATTGGCAGGAAAGGCGTGCAATGAGTTTAATATTCACCATTGGTGGCCAGCAAGTTCTTAACCTTCTCTTCTCAGAAGCCTAAGTTACCTGCAAATGTTTGCAAGTTCATCTCCCCTAACTAGACTATAAAGTTGAGAAGCAAAAGATCCTCCCTAACTTGCCTCCAAATTCCCAGAATATATACATGTCAATTATCCATAGTATGAAGGCCTTGCCAGGGGTGAGAAGAAAGCAAAGACAGGACACCCATCCAGTGTTCCCCTAGGGGCTAAACTTAGTCTGAATTCATCTCCTGCTTGGCTTCCTTTACTTCCCAGTCATGCCTCCTCCTATGTCTCTCTCTTCATTTTCCCTTCCCCTGTGTCTCATGAGGGCCCTTGCTTTATTGTCACTTCATTCTCCTTTCACAGTTGGCTTGTAGAAACGACCAGGTTTGCCATGAATCCATAGAACTAAATACCAGAGCAGGAAGCAAAAGAGATAATGCTCAAAGGAATGACTGTCGTGTTGCTTTCAGGAAGGTTCCTTGACTTCCGTTCAGTGTTCCCTTAATGAAAAGTCTTCAGAAGGCTCTAAATTGCCATGAGTATACTATGAGCTTAGAGAAATTCGACAGTCACCTTTAACTTCAAGCCATAGGAGGATGGCTGGGATTCATCTTTTGCTAGAGATGTTTTACACTGATATAACAGGTGATGTCACATGGATTTAGGTTACTGTGGGAAGAAACTCTAGCCCTGGTGAGACAACTTACTTGGTGTCTCTTAGTGCCATAGGTCTCAATAGTAGAAAGCAACAAAATAAGATCTAAAGCATCTATCTGAAGTCTGGGGTCTATGTCATCCCAATCAGATATGGTCCTGGAAGGAAGGTTATCCATTTCCCCTTCTCCCCCCCATGTTTTTCCTTGTTCTTCCTCAACCCATTGAGACTCTTGATTCTGCAAACACTCCTTCCTTCCCCCAGGACACCTTTCCCAAGAATTCTACTCATGAATAGACATGTCTATTTTTCACTTCTTTATTTTGGAACAAATTCTGTCTGCCAAATGAGTTTTAAGAGTGAAGTAAGCAAAATAAAGTAAGTCGGGCTCAGAGAGACAAAAGATGTGTGTTTTCTTTTCAATGTGGATGATAGGTCTAAATTATAAATATAAATGTAAATACATGTAAGGTCGCATGAACACATGCACAGCATATTAATGAAAGTCTGATCTATGCAAGGCAGGAGTCCAGTGGTGTAACGCCTTTGAACAACTAGCTTACAGTTTAACAAATGAATACCAAGAAGGTGGAACATGTGTTGTTGGGGAGGGGAGGCTGCGGAATGAAGAGAGGAAGGGTAGACAATACCAGCATAATGGTCAATGTACAGATGTGAAAATGGAATCAGGTAGATTGAGGGGATGGGTGGGTTGAGAGAAGGGGGGAGAATGATGAAAGGGTGTCACTAATCAAGATGCGTTGTACTCACAAACTTGAATTGAAACTCTTTGTACAACTATCTATTGAACCTTTCTTTAAATGTCAAAAAAAAGAATGAAAAAATAAAAGGCACACAGATATTTGGAGATTGGTGGGGAAAAAAGTAAAATAACAGTTTGCCCTCTGATCAACTAAAAGGGCAGTTTAAATGTTTCTGGTGCTTACTTGCATTATTCCAATCCTTGAAACACTTAATGCACTATTCATTTTCTGGCTTCTGAAAGATGGCAATTGATCAATGAATTGTGAACAGATTCAACAAGGACTGTTTTCGTGGTTGCGTGCCAAAGTTCTTGCTCTTACTTGCTTAAGCAAATATCTACTTGTGATCTCTTTTGAGAGTTTCTGAACTTCATCAGACCTTTCCTTAAAGTTTAGATTATACTTAGGAAGGAATGCTTATTCATTGCAGGTCAGCGAACATTAGCACTTTCTAAGTACTTGCGTGCCCCAATTTCTAGGCAGTTAACCAGTTCAGCAAAGTCCTGGATCACAAGAAACGGATCTGTTTGCAGAAAAAGCATGGAACCCAATGCAAACTATGGGATCTCACAGAACAGTATTAATTTGTCATCAGCCAAAATAATTTGCAATAGTGGAGCAATTAGAGACAATGCTACTCATCTATTTGTTGGGGGAAATCCAAAAGAAAGCTGCGCCCTAACTTTGAGTTCTGCCTAGTCTTCTAATGAAAACCGTCTTATTAAACATGTAAATTTCTCAGTGATTTCTATTATAAAATGTATGGCAAATATCCTGCTGAGTGTTGCATAATCAGATGAATCCTCTATGAATTGGATAAGTCCTGCTATAAACTTGAAGAAAAGCTTTGCCTTTTTGGGAAGTTAGCATGCCATATACAGGAAAAGCATAGAAGAGTCTCTAGTTTCCAGATGAAATATATTCTCATACTCTGAATGGTAGAAAGAATAATAGCCTGATTCCCAGAAGTATCTTAATCCCTGCAAAACTATGAATATTACCTTACATGGAAAAAGGGGGTTTTAGAGATGTGTTTAGCAAACTTGTAAGCATAATAATTAATCCCTATTATTACATGCCACTGAGATTTGGCAGGAGCCTCTTGCAGTATCATTGTGATGATACTTGATGGATATACCAACTGTCAGCTAAGGAGAAGAAAGCTTTGAGAATCTATATGAAGGAAAGTCATATTTGTAGTATAGCCAAGCTCCCTTGAAACTAGGATTATTTTTTAGTTGCCTTCCTTCAGAGCAGCAAAGCCTGTCTTATCTACAATTAACCACGAAAGGCTGTGTTTCCAGGGGTAGAGCACCAAAGCAAACAAACAAAAAAACTCAGGGGCAGTGCCTAGGCCCGAGGTCAAGCCCTAGGACACACACACACACACACACACACACACACACACACACACACACACGTTCTTTTAAATCTCAGCTTCCATCAGGAGAGATGTTGCGAGTAGGAACAACTCTCTCCCTGTCACCCAACATTTTTATTCTAAGAAACCAAATCACTAGGGCTCATAGTTGAACCCATCTCCTAGCTTTTCTAATATACCTCCCAGAAATGGTGGCATTCATATGGGGAAGGCAGCAGTTTGAGAACTGCCCCCCCTCTCTCTTTTTATCTCTCCAGTTTTGGCTTGTAATAAATCAATTATTCCATTTTATCTATTTTGTGTCATTGGTTTCTTAATTTGAGTTCTATGCATCCAGCGACCACATCCAGAAGCAGGCCTTGGATGGAAACTCTGGTAACTGTAGGAATTTTATCCTAACCATTCCTGATCTTGCCTTCCTCTCTATTGATAAGAAACAGGACCTCTGCCAAGGCCTCCTGCTTCCTTCTTGCCTCAAAGGTAGAACAGATGTCTGAGTCTCATGTGGTCAGCAATCAGTGTAAGACTGAAAGCCAGAAGTAGCTTAAGCAAGGTAGGGCAGGAAAAGTGGAGACGGACTAGATTTGGATGATGTGGCTGGGTGGCTAAACTGCAGGCACCTACCTCCAGTCTCCTTTGCCTGAAAACATGTCTCTGAAAACACAATGTGTCTGAAAACACGATGAGCACATGTGTTGTGCAAGTTCTGTGTGTCACATAGGTTTCTGATGTTGAACATTACACCAGCACTGACCCCATATGCCTACTTTAGAGTTTGGCTTGGATGCATCAGAATGAGAATGCCATTTCCTGTGGGCTATAGAAGGAAGTAGGATGGAAATGTGAGGTTTCATATCTACTGGGCTGCAAGTACCTGTGGCATAGCGGAGAAGCAGCTCTCTCACCCGTTAGCACCAAATCAAAGCTCTCTCTTCTCTGTAACTTAATCTACTGTATCTAATCTATCCACCATTCTTAGCCCCTTCTGTCAAATATTTCCAAATTCCAGCCCGAATGAACCATTTACATGTTTTTAATTCCTAGAACAGTTGTTTGCTTTGGGCTATATGTCCCCCTCAACTGATACATCCTTGTCCAGACCTGCAGGCATTCCCCTTCAGTATGCCTTCTCCCTACAGGGACACTGTCTTCACAGTTCCATCTGTATCTGCTGCAGAAGCTGGGACATTCCCATCATGCATCAGGTCTTTAGTAAGTAGAAATAGCAAGAAATGAATGCAAGCTTACTTTATCTTGTGTCCAGCATCTCACCCAGGTCTATAGGTGTGTGTGGAAACCTGGTTGAGAGATTGTTAACCAAAATAGCCTCGCCCAGGAAGTTCTCTACTGCAGAGGAAGGAAATGAAGAGGGAAATGAGAGCTGATAATAGGAGAAGGAAAGATCAATTCCAAGGTACCTCTGATAACACGGGTCTCTGAATAGTTTAGGCCTCTTGGGAGCATTTCTTTTTAATGTTATTATTATGATTATTATCAGGGTAATGTATAGAGGGGTTACAGTTACATTTGCCACATAGTAGGTGCACCACTTCTCACACATTGATACCCCTTTATCATGTTTTTGTCCCAATTTCCCTCCCCCCATTCCCTCCAAATCATCTTGTTTCCCCCTCTTCCCTTTCCTATTTCAAATAAATAAATATATGTACAATATACCAGGTAACAAAATCAGATACAGTAACAATATGAGATTAGCCAATGGGCAACAAAGGAGAAGAGAAATAACATAGTACATTAAGAACAACAGTCACACAAGATAAAGCTCTTGTTTCCATATCCTAGAGATCCTTTCATTTAGTCTCATCCTATATGACCTTATATATCTAGGTTTTGAGCTATTGTAATCCTCTGGTAAGAAAGTACTAGATGTGTACTAATTATTACAAATGATGGAAACTATTGTGCTTATGTTCTTTGAGTCTAGCTTACTTCACTTAATATGATTTTTTCCAAGTCTTTCCTTTTCCTTACAAATGGGGCAATGTCCTTCGTTCTGATGGTGGCATAGAAGAGGTAGGTCCAAGATGGCCTAGCCAAAAGAAAGCAACACTCTGACCAAAAGATAATTAAGGGAAAAGTTATGGGTCCAGTTCAAGTAGAAGAACAACTGTCTAGCAAGTACAAGGTACTGAGTTCCAACCCCGGCCATGAATTTAAAAAAGAAAAAAAGGGGGCAAGTAGGATATAATGCCCTCAGGTTGGTTCACCCAAAGTAGGCACTGAAACAAAGATCTGAATCCAAATGTCTTGTATGGAAAGTAATCCATGGAAGACTGGGAGAATATGGAAATGACACAGTGAAGGGAGGAAAGCTAACCCAGGTGCTTTCATGAACAAATCACGTCTGCAGGTCACCGGAACTGTGGAAGTTCAGTTTCATCTGCTCTTCCTACACGGTTAGGGTTTGAGATGTCTCCTATCAACTCCCATTTCTCATTGGTGGAAGCTTGTTCCTAGGGGCATTTGGACAGCCATACCTGCGTTACTAGTAATTAAGCATGCTCCTTCAGTCATGGAAGGTCCCCAAGCAGAGAAACCACATGCTCACAGGAAGAAGCTATTGACACATCCAGGAGGGCTCAATGTTGCAGTAAGTGGGGAGGGTGTCAATGGTGTCTTCCCAGGAGGCTGTGATCTGTGGATCAAGTTTCAGAGCCAGCCCGGGTACAAAAGGAACTGAGACTCTTATCTCCAATTAACCTCTAGAAAGAAAGTGGGGCTTGGCTCCAGGGTAGGATGGTAGCCTTGAGCTGACGAGCTCAGGGATAGTGCTCAGGCTGAGTCCAATCCACATGGCCCCCACACAAAAAAAAGTATGATTCATAAAATATTTAATAAAAAGGAACAGTACTTATTATTTAATGTTAAGTGGTTTTATCCAAAGGGAGATCTAAATATCCATATTCAGCATAAAGAAAATATACTTAAACTAGAATCATCAAAACCATTACATATTGTGAAGTTTTGAGTGATCCATTTCTCTGCTTCTTTATAATTTTCTAAGCCTTACATGCTTTCCACAATTATCCTGTGTTGCTGTTGTACGTCCTCATACTATCCTGAGTGGAATGAGGGTTGGGGTTGGGGTATCTGATAGATATTTTGCACAGCCAACAATTTTCTGTTTGTTTTTGTTTTGTTTTGTTTTGTTTTGTTTTTGCCAGTCCTGGGCTTGAGCTCAGAGTCTGAACACTGTCCTTGGACTTTCTCGTCTAGAGCTCTACCACTTGAGCCTCAGCACCACTTCCAGCTTTTTTCTATGTACGTGGTACCTAGGAATCGAACCCAGGTCTTCGTGCATGCTAGGCAAGCACTCTACCACTAGGCCAAACTCCTTGCCCTGCAAACAAAAATTTTTAACCTGATTTTATGTTTATTGGGGTAACATAGAGAAGTAATGGGGTACTAAAGTCCCGAATTCCTCCACACACCTGAAAGCTAGGTTTCTGTTCAGCTGGAAACTTTCTCCTAATTGTCCTACACCTTCACTTTGGTTTTCAACCCAAGGATATAGCCTTGTCTTACAAGCAGAAATAGGTTGCCCATGAATGAATTGGTCAGTATATTATCTGACTCAACTAGCAGAGTTGACTTTTTTGTTCTCATTCCAAGGTGACCTATCTGCAGGGAAGGTTCACAAGAGTCAGATTCTTCCCCCTCCCTGCCCCCAACACCAACTCAGACCAAACCTGCAGCTATCAAGTCCATTTCCAGAAAACACCATGTGGCTTTCCTGGAACGCTAACGCCCTCTGGTGGTTATCTTGGGCTAAGATTCCTCTGATCTCAGCTGCCCTGTTTATCTCCAGCTGAAAAATTCAACAAGCCCTTGGATTTACCAAGAAAAATTAGATAGTCCTTTCTTTTGTTTCTCTTGAAATAGACAAAGTAAATTTATGGGTATGCACCTTCTGATATCAAGTTCCAAGTTGAGCTTCTAAAGACTAAGTTAAATATGGTCCCTAACCTCTAAGATGATTTGTGATTTAATAAACTTTTTTAAAAAAGACACAACTAACTGGGCATGTGGATTAGTGGTAGAGTGCTTACCTAGCATGCATGAAGCCCTAGGTTCCATTCCTCAGTACCACATAAAAGGCCAGATGTGGTGCTGTGGCTCAAGGTATAGTAGAGTGCTAGTCTTGAGTAAAAAGAAGCTCAGGAATAGTGCCCAGGCCCTGAGTTCAAGCCCCAGGGCTAGCAAAAATAAAAAAGCATCACAACCTCTGTGCATCTTATAATGGCTCTTCTTCATCTCAAATACATCTTTAGATTTGTTTCAGAGTTCCCCTGACTGCCTTTTACTCACAGAGACACAAAAGGACCAAGAGGAAAGAACGCGGATTTCCAAGCCCACAAACCAAGGTGCCTTTCCCTGAAAACCTTCTGTGTGTGATTCTAGTCTCCAAGGAACCGCAGCAGGACTGGGAGCCATTACTGCCATTTGTGACTTTGGGAAGTAGGTGAGCTCAGGGTGCAGTTTGACACTGGTTTCGTGGGTCATTTTTATGAATTGATTTGTAAAACCCCAGGGGAAGCTTTGCTAATATAAATAGCCTATATTATGACTCTGTCACCTTCATATGACCCTGGGGAACTCTAAAGAAAAGCCCATCACTTTCACCTGGCTTTCGGCCTGACCAAGCAATTAGGCCACCAGCCAAGAGGAGGCTGAAGGAAGAGATGGAACCCACATCTACACATCAGGTGATACCATGCCCTTGACCAGAAGAAAGAACCACAGAGGATAGCTCTGTTTGCATATAGTACTGAGTTCCTCACAGAGGGCCAGATATCTTTTCTCTTCTACAGATGAAGGAATCACATATCAAAGTAAAAGCCAGCAAGAGGATTAAGATTCAAACTCAATTATAGTTCTCCAAAAATCCTCCTCAGTATTATTAAGACTGGCAGTACTGGAGTTTGAACTCATGACATTACATTTGATAGACAGGCTCTCTACCACTTGAGGACCTCCAATGTGTATGCCTTTTTTTATTTTTCAAATAGGGTCTTGCACTCTCCCCCATCCCCCAGGCCTCTCGATGGTGATCCTCCTTCTTATGCTTCTTATGGAGCTTGAATCACAATTGCAGACCACTCTACCCAGTATTTTATTGCTTGAGGTAAGGTCACACTTGTTTTCTTCCTCATAGATGTCTTCAAACTTTGATCTGCTCCATCGTGTGTGTGTGTGTGTGTGTGTGTGTGTGTGTGTGTGTGTGTGTGTGTGTGCTTGATCTCAGGGCCTGGGCATTGAGCATTTTTTGCTCAAGTCTAGAGCTCTACTACTTAAACCACAGCACCACTTCTGGCTCTTGATTTTGGTGCTTAATAAGAGTCTTGAATTGGGTGCAGTGGCTCACACCTGTAAGCCTATCGACCCAGGAGGCTGAGATCAGTTCAAAGCCAGGCCGGGCACTAAAGTCCCTGAGACTCTTATCTCCAATTAATCACTAAAAAATTGGAAGTGGGGCTATGGCCCAGGGGCAGGGCAGTAGCCTTGAGCTGAAGAGCTCAGGACAGTGCCCAGGCCCAGAGTTCCAGCCCCGTGACTCACAAAAAAAAAGTCTTGTAGACCTTCCCGTCTAGGCTGGCTCCAAACTGCAATCCTCAGATCTCAGCCTCCTAACTAGGTGGGACTACAGGTGTGAGAAACCAGTGCCTGGCTCATCTTAGCTTCTGAAAGAGCAAGAAATACAGACATATCACTATAACCCAGTTTTTGTTTTGTTTTGTTTTGTTTTGCCATTTCCAGGGCTTGGACTCAGGGCCTGAGTCCTTGAGCATTGTCCTCAAGGCTAGCTCTCTACCACTTGAGCCACAGCACCACTTCCAGCTTTGTCTGTATATGTGGTACCAAGGAACTGAACCTGGGTCTTCATGTATGCTAAGCAAGCACTCTACCACAAGGCCCCGCTCCCAGCCCCTGTAACCCAGTTTTAGAACCCACTCTTTAACCAGCCCCTGTCCTCTTACCTCACCTTAGCTTTGGTTTCAGGCTCTTAACTCACAGATTATGTGAACGGTGTCACCCAGGAACTGCACAGTGTTCAGCCTACACATTAGTAGAGTGGCTCAGATCAGCTTCCGTTTTAAAACGCTCACATGCTCAAGATCTCTATCCCAGCTTGTAGTCTAGAGCCTTCTACTTCCTCAACTGTGGGCCCTGGGCTTGCAGCATCCACAGTGCTGGGAATTTTACAGCTGTGATATTCATTTTGTCACCTCTTCGAGTGAATCATTGTGTCCAAGGAAGCAGCCTACAGACAGAGATTCTCAGCTTTGAGGGACACTCAGATCACTTGGGGATCTTGTTGCATGCACATTCTGATTCTGAGGTTGGTGGAGGGGGTAATAGGTTTATTCCTGAACCACACTTGGAATAACATGGCTTTACATAAGTAATACTCTAACTTGAGCCTGTCCTCATACCATCTGGAGGGCTTGCTCGTGAATGCCAACTGCAGCCCCATTCCAAAAGCTTCTAATTCGGAGGGACAGAGATGGGGCTGTGGAATGTGCACTTCTCATAATCTCCCAGGAGACACTGGTGCTGCAGGTTCAGGAACCCGTATTGAACTCAACAGTGCTAGCCCATCCAAAACTTCTTTAGTTAGAAATCAATCCTACTGTGAATGAGTCTTTTCCTCTGTCCATAAGTCTACCTAAGTCCTTGTTTGGCATTTTAGAGCCAAAGGGACTAGCAGAGAACAGTTGGGGTCAGATAAGGAAATCCAGGTGAGGGTCTCACCCAAATCCATACCATCAACCAAGAGGCAGAGCTGGCATGAAGCGTTTTGACTCATGTGCTTGCCTGTTTATCCTGCTGTCTCTCCAGCTTGGTAAATTGTCTGGCCTCCAGCAACTGCAGTCTTTTTGATGAGCTTCCTAACTGAGGCCAGCTTTACAGATGTTAGAGCTCCTGTCATAATGCTCTCCTACCTAAAGCTCTGGGAATAGAAGGTCTTTGGAAAAGCCTGGCAGCCATGCTGGCTCATGTGATAGAGAGAAAACAGGAAATGCAGCAGCAAGCACACAGTGCCAGACAAGTGATTCAGCACAGAGGCCCCTGAAGCTCAAGGCTGTACTGAGACACTGCCAACAGCTGCTGCCAGACTCTCCTGGCATTGGTGAGAAGGTCACTTAACCTTTCTGACACTTTGATAGAGGGAAGACAATACTCATAGGAACACAGGGTTCCAAAGAAAAACTTGGGGTGGGGGTTGTATCAGTTTCTGTTATATGACACCTCTCCATACTCTGATCTTTTACAAAGGCAAATGTTTATTATTCTTACTTCCAAGTCTTTGAGGGGAAAGATAATGTGAAATTTTTCTCCCTAGGTTTGAGCCTGATAAGTCAGCATGTCCCGAGCCAGACACTTCTCAATGGGAAGAACTGTAATATATATTAAAAATTCCCAATTGGCTTCCTGTTACAGATAGCGGGAAGGTTTGTAACCATTCCTGCAAGGGGAGATTTTTTTTTTTTAGATTTAGCAGACACTGAGACAAATATGCCACCTACAAATGGTTTATCTGGGAAATGAAAGAAGTACAGATGGGGGAAAGAGAATCTAGGCAATGCAGAGGGGAAACAGCCAGTAAATGGGGTAAAAACAAGACAAGCAGGCATATTGGACAGTCCAGACTCAACGCCACTGAGCAACTAAGGCACTAGTGTAGGGCATAGACCTTTCTGTTGTCCTACCTGTTGGCCTAGCATGGAAGGAAGGTGGGAAGGACAGAAGGAGCTGGGATGTTTCTAATCAGTTCCTTTCAGACCTTTGTTGAGAGTTTCTCCAACGGGACATGAATTCCCCATCATTTCAGCCTTCCACATGAAGCAAAATAGCTTGAGACATGGGAACCAGGCCTTGACAAAAAAAAAAAAATTGAGAGCTGGCAGCCAGACACTGGCTCCCCGTCTCCACTGTGTACTGACAAATCCATGGCTACTCCTGCACTGTGGTGTGATAACAGAAAGAGACTGCAAGCTCTGGATTTTAAGTTGTTTTCAGTAAGCACTTTTTTTCCTCATAGTCTATGTTTCTATTGTCTTGCTGGCAAAGGCTGAACATGAGACAGCATCACAATGAGTTGTCCAGTGGCTTGGGGAATGAAATGCCAAGAGAGATGCTGGGTTGTCCTTGGACTTAGCAATGACCAGCAGTGGTCCTAGGGGAAGCCACTATCCCTGCCATGGGTAGACAGGACCCCAGGCACTCTCCAGTGCCACCTCTCTTGAGCAGTGGTGACAACAGCAGAGAACACAGAGGAAGGGGTGTAGTGAGGCACAGAGGGGAAGGCAGAGACAACTAGTTTCTAAATATTCAGATTCAGGAAACCCCCAGAGAAACAGTAAGGGAAAAGAAGCCACCCCAGAGGTTTTTGAAATGCGTGCAACATGGGATGAAAGGAAAAGTACGGAAATTGTGGTTGAGATTTATTCTTGGAAGTGTAAAACTGAAATAGATAAGGTTAGCAACAAGGGTCAAATTAATGTAATACTTTTTTTGCCAGTCCTGGGGCTTGAACTCAGGGCCTGAGCACTGTCCTCGGGCTTTCCTCAAGACTAGCGCTCTATCACTTGAGCCACAGCACCACTTCTGACTTTTCTACATATGTGGTACAGAGGAATCAAACCCTGGTCTTTATACATATTAGGCAAGCACTCTAGCATTAGGCCAAACTCCCAGCCCCAATGTAGTATTTTTGTGTGTGCTGGTACCTTGGCTTGAACTCGGCCTTTCAGTCTCACTCAGTTTTCTTACTCATGGCTGGCATGCTACCATTTGAGCTGTGCCTCCAGTCTAGCTTTTGACTGGTTAATTGGTAATAACAAATCCTATGAACTGATGCATTGTTACTCTTTTTATTGCCCTTGCCAACATCATCCACCTCTACTTAATCAAAAATTCTTTACTCTTGCCAACAACAAGAGGAGCAATGCAGAAATCAGGAAAGCAACTACTTTTGCAATAGCTTCAAAAAATAAAGTACTTAGGAATTAACTAAGAATGTAAAGGACCTCTATGATGAAAACTTTAAAAACCGCACCCAGATTGGAAGAATTAACAATGTGAACATAGTAATCTTGCCAAGGGTTATCTACAAATTCAATGCAATCCCAATCAATATCCCAATGTCATTCTTTAAGGAAATAGAAGAAGAATCCAAAATTTCATATGGAATAATAAAACACCCCATATAGCAAAACAATTCTTAGCAAACAGAACAGCACAGGAGGAATTTCAATATCAAACTTTAGACTCTATTATAGAGCTATAGTAACCAAAAGAGCTTAGGACTGGCACAAGAACAGGCCTAAAGACCAGTGGAATAGAACTGAAGACCCAGATATTAAACCACAGACTTATGGCCAACTAATCTTTGATAAGGGAGCCCAAAAAATATAATAAAGACAGCCTCTTCAACAAGTGATGCTGACAGTACTGGTTAAGCACCTGTAGAAAACTGAAGTTGGATCCTTCTTTGTCACCCTGCACCAGCAGTAACTCCAAGAATAAGAGATACACTAGATCTCCTTGGCACAGGTCGAAACTTTCTTAATAACAACAAACACAACAAATTAGAGTAAGTTTGGACAAATGGGACTGAATTAAACTGCAGAGCTTCTGTATGGCAAAGGACATAGCTAGCAAGTTAAATAGAAAGCCCACAGAGAGGGAGATTTTTCCCTAAACATACACCAGACAAAGGCCTCATATCTAAAATATATCTATGACTCAAAAAATTGAATCAATCCAAAACAAATCTTCAAAGAAACAACCATCCCATTAAAAGATGGGCCAAAGACTTAAAGAGAGACTTCTCTGAAGATGAAACAAGAATGGCCTATAAACACATGAAGAAATGCTCGATATCTATGGTCATAAAAGAAATGCAAATCAAAATCAACTTTGAGATTCCACCTCACTCCAGTTAGAATGGCCAGGATCAAGAAAACTAATAACAACAGATGCTGGAGGGGATGTGGCCAGGAGGGATCACTACTGCACTGTTGATGGGAGTGCAAACTTGTTCAACCACTATGGAAAGCAATATGGCGACTCCTTAAAAGACCAAACATAGAGCTCCTCTATGACCCAGCAATCCCACTACTTGGCATCTACCTACTCAAAAATCCAGAAACAAGGACATACTAAACCCATTAGCACAATGATGCTCATTGCAGCACTATTTACCATAGCAAAGATAGGGAATCAACCCAGATGTCCCTCAGTTGATGAGTGGATCAACAAGATGTGGTATTTATGCACAATGGAATTTTATGCTGCCATCAGAAAGAATGACATTGCCCCATTTGTAAGGAAATGGAAAGACTTGGAAAAAATAATGTTAAGTGAATAAGCCAGTCCCAAAGGAACATAGGCTCAATGGTTTCCCTCATTTGTAATAATTAGTACACATCTAGAACTCTCTTAGCAGGGGATTACAGCAGCGCAAGACCTAGATACATAAGGTCATATAGGATGAGACTAAATGAAAGGATCTCTAGGATATGTAAATAAGAGCTTTATATTGAGTGACTGTTGTTCTTAATGTACTATGTTTCACTTCTCCTTCGTTGCCTTTGGTGAATCTCATATTGTTACTGTGTTTGACTTTGTTACCTGGTATATTGCATATATGTTTATTTGTTTATTTAAAATAGGAAAGGGAAGGGGGGAAAACAAGATGATTGGGAAGGGGTGGGGAGAGGAAATTGGGCCAAAAACATAAGAAGGGGTATCAATGTGTGAGAAGTAATGCACCCACTTATCTGTGAATGTAAGTGTAACCCCCCTATACATTACCTTGATAATAAAAAATAAAATGAAAATAAAAAATTCTTTACAGCATCACACGGGGGGACTTTGGAATCAAGTTTGAAATTGTTTGTATGATTAAGAAATATTTACTGCACATTGGCTATGTGATAGCATGAGTCTCAGTTCTTTATTTTTTATTCTTATGACATGCACCCACACACCATTTTTGTCCCCATTTTATAGGTAAGAAAGTCAAAGAACAGAGGTTAAGTCATTTTACCAAATAGTAATATAATTAACAGTATCACTCAGCAAGTATCACAACATTGGTAAATAATCAAAACATTTATTTCACCAACCTTATAACTAGTATTGGTTATTTTCATGCTCAAATGTCTATAGAGTACTTCAGTTTAACTAACTATAAATGGAATGTGCCCGGTAGCCCTACAGTTTCTTGTTGGCTGGGCTTGACTTCAGCTTGCTGGATGGAGTCTGAGTTTGGCACAGATTCATTCTGAGTTACAACAGTAACTCAATAAGTACTTTTCTAATAGATCATTGAGGACAAGAACAAGAATATCTATTCAGGCAAATTTAATTATGGGCCTAATCACATCATGCCTAGTAGAATTCCACTGGCAAAACCAAGACTTGTGGAGATAACTAACGTATTTACCACATCTTTCTTCTGTGTGTGTGTTCATGTCATAATTTCTTCTTACAAGAACATGACTCATTTGACTGCTAGAAACTACCCTATGGACCATTTTTGTCTGTTTAGAGATGCTACCTCCAAAGAGGCAGAGGACATCAACAGATAAGTTCAATACATAAGAAGTTGATATGAGGACCAGATGTTTTAATGTTCATTGACAACTTAAATCTATGCAATAGATACATGTAACATTAACTACAATTTATCATGGTTTTCAATCATCACAATCAATGTAGAAGCAACAATATGTGAACAAGGCACCATAGTAAAACTGCCCAACAGAAATAGTGAAAGAATCCCTAGGAAAGAGGGAGGAAGATACATTAAAGGGGTAAAAGGATACAGTATTTTTATCACACTAATTCCAGTTCATTACTGTGGCTGTGTAATAGATTCTGTCCAAACTTAGAGGTGTAAACTAGAAACCTTTACTTCCTCATGAATTTATAGTTTTGACAAAGCCCTACAGGGTTAGCTAACTCAAGCTATACTTGTCATCTGTTGGGAAAGTTCAAAGTTTCACACAATGATGCCACCTTCCTGTTGAGACTTCCACTGACACATGGAGTTTTTCCCCATGGTCTGGATGTGACCGGGCTCCAAGGATGATGCTGAAAGAGAGCAGATGAGCGTGGGATATGCTTTCTGGTCAAGTCATTCAAAATCACCACTGCAAAGAGGCATGCATAAAGACTAACAAGGTTCAAGAGAAATAGATTCCTCTTTTGGATGGAAATTACCAAGGTTTAGAAGAGCAAAGCACACTGAACATTTCTGTCGTGCTCTTTTCTGGAAATGAAAGTTCTCCATATATCCCGACATTCCCACAAGAAGTTCTTTCCTAGACACTGGATTGGTTATCCTACTCTGGTCAGAACTGGATCTTTATACTGTGCTCAGTAACAGGAAGATGGCATTTGAAGCATATTTGATAGAAAACTTTTCAGAAGAGCTTCAGAAAATATAATTCCAATTTCTTCTAAAACTAAGCACACCTTGGAAGAGGTCAGTTCCTGGATAATCTTTCCATTTTAAAACTCTAACACAAGCAAGTCTCAGCTCTGAACCAGGAACTCAGATTTTCATCTACAAAAGCAAGTTTAAAGATTGAGGGCAGGTACCAGTGGCTCATGCCTGTAATCCTAATTACTCTGGAGGCTCAGATATGAGGATAGTGGTTTGAAGCCATCCAGGGGAAAAAAGTCTTAGCTCCAATAAACTACTCAAAGAAGTCATAGATAGCACCGTGACTCAAGTTGTAGAGTACTCACCTTGAGCAAAAAGAAGCTCAGGGACACTGTCCAGGCCCGTGTGTGTATGGGGGGGGGGGAGAATCACAGTACCTCATCAATTTTAAAGTTCTATGGAAACAGGAAGGGGAGTGGGGAGGAGAGAATGAATTAAGCAAATGGAAAAGCCTTATATTGGATCAAAGACAGAAGCTGCCATTGTTACTTGCTTTATGTTTGAATCCTGTGTATGGTTTTCATTATGGCAATAATAATTTACTGACAAAAAATGCTTTTTATTGAGTTGCCTTTTACTAAAGAGGCCTTACAGATGCTTTTTCACCAGTCAGCCACAATTAAAAACAGCAGTAAACAGAGCCTTTCTATTTAGATTGAAAAGCAACGATTAAGCTGGCCCATCTATAAATAGGAGACAGCTTCAATGTGCCCCAACCAAGCACATTAAACACTTAAGCTTCCAAGTCGTTTGTATCTATGGGATAAACTAATCAATTGTCCAAGTCTGACCTTAAACCTGACAACTTTATAGAAAAATGAAAGAAGGTAAATTATGAATAATTCCACGTAATTACTGGGATGTCTAAGAGGCCAGGAAATCTCCCTGCTCACTGGAAATCTAAATTTACAGGCTTCTGGTTGTTGTTATTGTTGTTGTTATTGGAGTTACCATTATCACACAATGCTTTAGCTCAGGCAGCTTGTCAGGAAAGGCTTGCTTTTGCCTAGAAGGCATGAAAGAAAAAGAATTGATTTTTAAAGTAGGATAGACAAGAGAGAAATTCTTTATCAGTATTCCTATTCATTCAAAGGATGTAATAAACTGATTAGAATATGGGGTGTTTGTGTTAAATGTTTCTTGAAGTTTTCTTGTTTGTGAAAGCTCCTCATTATACCTAGAAACAACAGATGGAATTATCAACATTGATTCACCCCCTCACTCCTTTTCAGGAGGAAACTAGAGGCTGAGGAAGCAACATAAATTGTCCAGTCATAGAGCTTGGCTCTGCCACAGGAAGAACACAATAGCTTTCGTGACCACCACTCCCATGATGAATGAATGAAAGCATTCGCCCTCTTCCCATTATTTTCAATGCAAAAGATCAAATGAATAAGATCTAAGTAATAGAAAGTCCAAAGGCTCTGTAATTCTTGGGGTACAAATTTCCAAAGATGAGAGGAATTTTCAACTTAGAGATAGTGGGTACCCTCTGCTTCAGTCTCCTCCCCCCCCTCATCTGAACCAATAATTTCTTATTTCTAAAAGATCCCAGTAGACTGAGTTGCTAAATATGTATGTGTATGTGGGAGGGAGCTCTGTGTGACTGTGTGTATGTGTATGTCCTTAACAGTATATTGGCATGTATGTACCCAAGACATTTGAATTCAATTTGAACTTGACCATAGGATATAGTTGTATAACACTAAATAGATGAGAATAAGATAGCTTCTTCTTGCCTCTTCCCTGTATTTTGAGTAATTTTTCCTAAGAAAAATGCCTCAGTAAGTAAGTCAAATTGCACATGAATTTTCATTTACAAATCCACTTCTTGGAATTCTCTCCTCAAATACGGACCAGAAATCTCTACTAGAAGTTTGTAAGAGTAGAAAATGATGTTGGGGAAAGAGTATTTGAATGACTAAAGATTTCTGCTGCTCATATTTTGGGGATGGGGGCAGTGATCCCAGTTTTATCTGAGCATTGAAAATCTGGCATTGGGAATATACTATCTGCCCAAGTGTGGGAGAAAAACCTCCTATGCAAATGTCAACTTCTAGTCAATAATATTGACTGGCCAACATTCTGTCATCAGTAGACCCTTGAGTCCAATTCTGGACTGTTACCAGCTAAACTAGAGGATACTTGACTTACAGCTCATTTATGTCTCTCTCTCTCTCTCTCTCTCTCTCTCTCTCTCTCTCTCTCTCTCTCTCTCTCTCTCTCTCTCTTTCTCTCTCTCTCTCTCTCTTTCTTTCTCTCAGAGGCAGTATCTTATTTCCTTTAAGGTTGGCCCTAAAGATAAAAAAAGGCACCTCTTGCTGACCCTTAAGAAGTATGCTATTAGGTAAAAGCAATATTACGGGCTTTCTGATTGGTTTAGCCATTTTTTGACCTATAGCTTGTATTTTATCACTTGGCAATTCCAAGTCTGGATCTATAGGTTAATCCTGTCTAGAAACCCAAATTACCCTGTAGTAGACAAAATCCATTACCACTGCAGTTTAGAATAGTATTTCCACAAAAAAGCAGTTGCTGGTTCTTGAGTGCATGCTACCTACCTGCCATTTTGCAGATGAAGAATCTACAGTTTGCATAGGAAGATTAATTTTCCTAGAGTCTTATGACTGGTAAGTGAGTAAGATTTGCCACAAACAGAACATATGGAGTGAGTCAGATATGAGCTCAGAACCCCCTGCCTTCCTTCCACCATATCCCCAACAAGTCATAGTGTTTCCTACTCTGACTTAGGCTCCAGCACTAGGTTTGGCTTTGATTCTCTTCCTACATGTTTTAGATGCTCTTTCCTAGTTAATTCCTCTCTTGTGCCCACTCATTTTCCCAGAGACTGACCCTTGCTCCTCAAAAATGCAGCTCTGTCTATCTACCATCATCCACCCAGACCAGAGCAGAAAGATCTCTCCTGAATATACACACTGCTTTTTAGAACTTCTAGCTTCAAAGCCCTGCTCACCTACTGCAGTGCTAGGCTATCACAACCAAACCTTGAAACCCTCTGCTACACATTACATTACACGTTCCTCAGAGAAAGAGCCTGAGAAATCAGATGTACAAAGTTTAATGCAGGAAGACTCAAGAGAAGCTTCTAACAGGAAAGCAGACAGAATGGAACCAGGCAAAGATGGGCACTCTAAATTCAGCCTGCTCCCTGAAAAGTTCTGGAGCATTCATCAAAATTTTGACTCCGGAGTATTCAAGTCAAGGCAAAAGAGCTGGCATTATATTCCTTTGTATGAGTTACTCATTGCTATAGGCTTTACTGGGCATCAATGGAAGCTAACTCTTAGGACAGGGTCCTCTGTGGTCCCTTAGCCCCCAACTCCCACAGCAGCTGAAGGCTTGGGGCCATGGCTATTCAACAGCACCTATTACAAGTGCCTACACCTTGAACACCAAACACTGGGATTTCAGCAATCAGCTTCTTTTTCTCACCTCCCACCACCACCTCCCTGTTCCAGCTTCTCATGCTCCTAGCTTCTTCTTATTGCCCACCAGCCTTATGGGATCCTGCCTTGTCAGCTTCCCACCTATAGTTTTCTGTGTGTTATGCCCTCTCAAGTCAACCACACTGGCACCTGATACTTTATTAGCGAGCTAAATCTTTGTTGACCGTTACCAAGACTCCCCAGATGCTGCACAAAAGTCAACAAGGAAATAAAAATCTACCAGCTGGTGTATCAGGAATAAAACCACCACAAAGGTAACAGCTGGCTGTGTGCCACTGTTCCTGGCCCTAAAGGCTCCTCTGGATTTTTTCCATGTATTTTTTATTGTAATTAATAGAAGGGTTACATTATATTCACCAGATGGAAGGTGCATTACTTCACAAACATTGATACCCTTTCTCATGTCTTGATCCCCATTTCCCTCCCCCTACCCCCACCCCTCATCTTGTTTTCCCCCCTTCCCTATCCTATTTCAAATAACCAAATAAGCATATATACATAAGCATATATCTGATATATACAATATATCAGATAACAAGGTGAAATTCTGTAACAATATGAGATAACCAAGGGACAGCAAAAGAGATGAGAGATAACATAGTACATTAAGGACAACAATCACTCATTATATGGCTTTCCTCTGCATATTTATAGTCTAATCTCTCTCAATGCTTTTCTGTGGACACACTCCTCCACATCTTGCATTCTTCTGAACCTTGCAAGCCTCCGGATGGTAAGGCAGTAATGAATTTTAATATGGTTCTATTGCCTATGACAACCCACAGGACAGAAATGAAATCCAATTGCCTGGGCTATCTGTAAAAGTATCTTGGAAGCTGGGAGCTGGTGGCTCACACCTGTAATCCTAGCTACTCAGAAGGCTGAGATCTGAGAATTGTGGTTCAAAGCCTGCCCAGGAAGGAAAGTCTGTGAGACTCTCATCTCCAGTGAAACACCAGAAAACCAGAAATGAAGCTGTGGTTCAAAGTAGTAGAGTGCTTGAAGAGCTCAGGGACAACACCCAGGTCCTGAGTTCAAGACCCATTACTAACAAAAAGAAAAATCTCTTGGAAAAAATTGATACCATCTTTCTCCACTATTTCCTTAATTCTGATATTGAATCCTGTGTTTGCTATTGTATGAAATTAACAATTTCTTTATTTATTTGATTATATTATTTGCTCACTCATTTATTTAGCAGTATTGGGGCAAACACAGGGCTTCATGCTTGCTAAGCAAGTGCTCTACACTGGAACTATGCCCCCAATCCTAAAAGCTAACACTTCAGTGTAGTTCTGAGAAACTTTGTCCAGCTTATCTCATCTGGAACTAAAGAAATTCAGGCTCTAGAGGAAAGCATGCAGAGGATCCAAGAAAACATATAATACCCATTGCCAGTCCGGCTTCATCCTTCTTGGTGTGATTTAAATGGTCACGTGCAAGAAACTCACAAGTTAGAAATACCATTAGGACAGCAACAAGCCTAGGAATTAAAACCTGGATTTCGAACTTGGTTTTAATGAGTCAGAATTGTACCCAAGAAAATCACTTACATTTTCTTTTCTTTCTTCTTTCTTTTTTTGCCAGTTCTGGGGCTTGAACTCAGGGACTGAGTACTGTCCTTGGGATTTCTCAAGGCTTGCATTCTACCACTTGCACCACCTCACCACCTCCTGCTTTTACTATTTATGTGGTACCAAAGAATCGAACCCGGGTTGTCATGCATGCTAGGTAAGCACTCTACCACTAAGGAAAACTCCTGGCCCCCATTCATTAATTTTTTTATATCAACTAAGAGTCTGTAATTGATGTGAGATGACAAGAAGCAATCGCTATGTATTCTGTAAATATTATTTCTATTTCATACACAGTTCAATGCAAATTCCTCTGATAGGTAAGATGCGGATTTCTTCATCTCTTTGTTTATTAAAATCCTGTCCATTCACACATATATGCAGGGGAAGAGATGATGGAAGATAGTTCACAGTCCACTGAAGAGGATAGGCATATGGCCACACATGATTGGAGGGGAATCTGGCAATATAGAGGAGCTATTAATTAAGAAAAAAAAGGGAAATGGCATTGGTGAGCAAATTTAGCCTCTACCAAACCTTTAAGCTTGGCTGAAAATAACACAAGACTAGGCTAAAGTTTACCAGAGGTCAATAATGGGTTAAGTATCCATGGACTGAGGAGAAATAACAGAAGAAACAGGACAGAAGACAAAAATCCTGAGAACCAAGTTCATGACTCCAAATATCTATGATATCTGTTGTTGAACTTTTATTGGTGGTACTAAAATATATACCCCATAGTAAGATAAAGAGAAATATGCTTCTTTCTAGCAAGTACCAGAAGTGTAGGGGGTCTGTTGAAGATTCTGGATTAGTCCACATAGACTACTTAAAAATAAGAGCAAAATGGGCCGGGAGTTTGGCCTAGTGGTAGAGTGCTTGCCTAGCATGCACGAAGACCTGGGTTCAATTCCTCGGTACCACATACATAGCAAAAAGCCAGAAGTGGTGCTGTGGCTCAAGTGGTAGAGCCCTAGCCTTGAGAAAATCCAGGGACAGTGCTCAGGCCCTGAGCCCAAATCCAGGACTGGCAAAAAAAAAATAAGAGCAAAGAGTAATGATAGCAGTCTTTACTCATAGGGGGTAAAAACAATCCATAATCAAAGAAAGGGCTGTAGTTATGAAGGATGAACTGATTATCAGAGAATGATGGTGAGGGGCTGGCAGAATCAAATGTTAATACATTGAAAAGTTGGGGAAGGGGTGGGGGCTGGGAATGTAGCTTACTGGTAGAGTCCTTACCAAGTGCTCATGAAGCCCTGGCTTTGATTCCTCAGTACCACATACACACAAAAACCTGGAAGTGGTTCTATGGCTCCAGTGATAGAATACTACCCTGGATCAAAAATAAACTCGGGGACCGTGCCTGATTTCAAGCCCCATGACCAGCAAAAAAAAGAAAAGAAAGAAAGAAAGAGAGAAAGAAAGAGAAAAAGATAAAAAGAAAATAATAATAGAGGGTTGATGACTCGCAAGGATCTTTGTTTACTGAGCAGTCTTTGCTCAATAAAATCTAGCTTTTAATAATAAGTCAGTTTTACAAGGTGGAATTTTCATTTTTCCATTATTTTGAAGGCATTGAACCTGAGTTTGATGTCAAAACTTAAAATGAGGACACGATTTCCATGTTTTTAAAATATTTTCACACTCTTATCTAATGCAATCACCTTCCTCAATCACCCTGCCCAATATGTGAGAATCAGAATTTCCTAATCCACTATTTCTGGAAGATCATGTAAGTAACATTCCCATCCTATTTTCTCTCCATCATCTGATTTTAGTCACATGCTTGGTAATCACCACATACCTTGGGTGTGTGACCAGAGAATAAAACACTCAGCTTTGGTTCATTCAGATGTTGGATTATTTTCTCTTATAGGGAGTATAAGAAGATGTTTGCAATGAACACTTCAGCTCACCTTGAAGACAGACTCATCTTTTGCCTGAGAATGTGCAAGCTTCAGGTAATAGCATCAGATTTTATTACAGTCTCATGAGGGTAAGTAAATGATACAGAATGTGTGCTTCATTCTAGCTGTATCCCATAGCAAAAGCCTAATATGTACTACAGTTAAGTATTGTACTATTTTCACAAGTGTAAAAGAATGATAGCTACTCAAAATAGGTCAGCATGGCCAAGTGAAAACTCATTTGCATATGATATCCAAGAAACCACTCTTCTTGATATGCCCTGATAATCTCATCTCCTTAATATATAGTTCTTATCATGAGCAAGACAGAATCAGAACAGTGTGACCAAGAATTAGCCTTCAAAATGTGATGTGAAATGGAGATGTGTGACATGGTTTGTAAGAGACCTAAGAAGGTGAGCATTGTTTGGTAGATGAACCCAAAATTCTCCTTAGATGATGTAATGATTTGAAAGAGGTGGCATACCCCTTGACACTCCACCATCTGAGAGTAGATCTGAGTTTCCAACCTATATACCTAGGCTCTGTTATTGCCTTGACTCACCAAGTGCAGTAGAACAGACACTGAGATTTATAAAGCAGTGTTTAATAAAAGTCATGCTGCTTCTTCCCTTTTTCTTGGAACCCTCACACTTGTGAGTCTTTAACTGCCATGTAAGAAACTCGATTATTCTGAGGCTGTCTTATTGGAGATACTATGCAGAGATGCCTCTAAGAGAAACAGTGGAAGAGTGGCAGAGAGAGATAGACAAGAGACAGAGAGATAGAGACCGAGAGAGAGAGAACCAAAAGCCTCTAGCCATTTCAGCCTAAGTGTTGACGTTTTCTAAGCCTAAATGTGGGAGTAATGAAAGCTTCAAAATGGCATTTGCCCTCTAATCACAGATAGCCTCATGCCAGATATGCCTGAGAGATTCAAATTAAATAGTCATTGTTTTAAATCACCACAATGGACAAGTAGGTCAGAAGATATGTGGCGCATAGTATGAAGGAGAACGCAAGCCAGATGATTCTGTTACCCACTAGTAGATATGCATCCATGACAGGCATCACAGCTAACAAAACTCAGAGACAAAGCATGACCTCACAAAACAGCTGACTTGACAGATATCTCTGTGGTTGTTTGAGAGAGACTCACTATAATCTGCCTCAAGAGACTGACCAAAGCTTTACCAAAGTAATTACTTCGATAAGAGCTATGACCTTGAAAACTTGATGAGTGTTAGCATTCCTCAAATACAGTCCGTTTTGAACAATGAACACTCGGGATTTTGAGACAGGACTGCCAAGGAAGCAGAGTGGAGAGCAAGCCTAGTAGATATACATTTTTCCCTTTCTTTGGTTCTTTGGTCTCAAAGACAGATTGTCCTTTCAGCCTCAGAGATAAGCCATGTGATCAAAAGTGCGATATTATATTCCTCCAGCCATTATGATTGGGGTGGGTCTGACTTGTGATCCAAGCACTTACTGATTGTAATTTAGAAGAATATTGCTTTGAAAATTGTTGGAAGCCAATGAAGAAGAAGAAAGGAAACACACAGGATCCTGAGAGTAGAGTGGAAAGAGAAGGAGCAATACTCAGAGGACACAGGAAAAAGTTAGGTCCTGATGTCCTTATCCCCAGGAGACTCTGTATTCCTGAAGCTGGATCTTTCCTGAACTATTTTATAATCAAAGCTCATAAATTTATTTCTCTTCATTGATTTAAGTAACTGAAAATTCTACAAAAAATTACATCAATTAATATGTGTATACTTATTTTTCTTCAACCTTACAATAAAAATTCCTTCTGTGGCTAAAAGCATATTTTGAAATAGCTAATATTTGTCCAGTTGACCTAATCGCTTTTTAAAAGAAAACAGTACAGTCAGAATTAGACTCTTCCCACCTGACTTAGTTCCAAGTAATGCTGTTGCTGCTGATAATATTTCCTGAGTACTAACCCTAGGCTGGGCACTGTTTTGAGTACTATGAATATATTAGCTCATTTAACCATCTCCCTAATATTACAGGATATTCTATTACAATCATCATTTATAAAGGATAAAACTGAATTGCAGAGTGGATAAATAGTGGCCCTCAGCTCACAGAGGAGGAGCTAGATTGTGCCTTCATTTATACTCTATATAACTTTCTGGCAAGGTAAAGATGTCTTTTGAGTCGCCCTGGAGTTCCAGATTCTGTCCCTTGGTCGTGCTCCCATCTTAAAATAGACAACCCAGAATGTCCTTATGATATGTCCATGGAAGAATGTTCACCACGGTGACTTTCCTCCATCATCTGTTCTGATTGCTGCCAATGATTATACGACTTACTCATGTCTGCTCAATTCTAAAATCTTTACAGTGAAGACAGAGATCAAAGGGAAGGAACATTTTTAACTTCAGTTGTCAGCTTACTTCTGAAAAATTATCATGCTTAAAAATATGGCACAGTACTTTAATCTCCAAAAGGAAATAAAACACACCTCAAATCGTAGCTGACTCCAATTCCCTGTTTCACTTGATTCAAGGAAGATGCAATCTCAGTGAACATGAGTTATTCTTGTCCACTCTGAACTTCCAAAATAACTCCAGAAGTTGTATGCAGCATGGAATTAGAAAGTTCTCTCCCCTGTTGCTTGGCCACCCTGTATGCTCATTGTTGAGATTAGGATAGGTCTCAGAAAGAAATTGTTAGACAACGCATTCTTATCAGTCTGGTATGCTGCCTTGAACATTTTCCCAACCTTATGTTGAACTTCCCTTTGTAGACTTCATTTCCATTCTGTTCCAAGGAGATGCAAAAGTGCAGGATCATAAGCTACTGCCTTTCTCTTGTTCTCCATTAAATCCAAACATTCTTACTTTGTGATTTCCTCCTGCCCTTAATACCCTAGCTTTCGACTCTACACTGTGTTACCTTCCATACAACATGGGTTAATGTCTCAATTAAATTGAACCCTTAAAGGAACCATGGGAATTTTAAACATTCAAGCATCATTAATTTTAATATCTTCTTAAACACTTTTTGAAAAACCTCTAAGAAGTCCAGCCAATGTAGGGGATAGTGTGTATTTTAATTGACCATTCAATTTCAGATAAATGTAAAGGAAATTGTAAGTCTCTATAGCAGCTCAGTGACAATTTAAAGAGAAAGAGGCCTTGATTGAAACATTTATTATGAATGTAAAAAGAAGACTCTGATTGGTTGGTCAAAGAAAAGGACTCAAGAATTTGTAAATTTTGTGTTACTTTGCTTTGATGAAGAACTTCAAATGAAGATAGATTTTATTCAGAACTTTGGGGTTTGCTAAACAGATGAATGCAATTGCTTTAGTTTGACAGTGAGAAATCTTTATAACAAACCTTTTCTTTTATGATTATATTATATATAATATATACATATGCATGATATATATATACATATGTGACTGCATATTTTCTTTTCTTTTTTTTTTTTTTTTGCCAGTCCTGGGCTTGAGCTCAGGGTCTGAGCACTGTCCTTGGACTTTCTCAAGGCTAGAGCTCTACCACTTGAGCCTCAGCACCACTTCCGGCTTTTTTCTATGTATGTGGTACTGAGGAATCGAACCCGGGTCTTCATGCATGCTAGGCAAGCACTTTAACCACTAGGCCAAACTCCCGGCCTGTGACTGTATATTTTCTTTTACTATCTTTAAGTCATTTTACAAAGGAGTTGCCATTTAGCAAAGCAGTTTATGAATTCAATGTGTCCTGATCAATATCATCCCTTTCAACTTTCTCATCCATCCCTTGACATCCCACCCCTTCCCTCACTTCTCTTAACTTTGTATAGTGTACATTGAATTCTTGATTCCATTCTATTCCCCATGACCTGGCTTTACTTAGCTTGTAGGCCCAATGCTTAGAAAAAAAACATTTCAATACCTTAGCATCTATTAACGTATATTGTTTAGGTCACATAATCAGGAAAATTCCTGATCAAGGGGCCATCTGTACGCACATAAAAAACACACTTCCCAGTTTATTTTATGACCCTTTGGGGATCAGTGGGTACAGATAGAGAGGGCTCAAATATGCCAATAGTCCATCAAATTAAAAGTTGGGAGCAAGAAAAAGGAAAACACTAGACAGTATTCAAAGTCTTTCTCATTGACTCATTTGCTCTTCTGACCCTATGAGGAGGGTTAAGAACAAAAGGTCAGTAGAATCTCAGGCTACAATTTAAGGCAGCCCCAAATTGGGACAGTCCCCTTGGCTGCTCTATGAATAGCCCAGATTTGCTTTTTTTCCTTATCTAGCCTCATGATCCATTGCTACATTTGGGGGGGGGGGTGGACCTTGGACTTTGTCCACAAGATTTCTGTGTTTAAAGAGTAGAGTTTTACCATTGAACATTCTGGAGTGAGCATGAGTCAGAGAGTGACTCAGGCAGGCCACCTTCTCAGAAGTGACTGGTCATAAATCAGCTTTTGTAGAATGTTAATCTCTTCTAGCTCCTTTGGAAATTTAGCAGTTGTTGGCCCATGGTTTGAGAGAATGTCTTCCAAAGAGGAATGCTAAGACAATGTCACTTCCAAACTCATCAGTGTTAGACAAGAGATATTTCTTCTCTCAAATTTCAGTGGATGGTCTTAGAAGATAGATGTAGAAACATGCTCCTGAAACCCATTATAAATGGCTAAGAAATACATTGAAATACTTGTTTACCTTCAAATGAAGGTAAAATACCAGGAAGCTATTTGACCCCAAAATAGATGGTTCTCTCTGCTCCTGGAATATTTTTCCAATCACTTTACAAATTTGGATATCTGAAAGCCAAGAGCAGACTATAAATAAAAAAATCTGCCCTTGTGCTTTGGTAAACAAAGGCACAGAACTAAGGGACTCAAGAAATGGATTTTGGGTTGTCATCTACTCCAGGCATCCATTGGAATCCAACACGGACATCTTTTTCTGTTGCTTTCCATACAACTAAATCGATAAGTTCTTAAAATTAAGGTTTTCCTACCAGAAGCATCAATATCACTAGAAAACTTGTTAAAATGCTAACCGTGGTCCACAGCAATACTTGGGATAGCTGAGGCAGGAGTATCGTGAACTTGAGCCTAGTCTAGGGCACACAGTGAGATCTTGGCTCACAGAAAAAATATTGACTAAACTAATTAAATCAGAACCTTTAGGATTGAGACTGGCATCTTCTTTTCAAGAGGATGCCTCCAAATTACTCTTATGCTGAGAATTACTGTTCAAATGTGGCCAGTAACAGAGCTAGTTAGTAAGAACTAGGAGTAAGCTGACAGGGAAGATTGTGGTTCAGAGGCCAAACATGTGCTTAGCTTGCAGGAGGATCTGGGCTCCATCTCCAGTACCAAAATATAATTTTTTTAAAGAAAAAGAGCAAATATACCAGTTGGGATTGTCTAGGGATATAAGAAAAATAACCCATATCACAGTGGCTTGATTACTATGCAGCAAGACAAATTCACTTATCCTTCTATCAAATAGAAAACCCCCATATATGGTTCAACGTAAGATTCAAAGCCACTACTGGACACTGTTGCTGTTTGTAGGGAAGCGAGTATGATGCACAGTGTCTTTTCTTCTTCTGATCTATTATATCACCTTTGTACGTGGTAGTGTAAATACGCCAGGCCCAACAGATTGTGAAGAAGGAATTGGGCTAAAGTTTAATGATAATGTCCCTTATTCCATAGACAATTATCAAGTGCTTAAGGACGTAAATTCCTCAACACCATCTCTCTTATTTGAGGACCATTGCTCTGTACCATTGAAATAGGGATTCTAAATCTAACCTGTGCCATCTTGGCCACATGGTAGATGATAGGGTATTATGATTAATGGGTGCCATCTTGTCTTCATGGTGGAAACATGGAAATCCCATCTCCAAGATGATTGGGCATGCCTGAATTCCTAGAGGCAGGGTTGGGAACGTGGACAATAGGTTACTAGACTTGCCAATTTGGGTGGTGAATTCTCAAGCTCCCTGTGACCCACCCCCTCACCTGACCCTATTTAGGCTGGGACCAGCTCAGGAACCATTATGCCATGCACATGTCTCCATGTCTTTATGTCTCCTGGCTCTTCTCTGGTCACCATGATATCCCACTTCAGCTCTCCATTGGAGCTGATCTGATGTGCTGGTATTGAGGGGGGGGGGTTGTTTTGTTTTTCTTTTTTGCTTGTTTGTTTGGATTTTTTTTGCCTTTTCTTTCCTCTCTGGCTCTTATGGCTCAGTTTTCTGACAAGGTTTTATGTGTATTCACAGGGCTGCAGGTCTTTGCAACAAGAGTCGGCCTGCATTTGATGGCCTTCTAAAAAAAAGACTCCCAATTCAACCTCTTAAGATGTAGTTCTCTGTTTTCTTGCTGTATAACACCATCTGTCCACAAGAAATGGCATCCAGTTTTTTTCACCTTTTGGATGGGGAAACTCAAACTCCCAGATTGGGCCCTTGCTGTTCATATTGTGGAACTATGTAAGTTCTCCCTATATTAAGCCCAAATATACTTCTCTGAGAAGCTAATTCTAGAGCCTAGGTCTACCCTCAGAACAAAGTCCTCTGCATGACATCTCAAACTCATCAAACATTTAGAGACAGGAATCCAAGCCTCCTCTAAGTTTTCTCTGATCCTCCTTTGAGGTTCATAATTCATTTTCTACATGGTGCCTCTCTGTTGTAGATTCACTTGGAGTCCGGACCAATCCCTTTCCTAGACTACCTGCCCATTTCCCAGCTGCTCTGAATATTGGATTCTACTTGTAGAAAGTACCCCCAGGTTGACAGAAATTACTGCAATAGAAATACTGTGTTGGCACCAAGTCAAACAGCCACAGACAATGGTAAAATACTATGGAAACACAAAAGCCCCCTTATCTCCAAGAGGAATAATCACAGATATATTCAGTCGAATCCCTTGCTTCTGAGAACCTTCTCTCCACCAATCCCTCAGCGAGAATTCCTATTTTAGGCTCTTCAAGGAAATTTGGCCTTAAACACTGCATAAGCTAAAACATTTCAGATAGCTCCTGTTGTATATTCCCACTCACAAATTTATTTGGTTATGCAGGATTAGAACAAACCACTAATCCCTAAAGGAATAATGCATAAAAGAAGGCTGAAGAGCAAGTCTGACTGATTCCACAGGTTTAATGCCATTATGCAACCCAGGAAGCCTCCCCAAGATACACACACACACACACACACACACACACACACACACACACACACACACACCTTGGTGCCTAGCCACAAACAGACTAGTAATAAAACAGGTCCTGATTTCCTAGCCCTCTCTGTGGGCACATTATCTGCAATGTGATTTTGCAGTTCTGACAATCCTGTTGTAGGCCATCTTCCCTCAGCCCTTGAATCTGGCCTCTGACTTATCTTGACCCACAGAATGTGCCAGAAAGTAAGTTTGTCAATACCAAGTGGTGTTGTCTAGGAGAACAGATGCATGTGTCTGCCCATTAAAGAGTTTAAAGGACAGAAGAATGTTTAAGGTACACAGAGTAAGTTTATTTGAAAAGAGATTATAAAAGACTTTCTATCCATTTGGAGAGGAGCCCAAAGAAGAGTCAAATGGAGTCTTCTTGGAGAGCAATTTTATAGAACAACGGTCCTCCCATATCTTCTCCCTTGAATTTTATACTGATTACTTGGTGGCTTATGTGTTAACCACCCTGCCTCTTTCTATTGGTTGAATAGGCACTCGGGAAATGGGAAGAAGAAACATTTCAGCAAGAGCCAGAAGCACTATGGGAACAAGAAACGACATGATGGAACACTTGTTATCTGCCATGTGTTAGAGCCAGCCATTTTTTTTTATTGCTATCTACAGAGCAATTCCTCACTTTCTCTCCCACAAACCTGATCCTTAGAAACTCATACATCTGGCTTTTTCTGCTAGCCATTTTGCCTATTAGATTCATACAGAGATGATGCAGGATAAAGGAGAAGACAATACAATTATTATTGTTATTTACTTTGCCAACCACAGGACTTGAACTCAGGGCCTGGTTTCTATCCCTGAGCTTCTTTTGCTCAAGGCTAGCACTCTACCACTTGAGCCACTGCACCATTTCCAGTTTTCTGGTGACTAGTTGGAGATAAGAGTCTTTGTAGACTTTCCTGCCTGGGCTGGCTTCAAACTACGGTTCTCAGAACTCGGTGTCTTTAAGTATCTAGGACTACAGATGTGAGCTGGTGCCCAGTTCTAAAATTACATTTTGAGCATCATTTTATTTCTCTCTGAAGCCCTTAGGTAGCACTGTGTAACCGTGCCCAGATTAACCTTCTGGAAAGCAACATACATGCAGCCTTGTCATATTATTCCTCAGACAGCGCCAACTTCCCACCAAACATGTGGGGAAGGACATCTTAGAGCAGCCCAGGGCTCTGATGGACATTGCAGCAAACCAGTGTCTTTGAGAACTAATAACTGGTTGTTCAAAGACACCCAGTTTGGTGAGGCACATTAGGCAGTTAATGGATGCCCCTCAAACATAAGATGCTCTGGAAGAAATCCCAATGTGAGAAGGAAATATTACACTAAAAAAAATGTATGCATGCTTGACTCTTGACTTGCAGAGATGGATCCACAGAGAAGAAAGGGGCTTTGGTGACCAGAGAACACAGGGCCGATGCAGTTCAGGCTTAGAGCCCAGAGGAAGGCCCTACAAACTACAAATAGCACAGCCTGAGCCTACTGTAGAGTCCCCAGAGAGAGGAAGTGATGAGGAGGCAGTTCTATTTTTATTATGTGGTCCAGAAAAAGTACCTGAGAAGCTAGCAGGGAGAAAAAAAATCAAGAAAGCTGCACGATGAGTCCAATGCAGGCTTCCATTTCATGAAAGATGGAGGAGAAAATGACAGAAATGTGAAATTGAGGGCTAAAAGTTGGAAAATCTCCTTTTTGTAGCTCTAGCCTTTTTTTTATTAGAGTGCAATAGCATACTAAGCTGGACAAATATTTGTACATGTAGCTCAGGACATTGATGATATAAGCTTCATGTAAACATGAAGGAACTTTCTAGAACTTAGAAGACTCTCCCGTGCCTATTCCTCCTTTTCTTTTGATAGCCCTGGGGCTTGAACTCAGGGCCTGGGTATTGTCCTTGAATTTTCTCAAGGCTAGCACTCTACCACTTGAGCTACAGCACCACTTCCAGATTTTTCTGTATATGCAGTACCTAGGAATTGAACCCAGAGCTTTCGCACATTAGGGGAGCACTCTACCACTAGGTCACACTCTTGGCCCTCCTATTCCTCTTCCAGAGATACTCCTTTTCTAACTCCAGTCACATAAATCAGATTTCCCCAGCACTGAATTTTATATAAACGAAATTGTGCTCATATAGCCTGCTTTTTCTTTTTTTTCTTTATTTTGAAATATTTTTTGTTTTGTTTTATCTTGTCAGTCATGGGACTTGAGCTCGGCCTGGGCACTGTTCCTGAACTATTTTTGCTCAAAGCTAGCACTCCACTACTTTGAGCCATAGCTCCTTTTCCAGTTTTTCTAGTAATTAATCTGAGATAAGAGTCTCACAGACTTTCCTTCCCTGGGTTGGCTATGAAATGCAATTTTCAGATCTCAGCCTCCTGAGTAGCTAGGGTTACAGATAGGAGCCACCAGCACTGGGAAAGAGCTCAGCTTTTTCTGGTGACCATTTTGCCTATTCAATTCATATATAAAAGAGGCAGGAGAGAGAAAAATTAAAACTAAGAAATATTTTTAAAAATCAGACTCCTTGGACCAGGAGTTTGGCCTAGTGGTTGAGTGCTTGCCCAGCATACACGAAGGCCTGGGTTAATTCCTCGGTACCACATACAAAGGAAAAAGCCAGAAGTGGTGCTGAGGCTCCAGTGGTAGAGCTCTAGCCTTGAGAAAATCCAAGAACAGTGCTCAGACCCTGAGCTCAAATCCAGGACTGGCCAAAAAAAAAAATCAGACTCCTGCATTAGAGGCAAAAAGCAAGTTTAAAAACAATAACAACAACAATAACAACAAAAATCAACAGCAAGCTCTACCCCCAATCACTATTTTAAGTGACAGGAATAAGGAGACATAAGGGGACTGACTTTGCACTATTAATAAGATAAATCTTCTCATGAATGGGTAAAGAGATAGAGAAATGGAAGTTCTGTTTAGCAAAAAAAAAAGTGCTAAAACTCACCCATTAGCACTGTGTTCTGGTGAGCCTTGGTCACGATTCCATGCTTTTGAATAGTAAACTGCACCATCTTACTTACTGGGAACCATCACATGCATGATTTTTCCCAGATCAGAAAGTATAAAGAGACATGGTTTTGAGTATTTACTCCCATTTTCTGCATTTTTTCCTAGCTCCCTCTATCTTATTCTATTATACTAGCATAAATCATTACCAGAACTTCTATCTTTCAATGTGGGTCTCAAATTCTGTGATAATTAGATGTGAAATAGGAAGATAAAAAAAAATCCCTCTAACGGAGCCAGGAGTTTAGCCTAGTGGTAGGAGTGCTTGCCTAGCATGCACCAAGACCCAGGTTCAATTCCTCAGTACCACATACATAGAAAAAGAAAAACAGAAATGGTGCTGTGGCTCAAATGGTAGAGCTCTAGCATTGAGAAAGGCCAAGGACAATGCCCAGGTCCTGAGTTCAAGGCCCAAGATTGGCAAAAAAAAAATCCCTTTATCTATCATAATGACATAAAGAGCATCTAGGGTGCTGTATGTCATAAGAATTATTTGTTTCCGTTCATTCTTCAGTATTCTGGAGCATAAATGTAATATGACATATTCTATTCTGATTCTATTGAACATGTTGACTGTTTCTAGTTTTGGTTTTATAAAATGTACTACTATGAAGATTGTTGTCTGACCTTTTGGAGCATATACACCTTCTCAGTAGCTTGTAATCAACCTCTTCTGGCCTTGGAAATGACGAGTCATAGTCACCATTCACCCTGGGAGAAAGAGAAAAGGGAAAGGAGGAGGAATGGAGTAGGTAGCGTCAGTAACAACAAAAATGGTCTTCAGTCCTCACTCATTTCACATATTCCCTCTAGCAGTTCTCTGAGGTGCTATAAATAATGATATTCATGCCAGGTGCTAGTGGCTCGTGCCTGTAATCCTAGCTACTCAGGAGGCTGAAATCTAAGGATCATAGTTTGAAACCAGCCCAGGAAGGAAACTCCTTGAAACTCTTATCTCCAATTAACCACCAGAAAACCAAAAGTAGAACCATGGCTCAAGTGACAGAGAGCTAGCCTTAAGCAGAAGAGCTCAGGGACAAAAGCTGAACCCTGAGTTCAAACCTCACAAGTGAGCCAAGCACGGTGGCTCATGCCTGTTATCCTAGCTACTCAGGAGTCTGAGATCTGAGGATGATAGTTCAAAGCCAGCCTGGGCACAGAAGGCTATGAGACTGTTATCTCCAATTAACCACTAGAAAACCGGAAGTGGCACTGTGGCTCCAGGGGTAGGGTGGTAGCCTTGAACTGAAGAGCTCAGCGACAGTGCCCAGGCCCAGAGTTCAAGACCCATAACCAACAAAAAGAAAAGAAAAAACACAACTGGTGCTTCCTCAAGGCCAACTTCCCCCTCTTATTTATGTGCCCCTCCCAACACAGAATGGTCACAAGACCTTCAGTGTCCATTAACTTCAGAGTTTCCTATAAATTCAGAATCTTAGACCGCACACTCGATCCATAGAATCAAACTCATTTTAGCAAGAGTTCTGAGTAATTCATATTCACACTTAAGTTTATCAAACCTGGATTCTCCCAGTTGATGCTTTATACAAAATTCTAACAAACAGAAGAAGATTCACTGTGCCCATTTTATCAGTAGGAATTGAGACAGGGAGGAGAACTTAATGTGCCAAGGACAGCCCATAGTCTCTGTATTATGGGAAGTTTCTCTTGAAGGAAGTGCTATTGATTTTCTGAGTATAGATACTTCTCTTATTTTATACTGAGAGCCATTCAAACGCCTATAGTTCATCATGCCAGCCAGCCTGTCCTCTCTAGAAGTGTTCCAGGAACATGTACTACAGCTGGGATTGACATATTTGGGGACTGGCATAAACAGCCACCAAGAAAGATATCCATGCTACATTATGGGAAGCAGGGATTGAGGGAAGAGAAAGAAAAGGAATGAGAACCCCAGGATACATGGCACAGAAGAACAGAGAGGGGCATGGAAACGGAGAGATAAAGTGTCAGCAGAGAGACATTCAGGCCTGGCTTTGCTGTCTGTTTCTCCCCTTGCCTGCAGTGGAGAGGTCTGTGCTGTGACGCAGTCTGTAAGAGGCTGTTGGCAGCCAGCCTGGAGCTGGCCCAGGTCCTCACTGCAGAGATTTTGTTTCTGCAGAAAGACTGGAGGTTGCCTGGTCTACCTTTGTCGGAGCTATAGAGCAGCCACCAGCACTTAAGGGTACAGGATTCTGCAGGAAAGCTGTACAGCCTCCAGAACTACCTGGACTACTGGGTATAGTAACACTGAAACTCAGGACATATCCTGCACGCTAGCAGGGTCTGGGGATGCTAGAGTTTCACCCACTTTTTGCCTCTCAGAAAGTTGCTCCAGGTTGCAGACTCCCTTCATTTGCCTTGAGTGTCTTGAGGCTTGCATTTAACCCTGAACCCCATGAGAAGTCCATAGCCAGCACGACTCTAGCTCAGCAAGACTGAGAGCTCCGATGAAGTTCAAGTTCAAGTCCAGCTAAAGAGGGCCAGAAAAGGTACCTGGAAGCTGCCTGCCCACTCAGAGGGATAAGAATTCTCAAAGGAAACACACAGACCCTCCCACATGCCCCATACAGTGTCAGACACCAATAGCACAGTTAGGGGTGGCTTCCCAAAATCAGGATCTGACTTATTCCCTAACCCACAAAGATGCGGGGATGGGGTATTTCCATCTTGTAAGATAGTTACTTAGGACAGATAAAAAATTAGAGGCTATCCAACTACAATGTACAATGATAGTCCCAATGGAGTATCAGCCATTAACTGAGACAAAAGAGTAAGCTCTTCCTACTGTCGTTACCACCATCTCACTGTCCTTCCTCCCACTGTCAGGTTTGCTGCCATCCATTTCATGCTTCTGCCATCCATAACTTTCCTTCCCCCCATCTTTCCATGAACACCTGTAGCCCATGCATTTGGTTGGGGTCAAACTGTATGTCAAAGAAACTGAATCCAACTTCTGTGCAACAGGAGCAGGGGAGTGCATTGGTGGGTCATAAGACATGAGGACAAGAAGTGGAAGTCACTGAAAAGGATCAGCCAAAACCACTATCTGAGAGTGAGTCATATCTTAAGGAACACAGAATTGGTTCCTACTGAGCCTTATAAAGAAAATTGTTTACCTTCTTTCCTACCCATTCCATCATCTGTTTGGTTTTTTTTTTTCTTTACGAAAAGCAGCTCCAGAATGCAGACTTGAATATCCCCATGCTTCCTCTTGATCCTGAGCCCTGTGAGAATTCTATAGCCAGTCTGAGTCTAGCACAGCAGACTCAGAGCTCACATCCAAGAAATTTTGCTTTAATTACATCTCCAAGACAAGAAACATCTCCAAATTCATTTGCAAAGCTATCATGACAGTGTGATTTCTTTTTAATCTTCATGACAGAAAACGTCTAGCTGCATGCTAGATACAAGTTCATTCCAGAAACCCTGTCTCCCTGAATTTCCATTTATTTTTTACCCTACCCATTCAACTGAAGCAACCAGAATTTTAAAAATCCCACTAAAATTTGATTTTTAAGTCTGCCACTAGCCACCTAGATACTGGTAATCCCTTCCTCTATTTATTGGGATAATAATGATCAAAGACACATTCTGCATGACTCATACTAGTCAGGAGGTCAACACTCTATCATATAGGAATCGATTTGCCCTGAAAATATTTATTAAACACCATCTGTTTACATGGCTCTCACTGTGGGAGGTAGTAGGGAAAAAACAAAGGAAGAGAGTTTTCCAAGGAAGACCTTGAAAAGCTTCAGAGACTGCTGGAGAAATGTTTAAGGTCATAAAAATTTCTTCCCTTTTTCTTTTGTTTTGTTTTTAATGTTGGGCTTGATCTCAGAGCTTTATTTTTTATTTTATTTATTTTATTTATTTATTTTTGCTGAGTGCTAGTACTCCATCACTTGAGCCATAGGTCCATTTTTGGCTTTTGGGTGATTAATTTGGAAATTAAGTTTCTGATACTTCAAACTGCAATTCTCAGATTTCAGCCTCCTGAGTAAGATTATATAAGCCACCAGCACCTAGAAAAATGGACCTTTTCTAATTGTAAAGCTGGACTTTTGTCACAAAAGTGTACGTTCCTTAAAAGCCTCTTACAGACCCCAGACTGTTAAATCCCAACCTGCATTTTAAGACAATCCCCAAAAGAATCCAAGCACATTCAAGTTTGAAATTCACTGATCTAGACAAGGGAAATTCTGGCAGCTCGGAGGAGAGAGAAGTTAGCATGCACATCAATTATTATGGAAACATTCTGCAGGAGTTTGCCTTTGAAGAATGTCTGGACTTTGGCTGGGTACAGAGGGCTCAAGGAATAGTAATTTCCCACCTCCACTAAGTTAAAAATTTCAAAAAAAAAAATAAATCCTATCTCCAGACTGCAGAAAGCACTAACATTTTGCAGATACATTTTCTACAAGAGCAAAAGCTTTCAGTCAGGTAGAATGAATCTGCAAATTTTTGTGGCTGATGGTGTCAGGATTCCCAAATGGCAGCTTGCCTAGTCAGGATAACTTCAAGGTCAGATCACCAAATGTCCTAGAATGGACCTGCCAACAACACAAGACTTCCAGCCTAGCCCGACCTACCTATCAATCAAGTAGATCAACCAATAAGAAACGACCTCATTATTTTCAGGCAGTTACTCAGCCAATCAATGGGCAGCCCCCCACCAATTGAGTCTCTGAGTAATATTATGCCAAGGTTAGTGGGGTGGCTGCTTTATCAGACAACACAAGAGACCAGATAAATCACTGTGAAGTTGTGATTAGAGACTATCGGTACTATGACTGTTGTTTCATATTGGATCAGCCTGAGTGGGTGTTTCAATTATATTCGTGCACTCACCCACCCTTGCACTCAATTTTAGATGGGAAAGTTTGGCTTTAAATTTGAAAACTGAAATAAACAAACCACAGACTCTCTACCATTCTCTCTTGTGTCTACCCACCACCTGCAAAATAAATGCTGGTCCTATAATTGAGTCAAGGAAAGATTTTATGGAACATAATATTCACCACTGAACGTATCACTTTAACCCAGCCTGCTCCATAGTGATAATACCTGCTTTTTGTTTCAGAAGTCATGCCAAGAAAGAACAGAAAATGTGATCCACACTCTCTTTAATCAGAAAGATCTCTCCTTGGTGTGATTTTCTAGTGGCAGGGATGGGTTTGTGTTGATCCATCTCCAAGGCAGCTGACTGGGATATAGAGATGGGATGAGGCAGAGAGACAGAACATAGCTGGCTGGCTTACATAAGGTGGAATGTAGGCCTCTGACTCATCAGCTGATCCTGTTGATGATGCTCAGTTCATACCAGGGCAATCACATCTATTCTAAACCTCCCACCACTGACCACTACTGCAACGCCTCAGCCTTCTTCCCTCTTCACCGAAGTCTTCAGGAAGCTAAAATCATTCCTCCTTCTTTTAACTATTATCAAAGATATTTTTTCAAATGGGCTGAGGTTCAGCTTGAGTAAGATGGAAGAAGGGGGCAGGTACCCACCAAGAAAAGTGGACATCCTCCATTCATATCTGAGGGCTTTGCTCTTTGGGAAAGGGCTTTGTGGTAGGAAAGTTCAAGTTCAGGGGTTCATCTCACCATGTTTTCCAGTGTCTTTCAGAGACTGAACATATGGTGTTGCATTTCTGAAATGATCAAATGAAACTATGAGAAGTCTGGAAGCCATACAGATAAGGAATGGCTGGAGGAACTGATGGTTCAGAGATGAAATGTTATTTCAAATGTTAGAGACATTGAGAAGAGGACAGCAGCAGGTATATCCTCTGTAGTTCCTACAGGGTGAGATACAAGCTCAGTGGAAGGAAATACTCCCTTACAGAGAAACGTCATTCAATAATGAGAGACAAGACCTATTTCTCCTGAGATCAGAGCTCTCCATTATTACAGGCCCTTAGTTGGAATAGAACTGTATCACTATCACCTCTGTAATGCATGAAAATCTAACATGCATTGGGTGGTTCTGTTGGTTTCATATAATATGTATTATTACATTTGCTCCCATTATAGCCCAATAAATTCAGTGTACCTATTATGTTATAGTTTGGCTTGTTCCTATTCCCTCGGTTTGAAAATGTTCCTAGCTCAGGTCTCTGAGTGTCTCCTTCCATTCATTTATTCTGATCTTCTCAGAGTATTATCTCTTCTGAAGGCTTTTCCTAGTTTTCCTAGTGACATGACTACCTCCTATCCCAGCCTTCCATGACTTGCCTTTACTTATTTGTCTGTATGGCATTTGGCATTATCTAAAGTTAGGTTAAAGTTGTATTGGTTTATGATGTAATTCTGTTATTGTTTGAATCCTAAACATCCCCCCAAAGACTTGGTCATCTACCTGGGACACTATTGAGAGGTGAGGTATTTGCTCCATAAAGAGCAACCTTCCCTCCTGGTTTGCCTCATCATAGGTCCCAAAACACTAGTCAACTGACCATGGTCTGAAACTATTAGCCAAATAATTTTTCTCTTTCTGTCTCCTTCTGTCTGTCTCTATCTGTGTCTCTTTGTCTCTGTCTCTCTGTCTCTGTCTTCTCTTCTCTTCTCTTCTTGTTGGTTCAAATTCAGAGCCTGGGCACTGCCCCCAAGCTTTTTCACTTGAAGCTAGTATTCTACCATTTTGAGCCCATGGCACCACTTCTAGTTTTCTAGTGGTTAATTCGATAAAGAGTCTCATAGACTTTCCTGCTCAGGCTGACTTTGAACCCTGCCATCCTCAGATCTCTTGAGTAGCTAGGGTGAGAGATGTGAGTCATTAATGTCTGGCTCAATCTTCTTTGCTTCTATGTAATCTTAGGTATTTTTCCACAGTGACAGAAAGCTGGCTGACAGTCTCCACTGCGAAAAGAAAATGGCCTGGTTGAATACATTCAGTGCTTTGTTGCCCACTTGACAAGTTGAGAACTGGCAAATGGTAGATGCTCAGAACACATAATATGAATAGATGAGTATTCCATGTTATAGATCTTAGTTTACAGGGTTTTTTGCCAGTCCTGGGGCTTAATCTCAGAGCCTAAGCATTGTCCTTGGGTTTTCTCAAGGTTAGCATCCTACCACTTGAGCCATAGTACCAACCCAGGCTTTGTGCATGCTAGACAAGCACTCTACCACTAGGCCATGATCCTGGCCTATTTTATAGATTTCATAGACAGGGAAACTGAGACACTGAAATGGTGAAATCATCTCCTAATGGCCCTGGAATGAGTAAGTAGAAGAGCCAGGATTCAAACAACATGGTTCAAGAGTCTGTATTCATGATCATTACCTTCCATTTGATATTTTGAAGAAATCATGTTCTCTCAAAGAGAAGTTTAAAAGTCCTTGAAGACTCAGTGAGTGGCACGGGATTTTGTTTTTTTATTTCAAATGACTTGTACCTAAATAAGCCTCTGGCCACTGGGAGAGAAATAGAGGACAAAAGTCTGAATATATGAACTACCTTTTTGCTTTGCTGGTCTGGCTTCACAGTAATAAAGTAAGTGGAGGAGGTGGGTCAGAGAGGGACAGAAAGCAGCTTGACAGGGGGCCGGGAGTTTGGCCTAGTGGTAGAGTGCTTGCCTAGCATGCACGAAGACCCGGGTTCGATTCCTCGGTACCACATATGCAGCAAAAAGCCAAAAGTGGTGCTGTGGCTCAAGTGGTGTAGCCCTAGCCTTGAGAAAACCCAGGGACAGTGCTCAGGCCCTGAGCCCAAGCCCAGGACTGGGAAAAAAAAAGAAAACAACAGAAAGCAGCTTGACAGTCACCTGGTCCTAATCTGTCCCTTGGCAAATAGATTGACTGACACAATTCCCATGTCTGGAATCTTCAAAACCAAATCTGCAAACTGAGAACAGGTTTCTTGCCTCTCCAAGAGATCTGAAACCATATTCAATGTCACCTTTGCAACAAAGGAGCTGAATTTATGTTCCTGCTCCCTTCTTCTGAGTAGGGCTAGGATTTTTTCCTTGATAAAATATATTTGAATATTCACAGGTCATTAGAGGGAGTCAACTGTTGACTTTTATAGTTAATAACAAAACAAAAACCAAAAGGAAAGATAAAATTCTAAACATCAGACTAACCTGAGTTAAAACTGAGGTTGCTTCTCTGGACTTCAGTTTTCCAATCTGCAAAACAGAAGCTACCCCTCCTCACATGTTTCTTGCTAAAGGGGATATCCACTGTTGGCTTTCTGTTCAACTGTCAAACCATTGCTTTCTCTCTCCATCTACCTTCTAATCTTGCTATAGCTGGGTTCAGATATAAGCATTATCTAAAACAGATATTAGGATTGAATCCAAAACAGGCAAGCTAAATTAATAACAAAAAAAAGGACATGGACATTCTAGTGCCTTGAGGCTATGGAGTACTCTAATGGCATATGGTCTGTACTCCTCAAATACAAAGGTCAGGCTTTGAGCCATCATCCTACCCCATACTCTGGCTCACTGGAAAGTTGCCTACCTGGCTACAAAGCTTTATCCTTATCAGAGCCTGCCCTGGTTAGGCCATCCTCTCTTAGAATACGTGATGAGAAGTAGAAACAACTGTGTTATGATAGATGTTTTTCAACACTCAGTTGGACCCGAGGGGCTGCCAGAAAATTCCTTCTATTTTTGAGAACTAAAACCCTGTCACTTAGTAATTGCTCATTCAGCCTAATGAACTCTCTCTTAAGAATTTTAAACTTAATATTATCATCGTTTATTAAGGGGTGTCAAATTTTGCTAGCATGTTTCATCCTAACACAAGATTTAGAATATATTTCCTGGGATGTACCTCAGTGGTAGAATACCTACACTTGTGTGCAATGCCCTGCACCAAAATCAGAATCATACTAGCTCATAAAATGCATTGAGAAATATGCCTATAAAATGAATCATTGTGCGTCCACCTGACACAGGCTGCATCACAAAGAAGAGGTGTGCAAAGGGCCACCACATAATCAGAGAGATTTTGTTCACCACTGAGAACACCAAAATGGGAACTTCCTGGCATTGTTATTTACTCAGTTTCAAACAAAACACAATAATAAACTTGATATCTTGAACATGAAATGCTAAGAGGAACTGGCATAGATCAGAGCTCAATAAATAATCTGAATGGATGAGATAGATGAGATAGCATAGTAATTTAAATGAACGGCTAAGTCACCCTGCCTCTGATAGCTGAGTGATAACAGGATTTTCCTGAAGTGCTGATGAAACAGGAAATATCTCAGTGGGTCATCTACTTCTAGCAAAAGATATTTTTTAAGTCTCAAAAAGGAAGGAGAGCTATTTGCCCCATCCCTGTGAGAATAAAGACCATTCTCAGCAATGAGACTGTCGACATTTCAGAAAATGTTGACATCACTCTGAAGAGATATATGGTGATCTTGAAGGAACCCCCCTCCTGTCTCCTCTCCCACACCCTACTTCTCCCCCCACCCCTGCTGCCCCTGAACCCTCCAGAAGGAATTCAACCACATCAATCACATTAATGTAGAACTCAATCTGTTTGGGAAGAACAAGGAGAGGCTTCGAGTTGACAAATGGTGAGGAAACAGGAAATAGGGGTACTGTCTGTAGTCAGGAACAGAACATGATCAAGGGTGTTAACACCGGGCTCCAGCTACCAGAGGTCCATGTACGCTCACTTCCCCATCCACTTCATTCTTCAGGAGAATGATGAAATTTGAGACTTCTTGGGTAAGAAAGACATCCCCAGAATTAATCCTTGATGGTAATGAACTTGTTTCAGATTGCTTTGGTTCAGCAAGAAGGATATTAGAAAAATTTTAGGTAGTGTTTCTGCTTCTGAAAAAGGTATGGTTCAACATGTAGATGAGTAAGATCTAAGTGAACCCAACTTCAGAAACACCATCCAAAATCCTAATACCAATTTTTTAATAATCCAATAGTGCAATAGTAGAATTCCAATGGGGGAAGAAAAAAAGAGAGAGAGAGAGAAAGGAGGAAGCTACTTCTGCTTTAAGTTTCACAATAGATTGATAAATAATAAAAATAATTTTTCTTATCTGAAGGCCATCATTTCCTTGGCCAGGTTTTCCTGAGTATCCCCAATAAGTGACATCAGTTTTGATCTTGCTCCCTACAGACATAACTGATATGGTTTCAGAGTTAATCATGCTATATACTTTTCATATATTTTATTGTAATTAATAGAAGGTTACAGTCTATTCTTCGCCAGATAGAAGGTGCTCTACTTCACAAACATTGATACCCTTTCTCATGTTTTGGTTCCCCCCTCCCGCCCCTCATCTTGTTTTCCCCCCTTCCCTATCCTATTTCAAATAACAACTAAACATATATACTATATATTATATAATATATAACCTAGGGGGGGGAGGGAAATGGGTACCAAGACATGTGAAAGGGTATCAATGTACGTGAATTAATGCACCTTCTATCTGGCAAATATCATGTAACCCTTTTACTAATTACAATAAAAAATGCAATATATATATATATATATATAACCTATATGTATATGGGGTGTGTGTGTGTGTGTGTAATTAGCCTAGGTTTTCTAAACTAGAGAGTAGAGCCACTTGGGACCGGATGACTATATAACTAAGTGAAAGGAGCTGGGTATTAAGGCGGCTTAGCTGAACATTGGATTCTAACCACAGTGTTGTATGTAGAGTCCCTGAATGGACTCTATTCTCCTCGTGTGGCATGCTTACATCAGGCCCAGGGTTATGGTTCCTAAATCTTTGTCTCCAGCCCCACAGCCACATTTGTGAGGAGGACAGTAAGTGCATCCAGACCTTACCAAATACCCCTAGGAGGCAAAATTGCCTCTGGTTGAGAGCCACTGGCCTTGAAATGGGTCAGCTCTTGGATACATTTGAATTAGGAGCTTTGCACTAATTATAAAGCTTCTGAGAATATAGCTCAACTGGTAGGGTAGGAAGCACAAGGCCCTGAGTTCAAACTCTAGTATTACAAATAGATAGATAGAAACATACATACATACATGCATACATACATATACACATATGCAGATTTGTCTCTAAATGATGCCTACCTTGTAGTCAATGAGACCTGAAACAAAATAGCTACTCATGCATGGAGACCAGAGATCTCAAAGGCCATCTAGTCCATAGAAAGGCTATTATGTCAAATGATACTATCACATTTAACTGTGATCCAGTTTTGTTTCCAAAAATCAAACACGCAACAGCATGTCGGTGTTCCACAAAATTATGACAAATAAGGTAAGAGGTGGGTCAAAGGGTGCTAAAAATGTTGAAAGAATGACACAGATCAAGATGCATTGTATACATAAACTGCTTTGTTAAATGGCCAAAAAAAATTCCAATACATACCCTACAAAGTTCAGAAAAGTGAGGGAAGCGGTGGGTTGGGAGGGGAAGATAAGAAGGTTGAAAGAGATGACCTTTATCAAGGTGCACTCTATTCATACACTACTTTGTTGAATGGCCACTCCTTTGTACAACCATTTAAAGATAATAAAAATATTCTTTTCTAAAAGAATCAATTATACTTCTGTGTCTACAAGGTTGGCCAGAGACATGCAGGGGCTATAGGTGAACAAAGGCAACTTTGTTCCAGGAATCTCATGGGGGCAAGAGGAGAAAAGAAAGGAGAAAGGAGAGGAAGAGAGGTGAAGTGGGATAGAGGTAAGAGGGAAGGGGAGGGGAGGGAAAGGAAAGAAAGGGCAGAAGACAGGAGGACAGAAGAGGGGGAGAGGAGATAAGTGGAAGGGAGAGGAGGGGTGGGGGAGGGGGAGGAGAGGAGAGGAGAAAACACATACTGACTTCTAAGGTTTAAGAAAACACATACCACACTGTCACTTCTACTGCCTCATACTACTGGCCTCTCCAGGTCACTTTCTTGCAAATTCAGAGAAAGATAGTAATTTTCTAGGGGGAAAACCCACCATTAGATCTTTGAACTTCAAAGGCCATATTTTCAAAACTACCACTAAAAAGGAGCCCTAGATCCTCAGTTCTCACTAGCCCTGAAAAATACAAAGATGGAGAGGTTTCACTGGCATTCGAATCATGTTTGCAAAACATATTAAGATCTCGGTGGAAAGATACACAACGTACATACCAATTATTTCTGCTACATTTAAGAACCCTTGCTATTGAATCAGAAGCTTAATGATCTTATTGTTTTGTTTTACCCTTGGTAAATAGTGTCATAACCTGAGTTATTTTTCAAGGGAACCTTAAGTACCCATGTTAATTATTGGGTCTGTATTTAGTGTTCTGGTTCTTTGAAGCAAGAATATTAAGTAAATCACTAGCACCTTGACAACAGCCAGCAGCTCAGGGCAGATGTACAAAATGTGTATTTTTGTTCTGCCTTCTTCTGTGCTCTGCATTAGTCATGGCCATATTAGAGAGTACTTAGAGCTGCTTGAGCTTCTCTGTTCTTTAAAGGGAAATACAAGGGAATAAAATGTACCCATCAGCAAAATTAGCATTGGAATGGAATAGATGTTGCCCACTTGTCAGCTCTTCAAGGAGTATCTCCCTTTGGTTTCATTGACTCATCAGTGTTCAAGCTATATTCCCACATATATTTCCCAAGGACCTGATTGAAGAGAACAAATGAGGAAAACTGAATTCAAAGCAAATCTCTATTATTCAAGGTATTCCTTTAAGGAGCAACAACAGACCCTAAGCTATCAGCACAGGTTTCCTGGCTTCCAATCCCAGGTCTTATAGCCCATCTAGTCTGTTTTACAAAATAAAAGAAATTGTGGGTATTTGGGCCTGAAGAAGACATCAGTAATTTGAGCTTTACATATTAAAGTCTCTTCTAATATTCAGAGTACCAAACTCTGGAGTCTCAAATGGACTAGGATAAGGTGACAATATGATAAGACTTTAAGTGAGAATTTTAAGTCTTCCTGATTAAATGTCTGTTCTGTAGGCTAAGCCCCATATTGCTTGAACTCAGGGCCTTAAACTCACACTTAGTTTTTTTGCACAAGACTAGCCCTCTGCCACTTGAGTCATGGCTCCAATTCCAACTTTCTGGTTGTTAGTCAGATATACTCTCCTGAGCAAGCTGGTATCAAATGACAAGCATCCTATCTCAGCCTAAGTAGCTAGGATCACAGGTATGAGCCAATAGCACCTGGCTTCCTGAAGCATAAAAATGCGTTGGCCAGTCCTGAGGCTTGAACTTAGGTTCTGGCTTTTTGTATGTGGTACTGAGGAATGAACTAGGGGTTTTCATGCATTTGCTCTATCACTAGGCCAAACGCCTGGCCCCTGAAATTTGTTTGTTTGTTTGTTTGTTTGCCAGTACTGGGCCTTGAGCTCAGGGCCTGAGCACTGTCCTTAGGCTTTCTCAAGGCTAGAACTCTATCACTTGAGCCATAGTACTGGCTTTTTGCTATGTATGTGGTACTGAGGAATTGAACCCTGGTCTTCATGCATGCTAGGCAACCACTCTACCAGTAGGCCAAACTCCTGGCCCCCCCTGAAGTATGTTTTTTTTGTTGTTGTTTTGTTTTTTGCCAGTCCTGGGCTTGAGCTCAGGGCCTGAGCACTGTCCTTGGAGTTTCTCAAGACTAGAGCTCTACCACTTGAGCCTCAGCACCACTTCCGGCTTTTTTCTACGTATATGGTATCGAGGAATTGAACCCAGGTCTTCCTGTATGTTAGGCAAGCACTCTACCACTAGGCCAAACTCCTGGCACCCCTCCTGAAGTATTTTTGAAGGCACAAACTGAACAAGAATTGGGAATGACAGAATTGCCTATAATCTGCTCTCTGTACAGCAGCTAAACTAACCACAAGATGGGCTCCTCAGTTCCACTTAAAGCCCAATGGCATTCTATCAAGGTGGTAAAAAACAAAAAAAATCCTGAAATCCTTATCCCATCTTCCCCTCCTGCTCCCACAGCTCACATACTTCAGCAACACCATCCTTTTAACACTCTTTAAAATTGCCAATTTAGCTTCCGCTCAGAGCCTCAGTCTTGTGATTTCCTCCTCTTTTCAAGACACTTTTCCATCAGATCTTGCCAAAGTTTATCCTCTTACTTTACCCAGGTCGTCCACTCAAAGGTACTTCTCAACAGTCACCCTCCAATCCAACACTACATCCTGTTCTGACTCTTATCCCTCCCTTGATTTGTGTTCTCCCCAGTATTTATCATTTCCTAAGATTATAGTATATCTTGTTGTGATGATAGTAGGTTCTATAATTAAAACTTGATTTAATATAATGTAATATAAATCGCATTAGCATAAAGAGTAGCATATACAGTTGGCTTTGTGGAATAAATGAGTAATTCCACTCTAATTCTCATAGTAGTCATCTGTTTTTTAGCTCTGAGGCATATAGTTTATAACCTAACTTGGTCTGGATGTCCTGTTTCAAGCACTTTTTGCTCTTGTGTATGTAAAAGTGGGTTTTAAGCATCTAAAAAATCCAACAAACAGGTACTTCTTTTGTGAATTTTGTAGACTGTTCATAGTAGAATTATAATATTCTAATGAAAGATTATATATTCCAGAGATGTAAACAAGCTTTTCTCACATTCTTAAAAGATCCAGTGAATTTGAATCTTTTGGCAGAATTCATTTCTTAAACAATCTGTAATAGGGAGCATCACAAACCACTGCTCAGAAATCATGATATGGGTCCACAATTTAAAAGAAAGGAGGCATCCTCATGAAAAAAATCTTTCTGTCATTTTATCCAACTCATCTGACCACTAGTTCTAGAGTTTAGTCAGCCAAACTTCCCACCGCTCATTCAGAAAGCAGTTCATGGAAACCATTTCAGTCTTTTACCTGTTTATAGCCCAAATGATGAGTTCAAGAGCAAGTATCTGGGTCAAGATCCTGGTGATTAAGATAACAGTGAGAAAAATAAAAAATAAGAATCCTCCTGATATCCACGTTTAGTAAAAGTTAAAAAGAATATATGACAGCTTTTATAAATCTGAATAGCTAAAAGTGGTGAGAATTCATTCTATCATTTGAACATATTCCCAAGTTTGTATCGGAATCTTAATTCATCAGTTTGGCATGTTGTTAGGTGGGGTTTCCTGAGAGATATATGGGCCATATATCCCTCATGAATGGAATAGCACCTTTCTCTCAAAAATGCATCTGTCTTTAATGTCTCTATCTTGTTATGAAGCAGTACAAAGCCTTTACCAAATATGGCTGGCTATCTAATCTTGGACTTTCCAGGATCCAGAACCATGTACCCAAATCAGCTTTCCTTTATACATCACCAGTCCCAAATAGCTTGTAATAGTCACACGATATAAACCAAAACAATCTCCATGTCCATCAACAGTAGAATGGACAAATTGTTATGCAATTCATGTCATGAATTCTGTTACAATAAAAAAGACAAAATGTAACTCGCAAATGCATGCTATAACGTTGATGCATGCTATAGTGTTGGGAGAAAGAAAACAAACACACAAGCTAACCCACTGCCAGGCACTGATGGCTCACAACTGTCATTCTAGCTATTTGGGAAGCTGAGGTTGGGAAGATCTGTGTTGGGGTCCAGCCAGGGCAGAAAAGTTCATGAGACCTCCATCTCAAGCCATAAGTGGGCACGATGTTATTTATCTGTTATTTCAAGCTCCGTGGCAAATTGAAATGGGAAGGATCATGGTGTCAGGTCAGTCTGGGTAGAAAAGATAGTGAGACTCTGTTTCCATGGGAGGAAAAACTGGGCACTATAGCAAGAGCCTGAGACCCTGGTGATAACAGAAAGCCTAAATCTAGGTGGACCATGGCTTAGACATAATGCCCAGATAGGAAATGAGACTTTGGCCTAGAAATAGCAAGTGAAAACAGGGGTGGAGACATGGCTTGGTAGTATTGCACCAATCTAATAAGCAGGAACCTTTTAGTCCAAAACCCCCAGAACCACAAAAAAGTCTACAACTAACTAAATAAATACATAACATGTACTAAATCTTCTATGTAAAACTAAAAGCTCAAAAACATGTAAATTACATATGAAGAAGTCACCTAGTAGTTAGCACTGATGGTTTAAAAGTGAAGGGGACATGAAAGAAGATCATACATCCCAGAACCTCCGGAAGTTGGTAACTATTTCTATACTTAGGTCCTCATTACATAGTTGTGTTAACTTTACCAAAACCCAAATTAATCGCATACTTATAATATATGCATATTCCTATATTTGATTTATATTTCAATAAGAAGTTTACTAAAAGAATACATCCTCATATGTTTAAGGAATTTTAAGCCAAGAAAATCTAAGTCCTCTTGCAGTATTCACAGATTGATCTGCCAATTTTCACATTCATCAAAAACATGTGTTAAAAAGAAGTTGAATTTTTAGCTAAATCTCATAAAAGGGAATTTATTTGATTCTGAAGATGTATAGCATCTTCATGATTGTCAAGATTCAAAGTTACTTTCCAAAATATATCACCCCTGTCTCTTCCTGGCTATTCACCAAAACATCTATATCTTCTTAATCTCTCTCTCTCTCTCTCTCTCTCTCTCTCTCTCTCTCGCCCTATCCTATACCTATATCTGTCCATATTACATCTGTATCAGGTATGTCTGTGTAACTATATCTGAAGAGGAAGACTGATGAAGAAAAGATACTGCCAGTTTTCTTCCACCTCAGCTCATACAATACTTAGAAAGTTATGTCTCATAACTCAATAGGTTGAAATAAGACAAGAAAGAAAGGGATTGAATTAGCAAGCCAACATCCCAAAACAGCTGTAAAACTAAAAGATGAACCATTATTTCTGACATCTTGTGCCCATCTGAGAAGAGATATCTGAGAAGTTGCAAAGGTGTTTTGTCAGCCTCACTGGGTCAAGAAGACAAGAGTGGGACTCAGAGTCCAACTTTCATGCCCAGCTCAGCTTTGAAATGCCTGGGTTTCCCGGATAATTTAAATCCTAAAATTGGAATAAAATAATCATAAATTGCTACTTTATTAGGTAAATGATGATATATATATATAGGTATGTATGTATACACACACACTTCTTTTTGGAAATTCATTATAGGCTAAAGTAACTTGCAAGTGTTTTCTGACGTGTGTAAGTGAAGAAATCAGGTGAAAACAGGAAGAAAAGGTAATATAAGCTGAAAAATTGACATGTCCAGATGCCAATAGCTCATATCTATAATACTAGCCACTAAAGACATTGACATCTGAAGGATAGGAGTTCAAAGCCAGCCCAGGCAAAAGAGAAAAGTTTGCAAGACTCCAACTCCAACAAATAACCAGCAAACAGTAGGGTTGGAAGTATGGCTCAAGTTGTAGTATTGTCAGTTGAGTGGGCAAATGAAAAACAAAACTCATCTTAAACAAAAAGAAAGAGAATTATAGCATATCTTCCTGAAACTTAAAAAGTTGAAATAACTTTATATAACATGTATGTTGACATTTTTAAAAATTGACAAAGATTTGGGGCCAGGAGGGTGGCCTCGTGGTAGAGTGTTTGCCTCACATGCACAAAGACCCAGGTTTGATTCCTCACTACCATGGACATCGAAAAAGCCAGGAGTGGTGCTGTGGCTCAAGTGATAGAGTGCTAGACTTGAGGAAGCTCAAAGACAGTGCTCAGGAGCTGAGTTCAAGCTTGAGGACTAGAAAAAAGACAAAGATTTGTAAACATTTTTTAAAGAACAAAATGAAATTGTATAACTGAAGAACAAATTGGCAAAGGAAAATGATTATAAATGATTAACAAGGGAATAGATAGAGTTAAAGAATTTGTGTATTGGTAGGGTAGAAGAGGGAGGAAAAAAACATCAAATGAAGCATGGAGAGATAAGAAAAATACTAATTTGATCAATAAACTGCTTCATCTAAAATTCTATATCCTTTTTACCATCATCAATCAACAGAACTCTGAATCTATATGCCATAATTCTCAATTCTTTCCCCCAGCATCAATGCATATTTTTGGCTATTTCAGTTTGATATGAAAAGATCCACAGCTGACAATCTTACAAACCACTGTCTGTAGGCTACCTTCTACTTACAGGAGAATTTCATTTCATCTTCCCAGGGTATTTTAAAAAAATTATGTACATGTCTTTTGACTGGGGAAATAGTCTCTAGATAATCATTGTCCCCCACAATTTTATTTTTAACTTCTAATAGTCTGTACTTATATTTTCTGCCTAGAATAGAGTCATTTTGAGTTTCCACTCCATGTGGATTACTAAGAAAGTCTCTTGTGGGGAAGAAAGATATATTGATGTCCCCACCTTCTGGTAGGTTGAAGATACTAGAGTTGGTTGGTTGGTTGGTTGGTGGAGGAGGGAAGTAAAAAAAAAAACAAAGACAGAGAAACAGAGAGAGAATGTTAATTACACAGAATACAGAATCCCCAAAGCCAAAAATCTCAGTACTGCGTTTCTGAGGGCCCCATTCTTCTGACTAAAGCTGTCTTTTGTAATGAGAAACAACTGAGGTAAAGCTCCAAACTATTTCTGAATTCACTACTCACAGATACACTCTCCGCTGCAATCTTAAGATATTTAGGAAATATTATCTCTAAACCTGAGTCAAGTTAGTGATGGAAAGAAAAAATAAAGGAAGTACATGCTAAAGACCAAACATGTGTGGTGACAACTTAGTGGATGACCAGTGTTTCCACTGTGAGATAGCCCCTCTATGAGATAAATCAACTCCTCTCTTCTCATCACTACTTGAAAATATTCATCTGGGACTCAGATTACCTGGCCTAAGATCTAAGCCCTGATCTCTGTGGGATCTACTTGTTTAGAGTTCGTAGTAGAGTTAGCTCCATGAATAACCTCCACATAGCTTTTTATAAAACCTTTTGTCAATTCTGAGCCTTGATGCTTTCACATAAAAGGATCCACACAGAGGATACTTTTGTTCTTGTTCTTGTTGTTTCTAAAATTACTTTCTTAAAAAACACACACAGCAGAATATCTAAAATTCTACACTCTAAAAAGGCAACATTCTATCTTTCAACTTGGGTTGTAGTTATACAATTATTTGCTCTAATATTTTTTAATTGAACTTCGATAACAACCTTCTAAATGTATAATTCTTGACATTATGCTGGAAGAGAAAAAGTAAGTCCTATCAGAGGAAGCCAGTCTAGTACCATTCTTGAATTCATATAAAGTTGGTGTGAATATTGAATGTCGGAGGCAAAAAGCCAAGAGCAGATTGAAGCTTGTAAAACTTCTGAAGCTATACAATACTTTGATGATAAGAAAGAATCAAAGACAGTAGAATGAATTGGAACTTGCAGGGTAAGTAAGATTGTTATAAGTCTATAAAAAGTCCTGTCAATAGTCCTTGGAGGAAATTGAAATCAAAGGATTGGTATTTAATGGTGAAATTTCCTCTTGGCTAATGTGACTATGGACAATGTGGAACAATATAATCTTCTTATAATTAACCAGATGTATTTTTTTTCCTTTTGGCTTTTATTTCTTTTGCAAAACATTTCTCTGGGCCACAACAATATCAAGATAACTAAGATATATACTTTTGAGAAGCAAGTTTACAAATCTCTATGTCATTTAGAACAAATTCCAATTCCTATTTCTACTGAGCTCCCTGACTTCACTTAAAGAATATGCATTCTTCCCTTCTCCATTCCTTGCTAGCACTCTGATACACTTCAGAAAGTGCTTTGCATTTGCTATGCCATCTGCCAAATACTCTCTTCCCTCTTCTTTACATGACTACTTCCTTCTTGTAATTCAGGTTGCTTTTCTGAGTGATGAAAGGGATAATACTGATCAAAATGCATTTTACTTATCAACCCATTTGCAGAATGGCAACATCTTTGTATGATTATTTCCAGATAATGAAATATAATTAAAAATAAAAGCATATAAAAGAAATATTTGAGCTCGGAAGGTGGCTTAGTGGTAGATTGCTTGCCTAACATGCATGAAGCCCTGGATTCAATTCCTTGGTACCCCATACACAGAAAAAGCCAGAAGTGGCACTGTGGCTCAAGTGGTAGAGTGCTACCCTTGAGCAAAAAGAACTCAGAGACAGTACCCAGGCTCTGAGATCAAGCCCCAGAACTGGCAAGGAAAAAAAAGTTTTTCTTGACCTGCAAGATGAAAAAGAAATCTGACGTCCTTCAGAGATTCCCTGCTTCCTCTCTCTAAAGTAGTATTTTTCCCAATCCCTTATATATGAAATCATGTGTTGTTATTTGCTTTTAAATTTTTATTTTTAATCATTATGCCCAAATGGCCAAATCTATGCCTGGCACACAGCAGTCGCACACTATGTATTTTACATTTATTATTATGTATCAGAGAATAGACAATATGTAATATGCTATAAAAGAGCTTTTCAAGTGATTTTTTAACATTCTATTCACTCACAAGATTTGTTTAAATATTATCAAAGAAGTTGGAAGGTAAAAGAAGGTACAATGAGTGCTCTCTGCATTTATGTTTTCTAATATTGGTTGGAGTTATAGGGGGCTCTCTAGATAGGGCCTTTAGCAGGGTTAAGAAAGGTGGAAAGGATTCTTCAAGGTCTGCAATGAGAGAAGATATCCAGGCCAAGTGAACAGCCTCAGAAAAACCACGAAGAGATAAGAATACACAAAAAGTTGCTAGCTCCTCCACTGATTTACAGTAACAGCTTTGTGGCCAGCAATGTCCATGTCAAGCAATTTTAGGACCTTCTATCGTTCATTAGTCATTGCCTATCTAGATTTCAATATAATAATATCTTAGTTTTTTTTTAAAAAAAAAGTTGCTAGCACAGGGGCTGAAAGGAGAAGTAATTCTCGGGCAATGATCTTAGGTAGCTTCGGACTTTTTCTAAAGGTGACAAGGATTAGAAAAGTGCAATGACCTTACCCAATTTATAGACATTTATTCTAATGACAATCTGAGGAATGGATCCTTGCTGGCCTGAGGGACAATGAATTTATGTGTCTGTTTATGCAAGCATATGTGCCTGTGCATAATATTTGGTACATTCACTGGGGAGAGAGAACCCTTCACTTTCATTAGGGCTACCTTTAAAAGGAATTTTAAAATGTTTAAATAATAAATTAAAATGTACACACAGATATGGACATAAAGCAAGAAATATCTGAATTGATAACAATGAGATCTAGCAAAGAAAATGCTTGCCCTTTCAAAGGTGATAAACTGAGTTGTTATATTTTGGAGAAATGCTCAGTTATCCATTATATGTATTATAAGCAAGCATTCATATAGATTGAAATTTTCTAGCAGGCAAGAGAATGACAATTTCGTATTGGTGTAATTTCTTTTTCCTTTTTCTTTTCTTTTTTCACTCTACCTCTTGAACCACACCATCATTTCCAGCTTTTTCTGTGATTAATTGGAGATAAGAGTCTCAGCAACATTCCTGTCTGGGCTGGCTTTTAACCATGATCCTCAGATCTCAACCTCCTGAGTGGCTAGGATTAAAGGCATGAACCACCTAGTGAAAATGGTAATTTCTTAAAGACAGGAAAAATAGCAAACTCAACTCTTAATAAAGGAAAAGAGAACACAATCTATGTGCAAGCATGTACTATGTGATTCTTGTTTGTGACTCAGAACCTGTGCCTTCTTAGGTTGTTGTTTTTCCCTGCTGAACTCTCCCTCCGACCCCCTGTAGATGAACATCCATTCTTTGGTCATCCTTGTGCTACTTTCTGAAGTCTAAAATATCAAAGTTAATCCATCTGCCCTATATTATGATGCTATTATACCAGAAGTAGAAACAGCCTTCAGGTTGAAAACAGTGAAATATTAGTGGTGAGATTAAGGAAAGAAGAATTCAGATGAGATACTGACACCTCAGGAAGATTTGGCATATACACAGCCAATTGTCATCTCTAAATGGGCCAAGGGGCACATTTAGAGAAAAAATAGAGGTCAACCAAGGACATTGGCTAGAGGAGACAACAGGCAGTACCATCAGCTGGCCTGATCCTTGCAGAAGCTATGCACATCCATATGAAGAGGAGGAAGTTGGATTGCAGGAATTGGCGTCAGTAGAAAAAGTTGCAGGAGCCAGGAGATGGAAAAATGTCTGCCATCTGGAGGAACTGTAGAGAGAAGAGTTGGAAGTCATGAAGATTTGGGGCTGGAAAATGGGACAGAAGAGATGTTATAGGGCCAGGATTCTCAGGCTCTGGTCAGGTTTCCTGACAATGTTTTAATTCTGGGAAGCAATGCAGTTTTCACATTTAGTAATGTCAGCAAGAAGAGAAAATAGTTCTGTTTCCAAATCCTCATAAATGCAGATTTTGAACTGACATTTAGGAATGCTGCCTTTTACTATGTAAATGTGATTCACATGAAATCCTATATTAAAAAAAATCCACCGTCACATCTCTGGAACCTTTAACAGCAATTCTACAAAGATTTGTGATTTGTGTTAGTTGTGAAAGAAGTTGTGTCTGTGTTCTGAGATATGAGATTTTCTTATTAGAAACCAGGCATTGGTAGCTCATGCCTGTAATCCTAGCTACTCAGAAAGCTGAGATCCAAAGATCATGATTCCAAGACAGCACAGGCAAGCAAGTCCTTGAGACCCTTATCTCTAACTACCAAAAATCCAGAAGTGACACTGTGGTCCAAAGTGTCCAGGCACTGAGTTCAAGCCCTGTGACCAAAAGAAAATAAATTATGGGAGTAGCCTGATACAGTAAACTTCCAGGGATCAGAAGAAAAAGTCAAAGTGTGATGACAAGTGGAAGCTTTTGAATGAGGCCGTGTGAGATCAGATCCTGCCTCCACCATTTACAAAGTTTGTTATCTTGAACAAACTCTTAGATGCTGTCACTTCCATTTCCTGTAAACCATATAATGAGATTAGGACCCACATCAAACATTTAAGAGGATTTAAATTAAACACAAAAATTTCTTGTAAATTATTCAGTACCTGGCATATTTAAACATTAAATGATTGTTGTATGTCTACTACCCTCATCATTAGTATTCAAGAGGGTTTCCGCAATTATTTGTGAACAATAGCTGTTTAAGATTGAAATCTTTTTTCCAGTGACTTGCTCTACGAATGTCACTGAATGTCTCAACTGCAAAAGAGAAACAGGATCTACGCCCACATTGATTTCAAGAAATTATATCTCAGGCATCATTATTATTGACACACATCTGGTCAATAAGAGTTGGGTTCTTGGTTAACCCTGTAACAAACACACTAGAGGACTAGACATGGCACACAGCCGTTCCAGGTCTCTTGTTTCTTCATCGATAAAGGTGGTTGAATAACAAAATCTTTGTGGTTCATTTGAGTTCTACCATTCTATTACTTTGCATGTTTCACTGTAAATGTGGCACTTGTGAGCCATAAGCAATGTAGCCACTCTTCCCTGGTATCAGTCTGCACTATGAATACCAAATAAGCATGGTATGTAAAGATATGATTTTTACTGGCTGCCTGCTCAGAACAGCCATTTTGTTCTTCCTTTGGCTGGCTGCCTCTCCAGTAAATTCCTGCAGCAGCCCATCTTTATCCCAGCCAGCAAGAGGAAAATGAATTCACCCAGCAGTCCTAGGCATCCCTTCGAATACTGCAGGGAGAGAGCATGCCAGGCATTTCACTGTTAATTATCAGCAGCCTGGCTGCTATGGCCCCCTGCTGTGCCAGTTTGAGAGATGAGACTCTTTACACTGCTTATTAGGCTCAGCTAAATAAATATTACCCGGCATTAGTGTTGTCAGAGATACAGTCTGAATTCAGCTCCCTGGAGTGGCTGTTGGTACCCAAGTTTTTCACCATCAATTTTCCTTCCTGTTTACCCTTCCCTTAGCAGGGAACAGCCTATCTTTTTCCTTTCTGGATTCTAATATTATGAGACTGAAATGATGTCACTGATTTAGCCCCTTTGCTTAAGATAATCAATGACGTGCTATTAGATTAATGGATTCCAGCACTGATTATTTCCTAGTCCTGCTCTTACAAATTTCAAAAATTCCCAGCTAATGTAGTTTATGTTAGAATCGTTTCCCCACTCCTCTCCAAGAGTGGGTTTGGAAAAGCTTTATTGGCTTAAAAATGACTACATGACCCTCATCAGGCTAATTATGGTCCAAAAGAATTAATGCCTAAGCCATTTGAAAAACAGCCATTCTCTTTGTAGCTGAATATTTGGCCTAGAAAATAATACACTAGAAACTGCTATTAAGCTATTTTGTATGCTTAAAGACAAAAACTACTAAGCATGGAGCCAACACTAGAAATGGTAAAAAAAAAAAAAAAAAGAAAAAGAATTAAAGAAAAGAAAGAACTAGAGAAAAGAAATTCATTTCTGGTCCAAGTACTTAAAAAACTAGATCAGGCTTTACTGGAAGCCACCCTAGTCTTTGGACATCTCAGTTTTGCAATGTTTTCTTTGTTATTCAAATTAATTTTAATTTTTCAAATTTTTATTTTAATTTTATCTTTAAGTAGTTGTATAAAGGAGTTGTTATTTAGCAAAGTAATATATGAATATAACAAATATATGAATAAATGAATATATGTACATATAGGTATGCACATACACATGTACATTGTAAGTTATCTCTTCTGCATGCTTATTTAAAGCAAGTGTCCTGGTCATTTTCACTCAGACCTCACTACAGTAATGCTCTTGTAGCTAAATTTAAAATCCTGACATTATATCCACCTCCCTGATTCCACCAAATTGAATCTTAAAAGACTTAAAGCCTCTTGGATATAGAAATTAACTTAAAGGAAGCAATCTAGTAATTTTGCCCCAGTACCAAACAGTCCAGAAGAGCTAGGTAATAAGCAGCCCTCAACCAAAGTCTGCAAGGATACATGTTGCAGTTCCATTGCTCCCTTGGCATAAGACTGACATATGAATTCTACATGCATGCTAGGGTTTTCCATGGGATGGAATCTAATTTATTTGATCACGTTATCACTTTCTCACTTTTCGATTGGTCTATTGGAACCAACTTATAGCTCAGTTACACTAGTACTCCTTAACTTATGATAGGGCTATATACTGATAAAATTATTATCATTGGATGAAACCATTGTAACTCAATAATACACTCAATACCCCTAGCCTACTCCATCTCCTAGCTTGGCAACATACCATACTGCAAAGAAGCATTTGTCTCCCCTTGTGGTCCTCTGCTCACTGCTGCTGACCAGCATGACAAGAGAGTTTCAGATTTATGTCCTTAGTCCAGAAAAATGCAAAAAAATCAAGAATCTGATTTTTCTTGATACGTGTCTTTCTAACATCCTGATAAAGAATTGTAAGTCAACTTATGGTAAATTGGGAATCATTTATAGTTGGGACTTTATTTATTTATACTTGAGACTATAAGGAGTTTGTAAAAAAAAAAAAGTAACATCTGCTTATAACTTCTAAGTGATAAATAAGGTGCTAAAAGAAAGATATTTAAGTAATGAGTAGGTATTATGTTTGGTTTATATTATTTTTACCCTTCCATCCTCAAATAAACAGATTATTTAAACCCAGACTTAGCCTAGAAGGAAGCTATGAATTAAAGACCCATGAAGACAAAGCATTCCTTACCTACAGGTGCTGTCCAAACAAGGAAGATTTTAGGGACAAAAAGAGAAATGAAAGTATGAATTAATCAAGGTATGAAGAATGCTTATAAAGCCTCAGACTTCTGAAGTTATTAATTTGTGGCCTTGAAAAATGAGCAACCAAGGCAGATCTATACTCTGGATATACTTTCTCCCCCATGAAACCTCTCTTCAGCTCCTCAATCCTCCACACTAAGAAAAACAGCATAAGGTATGGTGCACTCCAAATAGTATTTGTCAAATGAAAAAGTCACTTTTAAATAATGCACTCCCTGACTAACTCCCTGATGGGATATTATCTGTAATTTACATGAAAAAAAGGAATGTTAAAACACAGATTCCTTCGATTTATTTTTTTGTGGCACTTTAAGAAATTCATTCACTTTAATATTGATGGGGAAACACCCACTTCTTGACTGAGTTCCTTTCTATATTCAATCTTAAATCCTGGCTGAAGAACACAGATGGTCAAAGGCAATTCCATTGCACTCCTGTTAAAAAACATAATCATAGAACAGAGAAAGTAATACATTCTAGACAAAATGGCTCTATCTTCCCAATAAGGATAGCGAAGACACAATGTCTCAGGAGACATAACTGTACCAGACTTAAAGGATATCTACTCCAATTCACACCTGTAAAGGATGAGGAAAGAGATGAATGAATTAATGACATTCTTTACTCAATAATTCATAGCTAATTAGAGACATTCGATTCATTTTTGTTTTATTTTATTTTGCAGTGCTGGGGAATGAACTCAGGACCTTGTTCATATGAGGAAAGTGCTGTAACATTAAGCCACACCCCCAGCCCAGAACCTAAAATATCTTAAATGCATTACCTTCATACTATCCTCATTAATTTTCATTTGCCTTTTGCTGAATTCACATGCTTGTTTTAAAACCTATGTTAGATACAATATGGGATCTTTATTCTTATAAAACCTAGCATTGTGTCATTGCATTTGGTAGCCTTGGGCTAATAGTTGAATTGGGAAGAGACCTTCCCACAAAATGAGCATTATTACCCAGACATTACCTTTTTTAATCATGGCCTTTTATTCTCCCTTTAGCCTTAGTCATCAGCTTATACTGGAGATTCAATCTTAATCCATTTGGTTTGATGCTCACCTCAGATTTCAGACCCCTTCCTGGGTCTAAGCCCAGGTTCTTGCAGAGCCAGAAAAATGTCAGAAGCCATATGGACTTGGTAAGCTACCTCCTGAATAAGGTTGGATGGTACTCACCTAGAAACCATTTCTCTCCAACAGATAAAACAGATGGCATTCCACATATAAATATGCATAATGTAGACTTCTAAGATTGCTAAATAAGTATGTATTTTTAGAGGGATTCACAAAAATCAAGATTTTTTTAAGTAAATGAAGTGAAAGCCAAGCCAAGGGAAACAGAAGACATTGTTGAAAGCTTGTGCATTTCTCTGTATTTGTTGGCACTGACCTCCCCAGCATGTTCCAACTTCTAGAGAAATCAATGGAAAATAGCCAGGAAACAGTAAGTGGAAACTGCCACAATGTTGACTCCAGAACTCCATGGTATGAGACTCTGGAAAGGCTAGGGATGGCAAAATTTCACATTCAGAAGAATAAGAAATGAGATGAATATTTATTTCCTTGGTTTCTTATTTTCTTTCCTGACCCCTCATTAATAATTACATCCTAAGTATCCTATCCTCAACTCCACTTGCCTCAATCTAGCTGCCCCAGGAACAAGACTGAAAGATCATAAAGTAATGTAAGTCATAAGCCCTCCAGATGCTCCAGATGCTCTTTTACAAGCATCCAAGGGCTTTGAGCTCTTTGCACAGTGATACCACCTTACCTACTCAGTAATATCATGTCTACAGAACACTTTCCTGGTCAAGATCTCATTTGATTTGATCTTTCTAACAACCCCATGAGATAGAGCAGGAATTTTTTAAATTCTATTTTATATATAAGGAAATAGAGGCTCGGAGAAGTTCAATGATCATACCACTGGGGTATGAGCTCATAACTGACTGCTCGATTCTGTCAAGCAGTTACATCTGATCTGGAAGTCACCAAGGAATCAACAGCTGAAAAGTCTTCACAGGAAAATATTTCAACAACCTAATTTCAACAGTTGCTAGAACAATCTAATCCATGAGTTAACTGATTCTAAGAAATTAGAAAATGAGAGGATATAATGCCATGATATTCCCATATGGTAGGGACATTCCAAATGCAGAAACTAAAATCTTATTTATGCATTACCGATGCTAGCCAGTAACTTTTCCCTATATCTCTGAACTTTTGTAATTCTTCTTAGTAGTAGTAGGATGTATTTCTTGCTTCATTGATAATGTGTGTGGCAATGAAATGTTGGCAAAAGCAAGCAGACTGGAAATGGACTCATTTGAGTTTTCCCTCTTGTGTACCTATTAACTGTTCATGGTAATTCAATTGAACAAGGAAAATAATGTAAACAGATGTAAAGTTAATCCACAACATTGCGCCAAACCCATTTGGACTTGCTATACAGGTCATCTAACCTTCCATCAACAAATGATTCATGAATAAGAGGAAAGATTTTTGCTGATAAGTATTGACTGAGGGCTGATTTGTTATAGAATAATAACTGACTGATTTACTACTTTTCTTTCATCTTCTTGCCTCCAGTTCAATGGAACCAGACTCTTTGTAATCATGACTCGCTAGTTCTTTCCAAGCAGTGAATCATCACTTCTAAGTCGTCCTTCAGTAGATGTTTCAAAATCTCATCTCATTTCAAAATGTCGTGATAGAATTATAAAAATTTAATATTAGAGACCAAGATGATAGGTGGCGTAACACCCTTGAAAGATAATACCATGGATGCTACATAAGTATTTAATGAGTAATTAAAAATTTGCAGACATTCAACAGCTACTTTATGTTGAACACGTTATTGCTGTATAACAAGTCCTCAACACAATGGTTTCCAACAACAATCTTTTTATTAGTCATGTGCCGGCAGTTGACTGGAGGTTAGTTTACCTACACTGGAACTGGATGGGTTTCACTCAATACAAAAAAAATCTAATTCCCAAAGTAGGCTTAATTTCAAGAGCCCAAGAAAACAAAATTCTCTAGAAACCAGCCACCATCAGTCTCTAGAAAACTATGTAATTTCTAGATGCTTTATAAGCTCAAATCCTATATTCTCTAAGTAGCTACTATTGAGGTATGGTAGAAGGAGAAGAATGGATATATATGCCAGTCTTGGGCTTGAGCTCAGGGCCTGAGAACTGTCCTTGGACTTTCTCAAGGGCAGAGCTCTACCATTTGAGCCTCAGCACCACTTCCAGCTTTTTTCTATGTATGTGGTACTAAGGAATCAAACCTGGGTCTTTGTGCATGCTATGCAAGCACTCTGCCACTAGGCCAAACTCCTGGCTCCTATAAATTCTTTTATAGGAAAGAGGACTTGTTCTCTGGGAACAAGTTCCTGTAGATAATAAAAATTTATGATAAGATTTACTAAAGAAATAAGGAAGGCAAATAAGTCTCAGCCCCTTCTCTACCCATTAATCCATCATCCTTGCATTTCATATCAGTTTGCTCCATTCTATTTGTCACCCCAACTCTCCCTGACTCCAAATCTATGATTGAACCATCAAAATCCCCTAAGTATATTTTCTGGTCCTATTTCCTTTGAGTCCTTTGGCACAGTGCTGATTTCAGACTTGACTCTTGATACTTATAGATTATCCATTTTGGCTCTCAACTCTGTTTCTAATGTGCCCCATTAGGCTGTTTTATGCAGAACCCCCATCTTGAGTGCAGTCCCACATAGGTGAATTTGATTCATAATGTTATTCTTCCAAATAGCATCATGCTGGGCCCTGGGGTTCTTGCTAGAGCACTTACAAAGCATCTTTTTCCACACGAAATTTAACCCTCACAATGGTGCTTCTAGGATGCAGGAGGCTAGTATGTGCTTAACTGTTCAAATGAGGACTCGGAGTACAAAGAAGCTCGCTGAATTAATATAACAACGCTACCAAGAAATAGACTCATTTTTTTCTACCTCCAACTCTGGGATTCATTTCTTTGCATCATGCTATTTTTAAAAGTACTAGCACTGCTAAAATTCCTGGACATGCTTTATAAGACTCAACCTTAGAAGAGAAAGTAAGTCGTTGCTAAGAAAAGGAATGGTTGGTATGGCTAAAAACTGGCTGCAAGAGAACTAAAATACTTAGAATGCTCTTTTTATTTTCTCCCAATGATTATCAGCCACATTCCAACATATCAATGCAGAACTTAGAGTTCTGTGTTCAACTGGAAAGACTCACTTCTCCTAAAATAACTCCAGATTTAGTGAGTAGCATACACTTCAGTACCGACTTCCAGAATTTCATAAATTTTGGCTTCCAGACAAACTTTCCAAGTCACCTAAAGAAGAAATACCAGGAAAGACTGGTATTTGGAAGGCGTTGTAAGCCTTCCAAAATGTATAGGAACTTATCCTTTTTATAAATATCTACATCCCAAAAGAATTATCTTCCATTCGTTGAGCTTTTGAAATTAGAGGACCCTAAACTAGCACATGTTGCTTAGAAGGTACCCAGCATCCCCAGCACCCATGGTCCAATTCAGTTTCATTCTGCGATTCTTTCCAGATAAGCAGCTTGAGCTTGGGACAAAAAAAAAAAAAAAAAAGCTCTAAGTTAGGAGTAGAGAAGAGTTCTATTTTATTTCAGGCTGTGCCACTAACTGATTGGATGAAATCCAACAAATCTCATGGTCTGTCCTAACCCTCTTCTTCCCTCTCAATGTGCCAGGTATAGAGAATAGAAGAGTTCACAAGACAGAACCTTGGCTCTTGGGAAACTCACATTGTGAGAGTATGTCTGGTAAACAAATACACATATTTTTAAGGAAGGCATGAGATAAAAGCAAAAAGGATTAATGAGGTAAAGCCATAAACAGGATACTGTTATGGATTGGATGGTCTTTTGAGCTGTGAAATAAAGTAAGTATCAAGGTAGGAGGGATAGCAAATAAGAAGGCCCAGGGGCAGTGTCTGGTGAGTTCAAAGAATTGGGAGAAGAACAGTATCCAGTATGATAGGAGCCAAGGGTAGAAAGAGGAAAATGGGCGAAGAGGAAGTGAGAAATAACAGGGACCAGGGATGGAAGGTCTTCTAGATTTAATAATGACCCTGGCTAGGAGGTATGGGAGAGGCCTGAGTAGATGAAAGTAAGCTCTAACTTGGGCTTTCCCAGTGACCTTGGCAGCTGTTTGAAGGCAAAACAGCTATTCCACACCTGGAAACAGACCTATATAGGTTAGAGAAGCAGAGGCTTCCTGTTCCTGTATGAGCTGAGATCTCACAGCACAGGCTTTGTGGAACAAATCTCTGCCCATATTGATTGAAGCACATGCCAGGCCTGAGGTGGTTCCTTCATTCATTTCACTGGGTCAAGTATTCCCGTTCCTCTGCTATTAGGACACAGCTCCTGACTCCACTCACAAGGGGCAAAGTTCCTCTGCCTCAATTCTAATGACATCAACAACTGCTGTGAAACCCCGGGACCCTCTGTAATCTCAGCACCTCTGCAGCTCAGGCTGGTTTTGCTAGGACATACCTTTGGGTATGTTTGCCAGGGACATGACCAGTTGCTTTTCCTCATTTCCATAGATCCACTGGAAAAAGGCAGTGGAGTTAGAATAACGTGGCTTTCACCCATCAGAGCCGTTATTTAGTGGACGCAGAAAGCTTGGAGATTACACTTCCTTTTGCTTTTTCTGAGTCCACCTGCTTAGCTTGTGAATTCATCCAGATACAACCGTATTGATATCCCTAGAACAACCATAAACTGCATTTCTAGTCTCCTGCAGACAGACCGACATTGAAGCTTAGAGTCTGGGTAGGAGGAGGAGGGGTGGCTGGGTTGGAAACAGCACTCTTCTGGCTCTCCTGGAACTGTGGCCTCTCAGGTTTAGCTGCTTCCAAAAGTCCTGAATCACCTCATGGCATGTGAGGGTTCCTTTGTCCCCCCTTTTCCCCTGGTGCCAGCTTCCTGACGTGAAAGCAATACCGAAGCGATGCAATCATCTTCCCTCTGCAAAGACCCTGGGCTGTGGTGACAGTCCCCCTGGGGAGCAGTGGGGGAGGGCACTGGGGACTGGGGTGCGGGCGGGCCGGGCTCCCAGGAGGAGGGGGGGGGACGTGGGGACCGTGGGTGGAGGAAATCTGTCCCGCCAGGCCTGCCGCAGTGAGCTGGGTGACGGTGATTCGTTCTTGGGGCACCGGCTGGGAGGCGGGGTTCCTGACTCACTGCGCCACTGGCGGGGGCCGGGGGGGGGGGGGGGAACTGCCGAGTAGCCAGGGATGGAGAGGTGCCTCCCCCGCCCCCGGCAATCTCGTGGGGGGCGGGGAGACGTAGGCTGCTTTCCAGGCAATCCCTGGGTCAAGGCGTGGGGGGGGGGGTCCTGTGAGCTTTCCAAACAGCGCATTTCCGCTAGAGACCTTGGGGGCGTGGTGCTGTCATCGCCTCGTCTGTGGTTTTCCAGTCTGCTCTCCCTCCTTCCCTCCGTCCTTCCCTTCTTCCCACCTTCACTCAAGACCCCGCGACAGCAGAGGTCCACACCTCCTTGATGAAGTCGGGGTGGGAGGCGCTCGCTTTGGGCACTATCGGAGTAATTAGTAAACAGCAGTGGGGGGTGGCTGGGGAGGGAAGATGATAGGGAGGAGGGGGAGGGAGAGTTCAAGGAGGGACTTTCCTCCACCTCTGCAGAAGTGTATGCCACCTCCCGAGATGACAAGGGACTCTCTTCCACCTCCCCCTGCCCCAACCACCTACCAAGCTCCCTCTTTTACACTCTGGGTTGTCTTGCCAAAGTATGTTTCTGACTTAGTCTAGGTGCTCAGGAGCGAAGGAAAGGCACATGGGATGTCTTTTAAGCTCTTAGAAAATAGCGGGGAGGTCACCAGCAGAATAAACCCCCCAGTGATCCCTGACTGCTCCAGATGAATGTAACCAGAACTCACTTAACTGGCAAGGATACTGAGGGAGGAAGATAGACAGGAATCCAGGTTTTTCATCACTTTGTCAATTCCCTCCCTCCCCACCCCCACCCACCTAACACACAAACAACAGGGCAACCTGCCCTTGCCTTTCCCTGATTGTTCTTTTCATTTCTCCAAAATGAAATCTGTAGTAGAAGGCTCCAGAAAGCTGTTTGCCCCGGAGCTTTGACCTTGCTAGGAGAAGTCATGGAATTCTGGGTGCAGAGCCCCAGACAGCTGCAGCCTCTGAAACCTCCACACACCCTAGGGCTGTGCTCAGCTGTCAGTCCCAACCCTTCCCTCCACCTCCCACCTCCCACCCCATTCCACTCCAGGCTCTGGCAAGTTTCTGGGGCATCTCTCTGCACACAGCGTGGTGTGCCTCCTGCAGCAACAAACCCAGATTTTTGCCATCTCATCCCCACATTTGCAGACTCCAGATGGCTTCTTGTGATTGGTCAAAACTTTTCCCCACTCTGGAGCTATGAGGAGAATCCAGTCCTCCAACCAGCTGGGGGAAAATAACTGCGTAGCAACCGAGATGAGATTGTTCCACTAGGCCCTTATGGGATCCGGGGGAGTCAAGCATGAGCTCAGCAGGCAGAGGGGTTAGGGACTCCCCAGGGTTTGTGTATTTGATCCTGGGGGAAGCCCTTTGAGAAGAGAACTAACCTCCTGTACTTTTCATCTGGTAATGGTTGTGTCATAATGCATTGGGTAGGCTTTCTAGAACAAAACGTTTCTCAAGATTTAATTTGAAAACATTGTTTATCAGGGCTAGAAGCTTGTGTTCTACCTCAGATTAAAAGCAACTAGAACTTTCTGTCTGCCTAGCCAAGTCCCTGTGGTACCTCTGCCCAACACTGACCCTTGGTGGTAGAGGGATGGGGAGAGGCATCTCCAGGATGATGCCCTCATTAGCTAGTAATACCTCTATTGTAGCCATTCTCTGTTCTGGCTCTTCCAGGGAATTTCCTGAAGAGTTTAGAGTGAGACTAGTTTCCAGACCATCCCTAAGACTGAGTAAACCACAATTGGTAAGGTGATTCCTAGCAGATTTCAACTATTCCATGCTCGTGATAGCTCTCATTGTTGGCATGGGCTTTCTGATGTGCTTCCTTTACCTCTTCATCTCCATAACCCAGGGACCCCTCCTAAAATACTGTTCTTTTTTCCTCTTGGTACTAGCAAGTTACTAGTGTGACTGATCTTTGGTTTTTTGTTCTGTTTTGTTTTAGTTCTCCTGGGAAAAGGAATTGTAACGGGTAATGTAAGAAGGTCCAATGAGCATCGTTCTCACTAATGTGGAAACAGTATGTGGGAAGGGAAAACAAAGTCTTGGGCTCCAACAGACATTTTGTTACCACATGGAGAAAGTCTGCTTGTAAATTAAGGCACCATGAAGGGGAAAAAAGGAGATTAAGGATGAAATAAAAAGAAACTAAACCCTATTTTAACCTTATCTGAAGCCAGATTACCCTACCCAACCCCCACTCCTAGTAACAGAAATGAATAGATTTACTCATGCCAATTTGAGCTGTCTCTTTTATGTATGACATCCTAACAGAATTCATCTCTTTCCTACTAGGTATTTCCCGGAAGTACAGAAAACTAAGTTCTAACAGAATATCCAAGAAGTGAGCTTAGATGTTCAAGGTCAAAGATATAGGATCCTAATGATAACAAAAATGGTACTTGACCACTCTCAAGGATGGTGGATCACTTAAAAAGAAGTGAACAGGACTAAACCAACATGTTCTAGCCATTACTTTCTTCCATGAACATCAGGAACTGTGGCAACTTAATATTAGCTAAATATGAAAGAGCTTAACACAGGAAGAAACAGGTTCCAGGACTAAATTTTAATCATGTCTGTTAGAGCTTGTTCAGTCATCAATATGATTAATGCAACCCCTTCTATCCCTAGGCACTCCACTCCTTCCCTCAATTTTCTTCATTTTAAAAAATATACATTAAATTTTATGACTGTATCTCCCCTTTTCTCTTCATCCATTGGTATATAAGAAGTTATAGAAGCATGTAAAACCATTCAGAACAGATCATCAAGACGGTAACACTGGATGGTTTAGATTTCATTCTTTGTCAGGGCTGGTTCCCTGGAAATGTGTCCTTTGTCCACAGGTGCGAGTGAAACTAAAGTACTCACTGAATTGTAGAATGGAAAGTTCTATCAGTGAGTAATTGATGCATAACAAGCCATTCCAAAATTTAGTAAGCCGAGTGGATTACCTGTCTTAACCTTGTCTAGAACAGCTATTTGAGCTGGAATCAGCTGGATGGTTCTTCTGGTGTCAATTTGGTTCACTCATGATTTTGGAGTCAGTTTCTGATCAACGTAGAAGTTCTCTCTCTGAAGTTGAGAAATAATGGCTAAGGTAATCAAGGTGACTGTGACAGATATATCTTAAGTGCCTTCCACAAACCAGCCTAGGCTAGTTCTCATAGTCCTTGTGCTGGTCTCAAAAGTAGGAAGCATATTATACAAGATCTCTTGAGATCCAGGCCAGGAATTGTGCATTTACTATCATTACACCACATTTAGTTTATCAAAGCAAGTCACATCCTAATTTGTGATGGAAGGGACTTAAAAAATTACATTGTGGAAAGCAGTCTTGCACACCCTTCCTCATTTAACAGAAGAGAAATGAAAGCCAATGAGTTTAACCCAGGTTCTCCTCTGATTATTCAGACCTTCCCACTGATACTCTGTCGGCAAGGATGTTTGACCCTGTCTACAATACCACTTGTTTTCTTTTGCTGTTGTTGTTTGCTTGTCAGTTGTGGGGCTAGGACTCTGGGCCTGGGTGCTGTCCCTGAGCTCTTCAGCTCAAGGCTAATGCCCTACGCCTGGAGCCACTTCCGGTTTTCTAGTGATTAATTGGAGAGAAGAGTCTCACAGACTTTTTAGTGCCCGGGCTGGCTTTGAACCTCGATTCTCACATGTCAGCCTTCTGTGCAGCTAGGATTACAGGCATGAACCATAGTGTCCAGCCCACTTGTTGTTGTTGTTGTTGTTTTTTTGAAAACAATTATTTCCCATGAGATGATGGTCATTTGGATCCTAGACACAATATGGTTAAGGCATTCTTTTCCCAAATTTTCTGTCTCTCAATGAAACAAAATTGGCACTCTTACTCTCGAAGTAAATCCAGTTTATTGAAGTCTTGGCAGAGCGGTAAGAACACAACAGAAAACAGGGTGCACATGGTCCCATCTTCACAGAGCAATGGGGTTATTTACAATTTAGATAGTATGGCTAGGACTTGATCCAAGATCATCCCATACTCCTCTGCTTCTATTGTTCATTGCTAAGATTCTCCCCAGGCTGCTTTGTATATCAAAGGCAGTTGTTTCCATCTGAAGTAGTGCCAATGCAGATTTATCAATGGGGCTCCTAGCCCTTCTTCATTTTCCTCTCTATTCCTCACTTCAAAAAGTTCTCTCTGATCACTCAACTTCTTGTCCCCCTGCCTTTGTGGGGTAAAGACTCAGACTTTCTGATGGTGAATCTGCATAATGCATGGAGACCTTTTACAAGAAGCAGGAGGAAGAAAGGAAGAAAATGATAAGACAGGAAGTTTGAGTATGGAAGGGTTGAGGAGAGAACTAGAAAGGAGAGATCTGGAGGCTGAGCGGAACTATAGGCTGGAAAGAAAACTAGAAAGAGAATTATGTTTAACTGCTATACTGAGTTATGACAGCTATCTCATATTTTTCCTCCAGATGTTCAAGTAAAGTTTGATCTCTTATTTTTATTGCTTTGGGCTTCTAACTTTGTTGGATTTTTAATGTAACATTCTGGCGGGCCTGGGCCACATGGGAACTGAGAATTTATCTGGAGCAAGTTTAATTAAGAATCAGGAAAACCAAAGTAGTGCCTTCACAAATCAAATACCTTCCAAATTAAAGCATTAGCTGTTCTTTTCTTTAGGAATAGAAAAAAATAAGCCTAAACATCATAACACATCTAGGTCCAATTGTGTTTGCTCTAATAACATTTTTCTATTCCAAGATTCTAATTAGAATACCACATTACATGTAGTTTTCATGTCTTCTTAGGCTCCTCTGAGCAGTAAAAATTTTTCAGACTGTTGTTTTAGTTTTGTTTTTGAAGGATCTCAGTAGTTTTGAAAAGAGTAACCAGATATTTTGTAGACTTTCCTTCGATTTTAATTTTTCTGATTTTTTTCAAGATTAGACTTGCGTTATGAGCTGAAGGAGGATTACCACAGAGACAAACTGGCTTTTTTTTTCCAGTTCTGGGGCTTGAACTCAGGGCCTGGGCACTGTCCTTAGGTTTTCTCAAGGCTAGCTCTCTACCCTTGAGCCACAGCACCACTTCCAGCTTTTTTTGTATATATGGTACCAAGGAATCAAACCCAGGACTTTGTGCATGCCAGGTAAGCACTCTACTAATAGACCACACTTCCGGCCCCAAACTGATATTTTTAACTTATCATATCATGATATCATATCAAGTATACAATCAACATAAAGTATTACTAATGATGCTGACTTTGATCTTCTGGTTAAGGTAGGGTTTGCCAGGTTCATCTAATAGAAAGCCATTTCTTTTTTTGCTCAATGACATGGATGACATAGTTCTGTGAGATGAGCCATTTCTAGTTTTGGACAGAATGCAGATTTCAATGGATAAACTCTTTTATATCGGCCAATATCATTGGAGTTGGGCTTGCATGCAGTATAGATTGTGAATGCCACAGTCAAATGGACCAAATGTGTTATTCTTCCTGCTTCTCTGTCTCTACCCTGTTTGTAGAACTTAAGTGGAGAGGGAGAGGCAGACGACAACTAAATACAATTATAATCTGAATTATTCTTAATGAGTTGTCACATTAACACTTGTCACTCAGTTATTTTTTAAAAAGGCTCATTTTTAAATTGCATAATTCCTATCAGCTTACATGATTATAATGAAACTAGCCTCCTTTAATTAACAAAATTTTAATTGCAAATTAATATACTCATTGTAGGAAATAAGAGTTCTTATTACTTGTAATGCCAGAAGCTATAAAGCAAACAAATGTCTTGTGTATGTATTTAAATATATGCATAGATAGTAAGCCTCTATTTTGTGCCCTGTTTTTTTTTGTTTGTTTGTTTGTTTGTTTGTTTTTGCCAGTCGTGAGCTTGTGCTCAGGGCCTGACCACTGTCCTTGGACTTTCTCAAGGTTAGAGCTCTACCACTTGAGCCTCAGCACCATTTCTGTTTTTTTTCTATGTGTGTGGTACCGAGGAATCGAACCTGGGTCTTCGTGCATGCTAGGCAAGCACTCTACCACTAGGCCAAACTCCTGGCTGTGCCCTGTTTTATTAACAAACTACTGTGAAAAGTTTGCTCCGACATAAAATATTTTAAAGAACTACTTATTATTTACTTTGAGGTATATGTCAGTTTTATTCTTCTTAAACATGTGAGGTTTTCCCAAATTTTTCTTTTTTTTTAACCACCATACTCAAATCTCAGCTTCCAAGTAGCTAGGGTTACAGACTTGAGTCTCTGGCACCTGTCTAAACTGCTGATTCTTTTTTTTTATTTTTGCCACTCCTGGGGCTTGAACTTAGAGCCTTGGCACTGTACTTGAGATTTCTCAAGGCTAGTGCTCTAACACTTGAGCCAACGCACCACTTCTGGCTTTTTTGTGTATGTGGTACCAAGGAATCGAGCCCAGAGCTTCATGCACGTTTGGCAAACACTCTACCAATAAGTCATATTCCCAGTCCCACAATTTTGTCTTCATAAATAATGCTCTAATATTTGCCAACAGATTTCAAAGCAGTATGGATTTCTTTTGTTCTTTCCTCTTTATATTGGACATAATAGTAGCACTAGAAATATGCCACTGTAAGAGAAAATACTCTTCAATCTGTTTTAAGGAAGTATGCTTTTGTTTGTTTGTCAGTTTGTATTTGTTATGTTGTGGTACAGTACTCAGGGCCTTGCACTTGCTAAGCAGATACTCTACCACTTGAATCATGCCCAAGGAATATATTTTAAAATATTTCTTATTACAAGAGAAATAACATGGACTAATGAAACAATTTCATTGGGAATTTTTTTTTTTTTTGCCAGTCCTGGGCTTGAGCTTAGGGCCTGAGCACTGTCCTTGGACTTTCTCAAGGCTAGAGCTCTACCACTTGAGCCTCAGCACCATTTCTGGCTTTTATCTATGTATGTGGTACCGAGGAATCAAACCTGGGTCTTCATGCATGCTAGGCAAGCACTTTAACCACTAGGCCAAACTCCCGGCCCCTTCATTGGGAATTTTTAATGAATATAACTAGAACGTCATAGATAAAGCTAATCTCCTTGTTCCTATTTATCCTCTCTTTTCCTCTCTCAAGTAACCGACAGTCATAAATCAGGTGGGTATCTCTAAGTCCAAATGTTTATAATTTTACCACCCACATACAGAAAATATACAGAGTTGCTATTTTCTATAGCCAATGTTATTGGCCTGAATATAATATATGGACATTTCTTTTTTATCGTTGAGATAAAGTATAGACAGGTTACAGATACATTCATCAGGTAGTAGGTGCATTACTATCATGCACACTGATACCCTTTATCATGTACATGTGGACATTTTTATTTCCACTCAGTATTTCTTTTTATCACTTACTGCTGCTGCTATGTAACATTCCATGTGATTTAATATATTCTCTTTATATGTTTTATTGATGGTTGGATTGTTTCCAAATTTTCCCTAATTAACTAATACTACAGTTTATATATTAATTTGCTTCCATTGTTACAGACTGCAGAATTTCAGCCTTCTTTTAGTTAATATTTGCCTAGTATAACAAACATCTCTTCTTTTTTGTCAATTGTGGGATTTGAACTCAGAGTCTGGGAGCTGTCCCTCTTTGTGCTCAAGGTTAGTGCTTAAGCACAAACCTGAACCACAGCACCATTTCTGGTGTTTTTGTTTTTCTGAGTAGTTAACTGGAGATAAGAGTCTCATAGGGACTTTTCTGCCAAGCTGTCTTCAAACCAAGATCCTCAGATCTCATCCTCCTGAGTAGCTAGAATTACAGGCATGAGCTACCAGTGCCTAGGAGCAAATGTCTTTTATATTCCTTTATTTCTAACTTTTCTGAGCCTTCTTTTGAGTGTTTCTTTGGAAAGTATCAAATAGATGAATATTTTTGTTTGTTGCTGAAGATTGCAATAAGGGTTTTTTGGGGGTTTTTTTTTGCCAGTCCTGGGCTTGAGCTCAGGGCCTGAGCACTGTCCTTGGACTTTCTCAAGGCTAGAGCTCTACCACTTGAGCCTCAGCACCACTTCCGGCTTTTTCTATATATGTGGTACCAAGGAATCGAACCAGGGTCTTTGTGCATGCTAGGCAAGCACTTTAACCACTAGGCCAAATTCCCAGCCCAATGCAATAAGGGTTTTGCTCAGCCTCTTACACTGAACTATCAGTTTTTACCAATCTGATCATCTCTGCAGTATATGTATAATAATATAGTTATATAAATGTATAATACATAACCATATAAATATAATATATATGTCTATATACACATACACACATATTATTACTGGTACTCTTGGATTCCTCACAGCCATTTTGTTTTGTGCATTTGTTTTAGGGATATTTTTCTGTTTTTTCTCTTGGCTTCTGAAGTTTACAGGGATCCATTTTCTTCTGACTTCCTTTATTGGCTTAGATGTCATTTTTATTTCTACTATTTTAGTGGTTCCTCTTAAATATTTAAACATATACTTTAGAAGTCTCAAATCTATCTGTATCTCTTACTCTATCCTACTCTCTCATTATTATAGTGTAATATATTCTAGCATTTCTATGCGTTTGAGATGAGAGAAGAGATATTTGGATCAACTTCTAAACCTTCAATTGCAAATCTCAGGATAAAATTTCCAACATTTTCATTATGTGAAAATTTTCAAATGTATATGCAGAAAAATTGATAGCATCTATCTCGGGATGGTATGATTTACATTTATTAAAATTCTGAAGTTGGGCCTAGGTGCTATCCCTGAGGGTTTTTTTTTTTGCTCAGAGCTAGCACTTGAACCACAGTTCCATTTCTGGATTTTTGGTAGTACAATGTAGATAGGAATCTCATGGACTTTGCTGCATGTCCTGGCTTCAAACTGTGATCCTCAAATATCAGCCTCATAAATAGTTAGGATTACAGATGTGAGAGCCCAGCCCAAAATTCCTTTCCATGTTTTAATTTTATATGTTTACTTTTCCATAAGGAAGATGTAGAAAGAGGGATGGACAGGAAGAGTTCAATAACAGAAATAAGAAAATAGGAAATAACTTTCATTGCAGCATTGTTCTCATCTCTCTGTAATTTACTTTTCTGCTAATGTCAGGATATTTTTTCAGATTTGTCAATCAAAGGTAGCTCATTTTCTAACATGTGTTGGTTATCAATTGACAATTCCACATCATAGCAAATAATCCGACAACTCAATGACAAGCAACAAAAATCACTTTTTGCTCACAGATCTATGTCTGTTAATTTTGGTTTGGGCAAATAAGACTTTGAAAATGTGATTAATGTAAGGATCTTGAAATGGGAAATTGTCTCATTATCTCTGTGAAAGTGACATAAGCAAAAGGGTCCTCCAAAAGCATTAGCAGAAGATTCTGTAGGAAAAAATGATATGCTCCTGGCTTTGAAAATTTTTTAAATGCCAATAGGTCTAAAAAAGTTGGAAAAGACCGGAAAGCAAATTCTTCCCTATGCCTTCCAGAAGGAATGTAAGTCTTGAGACTCATTCTATACTTTTGATCTCTAGACCTATGCAAATAAATTTGTAAGCTGGGCACTGGTAGCACATGCCTGTAATCTTAGGTACTCAGGAGGCTGAGATCTGAGGATCCTGGTTTAAAGCCAGCCCTGGCATGAAAGTCCATGAGACACTTATTGCCAGTTAATCACAGAAAAACTGGAAGTAGCGCTATAGATTAAGTAGTAGAATGCTAGCCATGAGCAAAAGAAGTTTAGGGACAACACCTAGGCCCCGAATTCCAGGCCCAGGACCAGAAAAAAAGTAAATAAATAAATTTGTGTTGTTTGAGGTAGTGAAATTTGGCAATTTAGAATAGTGATACTGGGAATGTGACCTAGTGGTAGAGTGCTTGCCTAGCATGCATGAAGCCGTGGGTTGGATTCCTTGGCACCACATACACAGAAAAAGCCAGAAGTGGTACTGTGGCTCAAATAGTAGAGTGCTAGCCTTGAGAAAGCCCAAGAACAGTGCTCAACCCCTAATTTCAAGCCCAAGGACTGGCAAAAATAAATAAATAAATAAATAATAAAATAGTGACATTATAAAGTGAACAAATGGAAATATTTGCTTGTCAGATGATCCTACATGCTCTTAGTTGGGATGACTCGAATTATTCGGCTTTATATGTCTCAAACTAGGAAGTCTGGCATTAAGATGGTCTGATTCAAGGGCTTGGCAATGTCAAGTGGACATAGTTTCTTCACCCTGAAAGCCACAGTTCTGGCTTTAATGAATTGGTTTCCCTGAGTGGTCAAGAAATTCGCCATAAATAATACTGAGAACAGACTTCCTCTATCAACAAGACAGAGAGGAGAAAACTTGACCTTCGACTCAAAAGCTTTCTCTTCATTTCCATTGAGTCATCCCAGAAGAAACAAGAGTGAACAGAGGAATTCCTGTGTTGCTGGGCTACAGCCTAAGAGTAGGCACCATTTGTCATTAGCTTAGGTTAAGTGTCATTGCTATAACTAGAGGTAAGTTTTTTTTCTCCAGTCCTATAGATTGTATGAGGTAAAATGGACAACTAGTGAATTATACATATATGTATACATATACATGTATTCTTTGAAATAAATATATATACATATATACACATTCACACATATATTCTTTAAAATAGAAATCATATACTTCGTGTATTGTTCTTAGTATATAAAAGAAAGTCTAACATTTTCAAATCTAGTTTTCTTTCTTACCCAAACTAACTTTCTATATTTTATCACTTGACTTAATCAAAAGCCCTATACAATTCAGTGAAACTCAGTATTTATCTAGGGAGTATCCACTATCCCCATGGAGATATACATATGCTAATAATCTGTGATTAAAGTATTGAGGTTGCAAAATAAATCTATAAGAAATTTAGAGACTACTGGGAAAAATTTTAACACGTTTATTTGTTCTCACCTACCTTTACCTGCCTGATTTTTTTCCCTCCAAGTATAGAGAATTAGGGCCTTCAAACTTAAACGACAATTCTTCACATATTGTTTAATCGCCAATAGAGTGGTTTTCCCTGGCTTCTCTCCAACCCACCACTATTCTAGCTTCCTTTCTAGCAATAATTATAAATTATAACTGCTTATGTATTGCAGTTATAACAACTTATTTGTTTGCTAGTATACTGCCTGTCCTATGCACTAAAGTATAAGGTTTAGGATAGTAGATATTTCAAATATATTGTCCGTAACAGCATCTAGCAGCAGACATGGAGAAGCAAACAAGGCTTCCACTACTGACTAATTTGTTTTGCTTTCTGAATGGAATAATCTTTACATAGGTAAGCACTCTCAGAATATTATCTGGCTCTCCAAATGAGATCATTATCTCTCTTAGACAACAATGATGATGACCTTAGGATGCAAAGATGCTAAGCAACTTCCTCATGGACACACAATAAGAAATTTGAAATTCTAACTCAGGTCATTTGTCTCAAGTCCTGTGATCCCTTCTCTTTGACCTATTTCATAAAGCTCTCTACATTGAAGAACCACTTCCACAAGCCACATTTCTAGAAATCCAACTCTAATTAAAGAGAATAGAGCGAGTAAAGTTAGGGAGATCTGTAGCAACAAGGAACATTCTGGGAGAATTTGGGTGGTGCATTCTGGATATACTTTGAGATAACTTAGTCTTAGAAAATGTCCGGGGAGATAGGAGACTTCTTCAAGGCAAGCCCTCTCTACTTCTCTGGCTGGAAATAAAAACAAATAAACAAAAACACTTTCTATTGCCTTTAGTTGTACCCAGAATAATACTTCCTGTATAAGGAGAGAGTCTGGCTGGAGGACACAGTATTAAGATCACAAGGCAAAGGAGATGATATTTAGCCTTTGCCTTTCTGGAATGCTCCCAGAATTAGCAGTACACAGGATCAAGGCATCTCCTGCAGCAAAGGAAAAATCCCCAACTCTGCAAGCCTGTTCTACTCCTGCTTCAGGGATTCGTGGGGCAATGTATCTGTCAGGAGTCTGGGTAGCTTACCACAAATGAAGAGAGAGGCCAGCAGCAAGACAAGTAATTCTAGCAGGTTTTTTTTCCTCTCAGAAATCCTAATGCCTCTAAATTCGGGTGACTAAGGGAGCTCTGAAACAACCTCACCTCATCTCTGTGTAAGAATCTTCTCACCAGCATGATCCTGCTAAAGCCTACCTACCAGCCATCACTACCCTCATTCATCCTTTGATAAAACTTTATCCAGATGACCTAGGTTCATTATTTGTTTACTATGGCTACCATCACAGGGTAATATAAACCAATAGCTGAAAACTACAGAAATGGAGCCGAGAGTTTGGCCTAAAGGTAGAGGGGCTTGCCTAGCATGCATGAAGACCTGGGTTTGATTCCTCAGTACCACATACATAGAAAAAAACTGGAAGTGGCGCTGAGGCTCAAGTGGTAGAGCTCTAGCCTTAAGAAAGCCCAAAGACAATGCCCAGGCCCTGAGTTCAAGCCACAGGACTGGTAAAAAAAATAAACCCTACAGAAATGTATTGTTTCACAATTCTGGAGCCTTGAAGTCTCAGACAAGTTAGGATGATCAGGATCCCATTTCTTCTTTGCCTGTTCCTAACTCGTACAAATGATAATCAATCCTTGGTATTCTCTGCATTATAGTATTGCTAACACCTACCTCAGGCACCAGAAAGTATTTGTATTTATCTGTTCTCTGCTTCTACCTGCATCTCAGTCTTCATGAGCACTTCATGATTTCTAAACTCATTGGGTTAGGGCTCACACTAATACCTTAATCTTAATTTGATTACATCTCCAGAGGTCCTATAAATTCTAAATTCATAAGTACTGGGGATTACAATTCCTACCTGTCTTTTGCCCTTAAGAGGACAAAATTACCAAGCCTATTTTTTTGTAGGAGACAACTAAATTTCAAAGAAACTAAATGATCTGTGTCACATCCTTGTGATAGAAAAATTGTCACAGCAGCTCCAATGTGTTTGTGCCTCCCTGGGCCAAACTTTTGAATGTGTCTTTCCAGGTTATCTTTGAGTTTGGCTACCTGCTCTGCTTCAATCAGCAGGTCAGAGCATGCAGGTAGAGGGTAGAAAAAGCATTTGTGAATAGAACTTGCCACTGTTTCATATTCTGGAGCTCTGTGACCACCATGCTAGATGACAAGCAACTGTACAGAAGACATCAAATCATTTCTATGTCATCATGATAAATCAACCCGCACTAGCCAAAACTCCAGATGATCACAAATGCGAGTTGTTTCAATCCAAATCCGTAGAACCCATCCATATCTGACTCATAGATGGATAAGAAATCATCCACAAATGTTTCTGTTTGAAACTACAGAATTATGGGGATGGCCAATTACACAGAAAAAACTGATATTGTCACACAAACATGAGATGACAGAGTTGGAACTCAAATTCACTCAGAGACTTGCTTTGATCACAAAGCCCAGGATCCATAGGGTGATAGTTTATAATGTTCCTGCATATCATGACATGAACTCCCCAAGCACTGAGCCAACATGCACAACTGTAATTTCATTAAATATTATGGCTTCTCCTCCCCCAGCCTCCTTTCACATTCTCTTCCTTCTTAACCCTCCTCCTGCTTTTCCTTTTCTTTTTCTTCTCTCCTTTTCTCCCTTCCCTTCTTTTTCTCCCTCCCTCCCACCCTCTCTCTTTCTATGATTCCTCCCTCCTTGGGGCATGACTATCCTTGAACTTTAAAAGAAAATCAGGGCTTGGACTATAATATTTTTTTATTTTCTAACTTTAATGAGGTGGTATTCATAGGGAATGTGGCAAAAAAGAAAATAATAAAGAAGCAGAGTTATTGGACAGTGTTGCCTTTCTATGATGTGGCATTTGATTGCCTTATTTATGTACCAGGGCAGATGGAAGTTCAGTTTTGCCCCTTACCCCCTGTCATAGTAAGGAGACCACCCTAAGAGTTTCAAAAGATTCCTTTTCTCACCGGGCGTGGTAGCTCACACCTGTAATCCTAGCTACTCAGGAGGCTGAGATTTGAGGATCCTGGTTCAAAACCAGTCCAGACACTAAAAGGTCCATGAGACTCTTATCTCCAATTAATCACCAGAAAATCGGAAGTGGCCCTGTGTTTCAAGAGGTAGGGCAGTAGCCTAGAGTTGAAGAGCTCAGGGACAATGCCCAGGCCCAGAGTTTAAGTCCCCACAATTGACAAAAAAAAAAAGGAAAAGATTCCTTTTCTTCTCCTCCCCTATGAGTAAAATGATACCTCTTGAAAATATGCAGATATAATAAAGGAAATCTTGAGAATTAGAGGCCTGGCTGTTGTTAAAATGGGCTGACCTAGTTGTGGCACAGAAGAAGGAGGAGGCGGGTAAGGGAAAGAATATGCAAGGTATCCATGAACTTTTGTTACCGTTGAGCACAGCATCCCAAATTCAGTGAGCCTATGGATTTACTAGGAGGTTCTACAAATCTAGATCAGACGTGGCTGATCGTGGCAAAGCTTTCTCAGAAAGCTACTGTCAGTTGCCAGCTTAGATGTCAGCTCATGAGTGGACTGGGTGCTTTCAGCTGGGATGGCTTGGCTCTATTCCATTTATTTCTCACATCTCTTCAGCAGACTAGCTCAGACCTCTTATTTTTTTTAAGTAAGTGCTAAAACTTTATTTAGAAATTATTATTATTATTATCTAGAACAATTTTGCATGAAGAGGACTGACAATGAATGGATAATGGCATCCTCCAATCATTTCTTCCTATCATGTGAAACTGAACACATCTCCAGCATCTAGGAATGCTATGATTATACTTGTGTTCTCTAAGAAAATACATGTATTCAAAATAAAAAATTATTTATGCAATGAGATAATTAATTTAGAAAGAGAAATAAGTCACCACAAATTATGTCTGAAATACTTGACAGAATCTGCAGTTTAAAATGTAAAAATTCAAATGGAACATTTATTGACTCTCAGAAACATATAAGCATTTCAATATACTAACTGCTAGACCCTAAAAATTCAAATTTTTATTCTATTCTATTTCTTTTTTTACTGTTATTATAAATGTGATTAAAGAGGGGTTACAGTTCAGTCAGGTTAAGAGTCCATTTCTTTCTGGACAATGTCACCTCTCCCTCTTCCCAGTTTCAGAACTTCTCCCAATAGTTTCAAGTATTCAAGAAAAAGTCAAAATCTACATGCACTTTTTTTTGGAGCTCTCTTTTTAAAGAAGGGATCTATGATCGCATTAACCAAGTGTATCTCATGGCATCAAGCAAAATCAATGTGAAAGGTCACTAACGAAAGCTGTGAGTTAAAGAAGGATGATGCCATTGGTATAACAAGTCATTGTCCATGAAACTGGACAGAGAAATGGATTATGGGAAGGAAGAATACCAGAATGCCTGGAGTAAGAGAAATCGGGGCATTTCAGGAACTCAGAAAAGAGTGTGATAGCAAAAATGAAAGCATATTATTGCAGAGGCAGCTAAATAAGTATTCGGGTTACAGATAATCACCACCCCACATACCTACATACAGGCTGGCCAGCATTTCTCTGCCCTCTGTTTCCTACCAGCAACTACTCCTGCATTGATTAAGAAGGAGAAAGGAAAAGCTCCTAGAGACATAAGGGAAGATCCTGTAGGTACTAAGGATTTCCAATATATCAACTTGAAGAAGTAAATTGGTTTGAAAAGAGAGACAGCTGATCATTTCCACGACTTCTGTGGCCTTACAATCACTACCATCTTGCCTATACATGTATTATGATTTCTGTTTCTCAAATTTTTAGAATAAGATATATACCATTCTAATGAAAAAAAAACTACAGGAAATAATCCAAGAATATATAAAATGGAAAAAGTGATGGGGTGTTTCCGATCCCATTCCCAGCTGGTAATTACTGCCTTCAAATAGTCTTTTTCTTACACTTGCATTATGTCCTTTGTACACTATAAGCCAGAACTTAGGAAATGATGCCAGCATTCTGGGCATCACTTCTTGATAATCCAGAAAAAGCAATCACAACTTTAAGCCCTAGGAATGGAACAAAAATAAACAATTTCAAATTGTAATGCTTCATTTTTTGTTTAATAAGAAAAGATTGATATTATAGCTCAGAAATCTTTTTATGCCAGTCACGATCTTTAACTCAGGGCCTGGGCCCTGAGTTCTTTTGAGGCATTTCTTAGGCAGATGATCCTTAGCAAATTATTTAATCTCTTTGGGCTATAAGTTTCTTCATCTTCAAAAGTATTGGCTGAAGTATGAGGCACTTAACCATGAGATACTAGGACAACAATCATAGACCATAATAATCACTGCCAATTGTGTTTGTCCGGGGTCTGTTTCTATCTCTACAGTTTATAGAACATAAGCTAAGAGTTTGAGCTATCTTGTCATCCTTCCTTCTCAGTATCCCTAAATTATTTGAACCAATTTTAGATGTCATAATTGTTTCAATGCCAATTTTCTTTTCTTTCTTTCTTTTATTCTTTCTTTGGTTGGTCATGGGGCTTGAACTCTGGGCCTGGATGTTTTCCCTGAGCTCTTCATCTCAATGCTCTACCACTTGAGGTACAGTGTCACTCAATACCAATTTTCTAGTAGCTGCTTTTCCTTTTGTTGATCCAGTCAGTTCATTCCCATTCCACTTTTATGAGAATGTTCCTGCTTTATTTTGACTTATTATTATTATTCCTTCCAGGTCTTCTACTATTTCTAACTGATTCATTTTTTTCTGCAGTTGTCTCATTCAAATGAGGCTTCTTCTATACTTTTTGTTAGCATACATTTATAATAAAAATCCATTTCTCTTGTTTGAATTTTCTTATGCTTGTATTAAAATCAAAAAGTATGCTGAGATAGATAACATTCCTTTTATATATTAAAGCTTCATTTAAGCTGAGGTAGAGGATGAAAGTAATGCATTCTTTAAAATTACTAAAAAGTTTTCAAATTCCATTGTGATAATTTGTAGAGAAAGGGAATTTATTGTATATTACCAAACCTTTTTCTAAATCATGAGATGCAAATGAATATAAAAAGAAAATAATTATAAAGAAGTCTAGTATTTTTAATCAAAATAAGCCCTATATTAACAAATAAGAGGATTGATGTTTTCATGTTTTTCTAACTTTTTATTTCAATATGTACATAGAGGAGCACGCAAACAGTAAGTGTAGAGTTTGGTTACTTTCCACAATCTTAAGAAATTAAGTAACTAGCCCAAGGGTTGAGTTTTAATCTCATTAAAGAATTTTTTTTTAATTTTTTGCCCATCCTAGGCTTGAGCTCAGGGCCTGAGCACTGTCCTTGGGCTTTCTTAAGGCTAGAGCTCTACCACTTGAGCCACAGCACCACTTCCAGCTTTTCTATGTATATGGTACCAAGGAATCAAACCCAGGTCTTCATACAAGCTAGGCAAGCACTCTACCACTAGGCCAAACTTCTAGCCATCACTAAAGAATTTTTAAGCTGAACTCTGGAAAAAAAACCCTGTAGATTTATTTATATTGCAATTAAACTTTAATAGACATGGATGCCTTTCCAACCAAATTATGTATTCTTCATTGTTTGAGAGTAGGACAATAGTTCAAACTATTTTAGTGTCACAGAGCTAACTAAATGCCCCCAAATGAAAACATGTTCAATACATAAATATAAATCATATTCAGAATGAATTTATTATGCATCAGTGCCAATGTCTTCATGCTTGTTTCCTTTTTACATTCAATATCACTGACCTTTTCTTCTGTCCTCTTTCCAATTCCCAATTCCTAGACAAACTCTTTTGGCAATATCTCTCCCTCCTTTTCCCCCTCTGAGATCAGTTATTCCCAAGACTTTCTGTTTTAGTGGTGATAGTAATGGGATTTGAACTCAGGGCCATATCGCTAGCATTTCCCAGCACTTTACATAATGCCTAGAAGCTGCAGACTTTCAAATATAACATGTACTATTGTCAATTCGTTGCGCTGTTTTCCCAATTTATGTTTTACCATTAAAAAAGAATTTCCCGTTAAGAGACAGAATTTATTTCCCTGCCCATAGAATCTGATCTATTTTTGTAACTTTCTATGGTCGAAGACTAGGAAAGAGTATCAATTGTGAATATAAGCCTTTGCTTACTCTTAGAGCCTTCTCCCGTATGACGAAGGCAAAGCAGCCCACTAACAAAGCAGTTCACTACAAATCTTGTGTAGACCATTACATCAAAAGCCAGTCCTCAAGTCAACTCGAAACTGACCCACAAAAACCCACAGGAGACCAAAAGAGATCACCATACCAACCCGACCTCAACAATGAACCTGAAAATGTATAATACCACTGTAAGCAGTACTATTATTGGCTTGTAACAGAAAGATAGCCAGATTTAACTAGGTATATCACCTTAGAGTTAAATTTAGCCATGTTTTGAATGTCAACCTGATATCTCCAAACAGATTGATCACAACCATAAAACAATATCCCTTAACCAGTTGACTTTGACTGCATGTCTAAAAACCTCCCATTATTCTCCTCTCATATTAGCTTTCATCTTAAAGCTTCATTCATGTTCAGATTTTTGTCCATTAAAAGTTTAGTTTGAGACCCTTAAAATTTTTTCATTGTACTTAGACTCAATTCTAAATTCCTTTATAGTTGGGAAGGTTTTCTCATTACCTAATCCCTGCCACTCTCCAATCTCCCATCTAAATACTTCGTTCTTACTATTTCACCTCCTACCAAGTCTCTTCTCTTGCTCTTGTTTTTTGATTAGAGGATCACTGTATCTTTTATGTATCATATAAAAGATCACCATCTCCCATCTTTTCTGACTATGTTGCTTTACCTGGTTTTTCCTGCTGTACCATATCTCATCCTGCCCAATTCATTGAAAGTATTTTAACAGATGGTTCTTGGCATATTGGCTTAACTATTTCTACTTTTCTTGCCTGCTTTCTCCACACTACCAGCACTTCCATAAAAACAGAAATTTGTGTCTCCTTTGTATCATCAGTGCTTAGTACGATTTTGACCCACAACAGGACTCACTAAACACTAATTAAATAAATAAATGGATTTAGTGCAATACTTCTAATAGCACTATTTTTTCCATATATTTTTATTGTAATTAATAGAAGGGTTACATTACATTCGCCAGATGGAAGGTGCATTACTTCACATACATTGATACCCTTTCTCATGTCTTGGTCCCCATTTCCCTCCCCCCCACTCCCATCTAATAGCACTATTAAGTAGATTTTTACAATCCCTGTTTTATCTATGAGAAATCTGTACGAGAACACTTTTCTTATATATCACTCATGATGCTCAGACCAAGTAGAATGCACGAAAGTATACACAGAGACCAAGGCAAATAATCCGAGAAAGTGTGGAGAATAGAATATAAGTATTGCCCATCAAGATCCTAATCCTTACTTTCACACATTCAACGATTTAAGGACCATTCAATTATGGAGAGGAAATATTACAAAGGGAGATGAAAAATACAGTGTTTAATTGATACTAGGTGTTTTCCACTCTCTTGGACTGCTGTTTGCTCCTGCTACTGCTCTCAGAGTGACATCCTCACAAAGCTAAATCCACATGCAGGAAGGAAAAACAGACAGTAGTCTTAACTTATTCTTTCTCTTAGCAGAAAACAAAACAGTTTCCAGAATTCTTCAAACAATTTCTACTTACATCTCACTGACCAAAACTTGATCCACATCCACTACTAGATAAATGGTTTTTGAAAGTCTCCGAGGACCACATCTGCTCTATATTCACCACCATGCATTTCCACCAAGGCCAGGGCTCACTGACACTCAAGTGCATCAACATCCTGATATTTTTGATAGATGTCTTCTATGGCAACTCCATTGCTTTTATGTTTCTTTTATTTTACTTTATCATAGAAAGTATAGATTTCCTATGTTAAGTCAATGAACTAAGAAACTTAGAATTCAATCTGATGGCATCAAATTTCAACAAAATTACAGTCTAGTTCCCCTAGTAACTGATGAATCTGTGTGCTGTATTCATTCAAAGAATTTCAACCTTCCATCTCCTGACAATAGAAGACATATATATATATATATGTATATATATGACTATGTGTGTGATTAATGATAAAGTAGAAAGTTTCTTGATAAAATAAAACCACCCATGTTGCAAATGTAAATTTAGCACTTAATAAATGACCTAAATATGAAATTACTCTGTACATGTTAACTTTCTAAACTGTACAATATGATATCGCTTCCAAGGAAAGAAGTTAGTCAACTCTAGTTAACTATCAGGGCATTTATAATCTTTTGGCTCCACTTCTATGAGGGTATGGGAGGATTATACATTTCCAACCTATAAAGTAAGAATCTGTATGATTCGGTTTGCATAATTAAATATCAGCAGGGGAGATGTATGTCTTTTTTGGGGGTGGGGGTGATTGGTTTCCCTTTTCCCTTAAATTGGCAATGGTGGAATTCCAGAGTGGAGTCACCAAGAATGAAAATCATTAGAAACTATGTGGAAGAAATGTTCTACTTTGGATAAATACCAAGCTTTTATTATCATATGTCATTATGAACATGAAAGTATCTGTTACTGTAGTCTAATCTAGTCTATACTGACCAATGCATTATTCAAATCCAAGTCATATGATGCCAAATGGAAACAATGGGCTCTGAGTCTCTTATTTCATGATTGCAAATTTTAAAAAATTATGTATACAGACAAAGGCTTAGATAAGGATGAATATTCAAATTTGACATATCCAATCCTATGCATGGTTTCCTGTTGACATTAAATACAGAAAAAGACATGGCTCCCTGGTATGTGATGTCTATTTAAATTCTGCTGTGAGCTTTGGCTATTTTCCAGCTTAGCATTGAGGAAAAAAAATCTTTAAAATTTTCTTTACTGTCTTTCTCAATAAAAACTGATAAACCATAGAGATTAACCTGAAGTTTACTGAGTTAATTGTATTGCACTTGAATTCTAATGACCAGGATCTAAAGACAACCTGTGTTTTGAGAAGGAGAGGCAAAGGTATGAAAACAAAACAAAACAAGAACACAGAATAAAGACAAGGAAAGATATAGCTGGATGGAGGAGAGAGATTTAGAGAGAAGTAAGAAGAGGTAATGAGAAAGATTGGTTTTAGAAAGAAAGAAAACAAGGGCCAGGAGTTTGGCCTAGTGGTAGAGTACTTGCCTTGCACTCAGGTTCAATTCCTCAGCACCACGTACATAAGAAAAGCTGGAAGTGATGCTGTGGCTCAAGTGGTAGAGCGCTAGCCCTGAGAAAGCCCAAGAACAGTGCTCAGGCCTTGAGCTCCAGCTCAGGACTGGTGAAAGAAAGAAAGAAAGAAAGAGAGAGAGGGAGAGAGAGAGAGAGAGAGAGAGAGAGAGAGAGAGAGAGAGAGAGAGAGAGAGAGAGAGAGAGAGAGAAAGGAAGAAAGGAGGAAGGAAGAAAGGAGGAAGGAAGGAAGGAAGGAAGGAAGGAAGGAAGGAAGGAAGGAAGGAAGGAAGGAAGAAGTTAACATATAGTAGAAAAAGAAAAAAAGTTTTAATATTGAAATTGAAAGTTTGACTAAGACATTTACTTTCATACTCTGTATCACGTGCATTGAATAAAAATATATTTTTTAAAAGTACACTGTGTTTACAATTTGTATTGGGAGTTACTAATGGTAAGATCAAGGTGATTGGCACAAAAGACCTAAGTTTTGGGGAGAGGGGAGTTGTGTGTTTGTTTTTAATCCCAGAGCTTACATTTCTACCTATCTGACTGTTACAGTCAGCTTACTTTCCTGACTCATAAATTAAATAGAATCTAAATAGTAAAACTGATCACATATAGTCATAGAGAGGACAGGAGACTATTAGATATAGTAAAGAATCTAGGAGAGTGATTGACTCTAAGTAGAGGTCAGTAATTATTTCCTTTTCTCTTCTATGTTTATTGCAACTGTCTCTTTTTAATTTGATCAGTCGTGTGTGTGTGTGTGTGTGTGTGTGTGTGTGTGTGTGTGTGTGTGTGTGTGTGTGTATGTCCTTCATGAAGCTTCTTGAATGGGAATTGTCTAAGAACAAACTTTAGTTCCAATTCTGCAATGTATTGAGATCCTAAATGAAGCCGTTCATCTTTATGTTATTTCATCTTTACAATAACTTTATGTGAGTCTCCACCTTCTACCCACCCCCACTTTACAGAGGAAGCAGAAGTTTAGAAAGCTTTCCAAGCCCTTTCAGTTTCTTGGAGAGTCTTTTTAGCAATCTATTACATACCTCCCCCACATTCTGAACGATGACAGCCACCTTCTATCTAGCCTGATTCATCACTCTCAGTGTTAACCATTCTGCCCATGTTAGTTAGCTACCGTGGAGCCCATCTAAGCAACTGTAGCACTCATCTAGGCTTTGACACTCTCTTTAGTCTATGACCAAAGAGCAATAAATGGGCTTCAGGGAATAGAGGATTCTCTGGCCCTTAATAAAATTCCTGACTGTAGACCAGATAACTAGCCCTCCCACAACCTGATGCCAGGAATGTTCTTTTGGTTCAATGCCTTAAACTCCTTAGTCTTAGAAGAGAAAAACAAGGAAACCCATAAGAATTCTGGCAGAAAGGCTGCCTCTAACTTCCATGCTACTGACAGAGACTACCAGGGGCAAATATGCACTTCTGAGCCCCTATACATTCAAAGGAAGTAATATTGAGATGCATAATTTACCATAGCTGGAGATTATGGAAATTGTTTAGCTCATCCCCACACTAAAATATGGTCCATATGCCAGCAGCAGCATCACAAGGGAGTTTGTTAGGAATGTGATCTTTTGGATTCTACCCAAAGCCTATTATATCAGAATTTCAAGGGCTTCAACAAGAATCACTATTGGATCACATCATCTGACAGAGTCTACATTTTACTATGTGGGATGAATAAATGCTTCAAGCCTAAGCATCTTGCTGAGGGAGCCTTTGACCTTCCACCCAAACAGAGAATCACTGGTCTAAAGATGCACTAAACAAGAATGGAGGGTTTAGGAGAAAGTTATGTAAAAAGAGAAAGCCACTTCCTTCTCAATGCTTTTTCAATTTATGTGGAATCTTAGACAAAAAGATAACATGAAGATTCTCCTAGGTCTTAGGAATGTTTTAGAAGCACTTACAAGTCATAGGAAGGCAACTGGGTTGCTAAGTCTTAGGAGGAAGATGACAAGGGAATAGAACCTGAAATGAACAAAGTAGCCTAGAACCATCAGAAACATGGAGTCTTTGGACAGGATGGGAGAAGAACCAGGGTAGGTCATTTGTTGAGTGTACAGAAGCTTTGAGTCTTGGCCAAATGTAAATGTTGGGATGGTGGGCTAACACCAGAAGTCTAAAAAGAACATGTGACCATTTAGATAGAAGATTTAGAACTTTCAGCTGCAAAGCTGGCAGAAAAGTGAAAAATCTCCAAGAATTCAGAATAAGATGGCAGAATGGCCTGAGAAGAGAACGGTATGTGGAGAATATGATACAACACACTAACAATAGAAACCTTCAAAAGGTACATGAAAGCGACAGGGAAATGTGTGCAAATGTTGTAATGACAAGGTCTGAGCTCTTAGTACTGAGAAGATGAAACAAAGCCAGCAAAGGAGAGTAACAGTAAGATGTTTCTCAGTGTGCTAGTTTGGGACACCATGTGAGATGATTAATTATGAATGTAAGAGGAGAAGCAAACTCTTTCAGTGGAATGAGTGAATTCAGGTTGATATGCCTTTGATCCATCCACAAAAGGGTATCCAGAAAGATATTAAGACCATGAAGTTGAAGCTTAGGAAGGTAAATGAGACTGGGGATATGAAACAATGTGTGTATGTATGTACATATATGCATACACACATATACATATACATACATATATGCATAGATGGGTACGTAATATATTTGTGTATGTATGTGCAAATGTGTGTATGTATATGTATATAATACTCATTAAACTTAAGGACTGAATCAGATATTTTAGCACATACCTATAGTTGTGGCCACTTGGCAGAAGATCTCTCTATCAAGGACAAAATAAAAACAAAAGGGCTGGGAGCATAACTCAAATGGTAGAAAACTTGCCTTGCATGTGGATGATCTTGGGTTCAATCAAGAGAGGAAGGAAGGAAGGACGAAAGGGAGGGAGGGAGGGAGGAGGGAAGGGAGGGAAAGGAAGGGCAGGGTAAGACAGGGAAGGGAGGGGAGAAGAGGGAAGGGAAGGGAAGGGAAGGGAAGGGAAGGAAAGGAAAGGAAAGGAAAGGAAAGGAAAGGAAAGGAAAGGAAAGGAAAGGAAAGGAAAGGAAAGGAAAGGAAAGGAAAGGAAAGAAAGTAAAAGAGTAAATATCCTTCAGGACATTGAGTCTCCTTTTGTACCACAATCAAAATGGAGAACTGGAAGACAAATCAGAATTATAGATTATCTGATATGGGGTTTAGAATAGAGACTTTCACTATTCCAACTCTACCATTACCTATGTCATGTAAGATCTTAATATATTAAATAATTAGAAGAGCAATTACTATTATATATAACTTAAGGAGTTGTTGCTGTTTTTAAATGAGATCTGTGCATGGCACTGCTTTGCAGCTTGTTCAAAGCTATATGTAAACTTACTTTCCCTGTCTTTGGCCTGGAGTACCCAGCATTCATGGGGCAATTTCCATGCACATATGGTCCTTCCAGGGGGCCTTGTGTGGGACTTAGGGAAATGTCCAGCTCAACCTGCTGGGAACTACTATTTTCTACTTAAACCCATCTGCCATGGGAAGTGAGGAGCCAAAAGGAACAAAGAGACAGAGGTGAGGAACCTGATAAAGAAAGCGCTTCTAAATGAAAGTGTATTCATAACTATTAGATATCAGTAACTCTTTCTGTCTCTCAAGATAGGTCCCTGTCTCATAGCTTGTCCTGCATGGAACAATGATGAGTAAGGGCAGAAAGAATATAAAGAGAAGATTGTAAATAAACCGTGTGGAAAATAGGCCAAGGAATCAAAATAATCTGTCAAATCATACATTCTTTTCCTGAATCTTGTGTCCTCACAGAGTGTTCTCCCACACTGTCAGAGGGTCCCAGGGGAAGGAATTTGGAAAAAGTACTTCTGTGCCCAGCTAGTTCTTATATTTTTCCCAAGCTGACTTTGGAAATATCATATGGTTTGATTATTCCTTCTGAGGTTGCAATCATTGAATCCTGAGCCTTACTTCAGAGACACAGCTTGAGCTACTACAAACTGGAATATGTGGGGTCGTTGCCTATGAGCCAAAGCTTCCAGAATTATCAGAGCATAAAAAGCCATTCAGCAGAACAAGCAATTTTCTCCTTACTCATGAAATGAATTTTGAAGTATTATTCTACATATTGGTTCTTTGTAGAAATAACTCATGAGCTCCTGAATTACATCGGAGCTTGTTTTCTAGCACCTTACTTTTCTGTAAGCTGCAGGCCCAGGCCTTTTGTAAACCCTGAGTAATCTGGGGACTGCTAGCTCCCTACAGGCAAGGATGACTGTGGGTTTTCAGTCAGTTTTTGTTTTATTTTATTTTAATAAAATGATGTGAATATCCTGGGGGGAGGGAGACTCTCATGGTCATATTCAAATTATATTCATAGGTATGGGTCATAGGTAGCAGATTTCTATTTCCTCACTGAATTTCAAATTAGACGTTCATTTCTCAAAGCATGAAAACATTCCAACGGCATCATTTTCAAGAGTGGTACACAGCTATGGAACAGGCTCACATCATTCTGTGGGGCCTGGGGCATTTTCTGTGAATCCTTGAATCAATCTGACTCTCTGCTCTTATCTGTAGTGTTTGAAGATGTCAGTGTGGGGCGTCTGCTGCGGAAAACTCAGAATACCTCCCCATTCTCCCCTATGGCTGCCACACAGCTTCTGCCTGCAGGATGAGACTATCGCTGACGTAGTTCCTTTTTTTTTTTTTAAATCTGGAAAATCCCCCGCCTCCTCTATTCATTTACAAAACTTTCAGTCCAGATCATTTCTAGTTTGACAGTCATAAATGTCTTTATTTCTCCCCATTTCAGGTTTGTTTGCTGTTTTCTCTTCAGACTCCTTCATGCTGCCTCTTTCTTTCTCGTTTTCTTGTTTTTTTTTTTTGTCATCTTTTTTTTTTGGGAAAAAAATCCTAAGTATAAAAGATTATTCCTGGCTTGCTTTATAATGACACTATGAATAATAATTGGCTGGGGAGGGTCGTTGACAATTGACTCTCTCAGGACCAGTGCGAATTTCTCTTCATGGTATAGGAATCTTAAATGTGTAATGAAGGCTTAAGTAAACACATTCCAGCAACATTATGTTGGGAACACAGATTTAATTTTTTTTAAAAAAAATCCAATCACGACTTGCTAATTATGATTGCAAATATTCATATTTCAAAATACCCTGTGGGTCAGGGAAGCTTTAGGAGGCAATACCGCTACTGATCTCCATTAAGAGTATCTTTCATTACTTTCTTAGGGCCTCCCTCTCCCAGCCCTCCACCCACCCACCCCAGTCTCAAGCAGTTAAACGCTTTATCAATAATTAAGCCTAGGTTCTCAGAGGCCAAAGGAGGTGTGGCGTGGGGGTGGGGGGCCTGGGTGGGGAGGGGAGTGTGTGCACCTCGTTGCTGGTTTGTTTTTGTTTACCCGGGACCCCCCCCCCCCGCTCTCAAATGGTTTCTTCTAAAAGAAGAATATAACGATTTTTCCTTCCCCGCCCGCACTCCTTCTCTCCCTCCCTTCCCTCCTTCCCTCCCTCCACCACCATCGCCCCAAAAGAGGCCATCAAAGTTTGTGTGTGTGTGTGTGTGTGTGTGTGTGTGTGTGTGTGTGTGTGTGTGTGTGTGTGTGTGTTTTAAGATTGCGAGGCACGACTTCACATCGCATCCTCCGCGGAAAAGTACTAACAGTTCCTCCGCCGAGGTGCCCCACCTCCCCCGCACCGCTCCCCAGCTCGCCCTCCCCGCCGAGCGCCGGGCCCCGACACCTGTGAATCATCCACCGCCGGGCCGGGCTGCACGCCGCCGCCGCCGCCACGCGCGCCCTCCCCGGACCCATGCCGCGCCCCGCGCCCCGCGCCCCCGCCCCGCGCCCCGCGCCCCGCGCCCGGCCCGCACGCTGTCTCATCTGATTCCGAGGACCCACGCGGGAGGCTCGGAGAGCCCCGACCCCAGCCAGGGACTTCACACTGAATACACCACCCCCCCCACCACCCCAGCCAAGAACAGTATTGCTTCTCACCCCGTCGTCCTTAGAATTAACACGAAGAAATAAAATAAAAACCCTCTTCCTGCTCTCCCAAGCCTGATGCCTGGACACCTGCCTCTGTGGACTGGTCCCAAGAAATTGCGCACAAAATCCTCTCCTCTCCCCCCCCCCCACCGCCCCACTCACTCCCACCCCTCCCCCCCCACCCAGGCCCCAACTCCAAGTTCCACGCCACCACGTCATCGACTGTGTCCTGGACAAACAACTCTCAACTCCAAGGCCCTGACACCCCCTGAAAAAGCCAACCCAGGCTGGGCTGGGCTTCGTCACCACCCTCCCTTCCCCGGCCCTGCTCCCCCCTCCACCCCGCCCCAGCCCCGCTCTCACCCTCCCTCTCTCTCTCCCTCTCGTGGTGGTAATTGCTCTGACGTACTTGAAAATCAACTGCGCCCGTCCGTCTTCCCCACTGGACGTGATCCCCGCGAGCTCCCGGCCCCGGAGGCTGTTCCGATCCAAGGATCACTCATCGAGAACCCGGGCACGTGGCTGGGGCTGGCGGGTGGGTGTGGACCGGGACGACCCCTCAGTCTGGACCTTCTTCACGGGAAGGGGGACAGACACCACCACCACCACAGAACCCGCAGCTCCCATCTCCCCACACCCGCCTGCCACCACTCTCCAGTCCGACACAGCTTCGCAGAGGAGCTATAAACACATGCATTTCGTATTAGATTCGATATTACGTGTTACGTATGTGCAGTCCATGTGTACACACGTGTATGTGTGTGTGTGTGTAGGCGTGTACCTGCATCTATACGCTTAACACACACGCACACAAGCAGAAGTGTTTGCCCCGAACCCAGTTAAAATGGAGTCCTAAGAATCACCCCCCCCTCCTCCTCCCTCCACACTCGGTGTTTATAAAAGATAAAATACAGAGGTTTGCGGTGCAGCGCCCGGGGGAGCTGAGTCAAGCGGCTCTGCAGCAGCCTCCCGGCTCCGCCCCTCCCGCCCCCGTCCCCTCCCCCTCCTCCCTCCGCCCTCCCTCCCCCCCACTTCCTCCCCGCCCCTCCAGGACACTGGCTATTAAAAGCTGCTGACGTCAAAAGGGACGGCCATCTTTGATGAGGGCAGCGCTCACGTTGCCTTGAAGACGAACCTCGGGGAGGTCAGGCGCTCGTCTTTTCCTTCCCTCCCGGCTGCGAGCAGGAGCCGGAGCCGGAGGAGGAGGAGGAGGACGACGAGGAGGAAGCTGCTGGCTGCTCCAGCCTGGCGTTCTGCACACCAGACCCCAGCCGACATCACCGTCGGGAGAGAAGCCAGGTAAGGAAGCCTCCCCACCACCCTCTCCACCACCTCCCTCTCCACATCGCGGTGCTGGCTCTGGGTGGCCGCAGACCCAGGAGAGGGGGACTCCCCCCCTCCACCTACACACACGCACACACACACTTCCCCTTACACCCCCACCCCACACACCCCGGCGGGCACATCCAGTGCGCCCGACGGAGCGGACGCCAGTGTCCGTGCGCCCGGGGTGCGGCATTCCGCGCGTGTGCGCACCCGGCCCGGCTCCCGCCCCGCCGGGGGGCTCTCGGAAAGTGTGTCCGAGGAGGAGCGGGGGAGAGATCCGGGTCGGGGAGACGTGGCGGGGGGAAGAGCCGGGGGGACGTGCGGAGGCATAACTTACTCTTCCCAACAGTCGTGGGACCCTCTCCTCTCCCTCTCCCCCCCCCTCTCTTCTTCCCTCTTTCTCTCCTGGCCATGTAGTTTGCAGAGACGTTCAGGTTGCGGGGCTTTTGTCTGACCCATCGTAGAAGGAAAATTAAAGAGCTAAAAGGAGGGGGGGGCGGTGGAACCCCGGTGGCGGCTGCTGCTGTTGTTCCAGTTGAGCTCCATTATTCGTTTTCCTGTGGTCAGCCAGGGAAGAATTCAGGAGAAGTCGGGGTGTGGGCACTGGGTGAGCCGGGGAGTTCCCGCCCCGGGCTGAGCTGGGCTGCGGCAGGCAGCGACAGCCGCCTCCATGTCCCCCCCCTCACCCCCGTCACCAAGGCGGCTCTTCGTCCTCTGCAAGGCTTGTGGGGGGTGGAGGGGGGACGGGAGGGTGGCGCGGGGTGGGAGGGCTCATCCTCTCCACCCCCACCCCGACTCCCTCGGAGGGAGACCGAGCCCGCACTCAGCACCCTGGACAGCGAGGCTCGGGGTCCCTTTCAGCACCGGGGACAGCGGTGCCGCTGCCCTTGGCCCAGCAGCCTGCAGCCTGCAGCAGGGACAGGTAGAGCTTGCCAAGGGGAGGGAGGCCAGCGGCTCTATGTGTGGGACCCTGGGTCTTCCAGAGACTGCTGGACCCAGGACGCAAAGCAGGGTACACGAGTAAGACATCAATCCCGTCCCCAAGGACCCCTGTTTAGATTCCTTGGCCCCCTGTCCCCTTCTCACCTCCTGCAGAAGAAGCAAAATAATAATAATAATTAATAATAATAATAAAATATTAAGACAGTCTACTTGTAGAAATCTGGGTTGCCCCCCTCTGCCCTTTCTTTTAGGCAGGATATGAACACTCAAATAAATAAATAGGAGTGTATTCCCCCCCTACACTGTGATATCAGGTTGTTGTTTGTTTTGCTTTTTAGCTCAGAGTACATTGTCTACAGACCTTCAAGGGGGCATGAATGAGGTGTATCTGAAAATGCCAGCGCGGTCTGTAGATGTGACCGATCTCTCTGTTTCTACATGATAAAAAAAAATTGAGGATTTGATTAGGTCGGCTAAGCAGAATCAACTTTAAGAATGAATCCCTCTTCTTCTACGGGGCTGATACATTTCTTACTTGTGTTAACTAGGCAGCTGCACACAGCCACAGCCACAAACATCTACATCTGAGTAATACTGCAGATTCAGTCTTCTCTGTAGGAATCTCTCTGGGCCATAGTTTAGGAAATATTGTCTATAGACCTTGGTTAGGAATTACTGAGAGCTTTGGATGTTTGACAACATTCAGGCTGGTCTTCCTTCCTCAGGAGAATCCAAGCGTGTCCTTCCGGGTAATGCAGGTAAAAGAACTGTAGTATAGATGGAAACTGGATTCTGACCTACAGATCTACTGCCGTTTCTATTGCAGCACTGCGGGATTTTGTGCAGGTGATGATAAGTGCGTTAACTATTTTCTTCTCCAAGGTTTGGAGCCTTTGAGTGAGCAAAAAAAAAATCTCTGTAGGAATATATATATATGTATATGTATATATATATATATATTCCCTCTTCTAACATCATTTTTTTAATGACCAGAAAACTGCACTATTGCGGCAATGGGCAAACAGCAGCAACAGTGTCCTATGTTAGGCTATTTAAAACATATTAAAACGTATTTTGATCCCCTTGAAGGACTCAACACATAAGATCTTGAATGGTGCTTAATTTTCCATAGCTTCAGTCACCTATTAGAGGTATCAAAATTCCCTGCCCAGGTACAAAGGTAATTTTATTCCCAACTATTTGTTTGTTTACCTGTATTTTCCCTTTTCCTGGATAACCTTGGGTTTGGATGTACGTATATGTTAATAGGTTCTTGTGCATGAATGGAACTCTCTTTAGGTGAAAATTTTACTTGAGTGTGCAACTGCATGGAAGAAGTTGATAACTCTGAAATCTTCAGGAAAAAATAAACGACTGTGTCTTAGTGATGGAAGAAAGGAGGGGAGAAAGGAAGGGCAAGAATCCTTTACAATGCTTCAGCTTCATGTCCAGATAGCTCTCTGCATAGTTGCATCAAATGAAAAGCCCAATGGTGCCGGAATGATGTGCTTGGCCGTTAGTAATTACTGCCAGTCTGATTTCTGGTGGAAGACTGGGGGTGGGGAGATAGAGGACTGCAGTGAAGCTGGCAAAGGGTGCAGAGCTGGGAGGCAGAAGCAAGGTGAAAAACTATAGAGAAAATTCTCGAAGGGGGAAAAACCCATAATTGGAGAATGACTCTAACTTTTATGCTTCAGAGAAACTAAAGCAAGAGATTGGTTTCCCATGTTAAGTTTAGAATTTAAGAATACCAGGGTAATGCAGCAGAGAGGTAGGAGCAAATGGATATAAAGATGAGCCATTTATACAGACCCTTTCATGATACCTGCCTGTTGTTTCCTTGGCTTTTTTCTGCATGACTATCTTAATGTTCATAATTATGAAATAATTTACAATCTTCATATCCTCTCTGGTTTCAAAGTCTCCCACTAACACACCATTTTATGCTTGCTTTGTTAAACATGCACAAACCTAATGAAAACTCCCCATAATTACCTTGTAAAAAGATATTCTCAAATGCTAAATGTTAACCGCAGGATGAGGGGTTACAGACTGAACGATTGGCGTTTCTTCCAGGAATACCTTTTAGCTGCGCAGTTGCTGGCCTTCAGCAGAGGATGTAGGTTTTTGAGCATTCGTAGAAATGAGAAAGAGATTAAAAGAGGAGATGTGGAGGAAAAATAGAAAAATCTGCCCTTCAGATAATGTATTGCAAATAATGCTTTTTACATTCTGTGGCTGGTTTGCCATTCCAGAAAGTTAGGAAAATTCATGTTTTCAGCCTCAGTACCAGATACATTTCTGCAGAGTCATCCCTTGTCAGCAGAACCGGTCAATTGGTAAGCACCAGATATGTAAGTGAACCACTTGAGGGCTATAAAGTTTCATGGTTTAAGGTCTTTTATCTCAATAAGTTTAAGCCTTGAATAATCTTAATAAAGCAATGAACAAAAAAAAAGCTTAGTAAATAATCACAGAATGAAAACATGATAAGGCAGTGAAAGAAAAAATACAAGGCCTATCTACTTAATTTGGAAGTGTATGTGACCACTGATAAAGAATATATTTTCAAAACAGGGCAATAGCAGACTAAAATGATCTGATGGGAGGTAGAACTTGAACTGGCTTTTTGGAGATTTCAGAGAGATTGAGGGAAAAAATGCTGAGTAGAAGTTACACTATGTATAAGTAGAACTTCAAGTTAAGCTAGCCCAAGTTATCCTGGCTAAGCAAACCTCAAAATGAATGGGGGTGGGGAGCTTGTGTGAAGGAATTTGCTAAAATGGAGAGTTGGAGATTTTATGGAAGGCATGAAGTGACATGTTAGGAATTTAATATAATGTTCTCTGAATTTTCTGAGCAGAAACTGATATAAGAGTTTATAACAAGGTCCTTGTTAATATCCAGAAATTGATATTCACCTCCTAGATTTGTGATGTTCAGAAGGACACATATTGTTATTCTAAGGAATTATTATGTTTTTAAATCAGCCTGTATTTACACCTATTTGAAGATCACTCTTCGGGATAATAGAAAGGTAAGCCGTGCTCTGAAGCTAATAGTATGTTTCAGTTTTCCATTATTGACTAGAACAAATTATTTGAGATGAGCACCTGCCAGAGAGATTAAAAAGCAGGTCAGGAATCAGACGACAGGTCTCAGAAGGTACATTTTCATAACAGACATGATGCAGAACACACACAGGCTCATTCTCCCCTGCACTCTTGTGAGTATTTTGCATCATCAAGTACACTGATTGGATGAGTGGAAAAAAAGAAATGTCAGTTCTGAGCATCCTTCTGGCTGCTGACAGATACAACTAGTTCCCACTGACTGAAAATAGGGGAGGAGAAGAAAGATGCTTTGTAAAGCTCAGGTAAGGTGAGGGTGGGCAACATGTTACATTTCTATTGACCTTGCTTATTCTTGCTTTTTACCTTCCACCTACCCCTCCACCCTGCCCCCCAGGCTAGTTTAGAGCCTGAATTATACACATTTCACTTTTAACCTTCTGCTTACTGTAGTCTCACAGCAGAGCTTCAAGATTCCAAGTGTCGACAGACTATTGAAGCAAAATAGCCAGTAGGCTGATATATAGAGGGAGAAATAGCAGTTGACAGACAAGGATTTTGGGGCTGAGTGTAGCTCTAAAATTTCTAAGAGGCCATTTTATTTTTAATTATCTTCAAAAACTATTTTCCTTTTCTTTTTTGCTGACTTCCTGGGGGGGAAATTTGAAGGTAGTAGCATTTGATGCTTGAAGATGAGGTTGGGTTGTTGATCTTGAAGCTAATCTGAGAGGGCCTTCTTCAGGGAGAGGAAAGGAAAGAGTGAGTCATAGCGTTGAGGAAGCAGCTGTGGTGAGTGGAGGAAAAGTTCAGGAGAACTAAATGGAAATAAATTAGTCTTACAAAAGGAAGGAGACTTCAGAGAGCCTCAGTGACAATGTGGAATCTTCACAATTACTTTGCTTCCTAACAATAATGCCTGCTTCTATTTATGCACACTCTCTTCACAAAAATCTCCTGCAACTTACTCAATATAAAAATACAAGCAGTTTTTGATTTCTGAACAATGTAAACCATGAGTCCTATGATTGAATTTATTTAGAATGACCTGGATGCCCAAAACAGTGACTAATCAGAAAAAAAAATCCACCACTCATTCTAAATTTTTTATGTGTACTAGCTCACTGAGTGCTTCCACAAACCTATAGTTTAGTTGTGACTTTTATTTCAACTTTGTAGATGAAGAAACTGAGGCAGAGCCGTGACAAGTTCAGCAATTTGTCATGAGGCACAGCTAGGACCTAAATGCAATCGATTTGGTTTCAGGGACTAAGCTATTAACTGCATACTATGCTATGTCTTGCATTAAGCACATATTTTTTTTTCTTACTGGTCAAATGAGGCATAGAGGATGTATGTACATTTTTTTTTACAGTTCCCTTTCCTCTGTATTTGAATAGCAAGGCATGATGGTAAGGATACTGGCTGTGAACATTCACATAATCTCTCATTTTGGAATCAGAGTCCTTAAACAAGCTTCAAGCCAGTCAAGCCCTTCTTATACTTAGTTTTTCATCTTCAGACTGACAGAGACTAATGTTAGTCAGTATCTCTACCGCTCAGAAGCTGATTTAAAAAAAATGCTGAAAACCTCCCAGTAAAGTGCCTGGGTCTAATAACTGAGGGGCTCAGCTGATATTGCTTTAATAATGTTTCAGTTACTAATCTACCCTCCCCTGGAAAGATTAAAGTATCCCTTTCCTATTTCATTCACAATCTCCTAGTGTCCTTTCCCACCCCCAAAAAATTACATTGACATTGTCTTTCTCAAGATTTTCTAGTCAGACAAGAAATCCTGGCTTTCTCTAAAATCCCTATTCTAGGTCATCACTGCTTTGGGTATTATTCTTCTAAATCAAATTATAGTTGAGTGGCATACACTATGTCCTATTACCTGCCTAAATATTGTATACTTATTTTTTCAACCGAATTGTCTGCTTTTAAATTCTTTTCTAGCTGTTCAGCATCTATGTGTGGTTTGAAGTAATTTATTTGACTTCTGTTTCCTCATTCCTCTCTCTTTCTCTGCCACTTAAAAGAGAAAACAAATATTGTCACAGAATCTGTGAGCTGTTAAGTACTTAAAAAAAATAACCTTTCTGTATAACCTGAATCATGTGACACTGCCACCAGCTAGCTCAAAATCTAATCACTGGAGGCTGGTGGCTATACAACAATGATAGTTCAATCCTCAACACAGGAGGAATGGTGTTGTGTGTGGGGGGGGGGAATCATATTGCCCAAAATGATATGAAACATAAATGTTCTGTCACAAAAGAGACATTTGATTCTCTTATTGCTGATTCATTAACATTAACCTCCACAGCTATTACCTGATTGCTGAGGAAAATCAGTATCCCTAAAAAGACATGGGAGAAAAATCTTGTTTAAGGATTAGTACTTCCTTTTAAAAGTTTAATGGCCATTGTAATTGTAGGAACTCTACAATAATTATTATGCTCAGGCTTGATAGTGACTGCCAGCTGAATGAGGCTTATGGTTTGCTCTTTGGTCATAAAACATGTGTGTGCTCCTTTTCTTATTGTTGTGACTGGCCTGATTTTGTTTGTATTATCCCAAAATGTGTAATTCTCATATATTAAAGGAAGACCACAGTGGCTTCTGCTTGTAATCCTAGCTACTTAGAAGACAAAAGTCAGTAGGATCAAGGTTTGAGACCAAGATTCATGGCACTCCCTTCTCAACCAAAAAAAAAAAGAAAGAAAGAAAGAAAGAAAACTAGGCCTGTTGATATACATATGTCATCCTATTTATGTAGGAAGCCTAAATATAGAGGATTGTGATCCAGGCTGGCCTGAATATTAATGGGAGACCCTATCTCAAGCAATATCCAAAGCAAAAAGGTCTGAAGGCATGGCCCAAGTGGTAAAGCACAAAGCCCTAAATTAAAAGTGAAAGGAAAGCAGGGAAAATAAAGCAAGGAAATAGACTGTATGGAGAGAGCCATCCAAGGTAGCACATTTTTATTCATACAAGAGCAAGGTATTTTCCTCTACAGTTGACAAGTTTTACAAAAGGACCACCTATTCTTAACTTTCTTATCCCTTCCTTTATTCAAATGACACTAGTTACAGATTTTTTTTTTCCCTGAGCTTTGGCAGATACTTTTCCAAGCCTGCAGGTTTGAATCAGTGGTTTCTATCCTTTTACAGGCAACAGCATGAAAGAAAATGAAAGCCTCTTAGGTGTCCCCCTGAGAACAGAGGTCATCCCTGCAACTCCTGTCTCATTTCTATTTTAAAGAATTCCCAGTTGAGCTGTAGGAACTCAGGTAGCAAGCTGCTGAGAATTTCCCTTTCCATAGAGTCTCAGGAAAAGTTGCAGATCTTCTTTGTTTTAAAATAAACTTTCCCTTTTGATCTCTTTTAGATCACCCTTTATCTAGCTTCAAAGAATAATAACTGAAAAATTACAAAACAACAAAATTAAAAAAATTTCCTTGCCGTGAGTGGAAGCCAGCTATATAGCTAAGTCATACTGTGAGTTTCGTTGATGTTTTTCCATTTTCAAGAAGACGTCCCATGTGTTCTTCAGACAAAATCATTGCTATAATGGTGCTTTTTATTCATTCATTCACTCATCCTTATTGATCACCTTTCATCTACCAGGAAAATATTATATTGACTACAACGGCATAGCAGTAAATAAAACAGGCATAGTTCTGCCCTAAATATGTTATGTTGAACATACTTGGAGATCTTATTTTAGAAAAAAATATTTAATAAGATCTCTTTTAGGTTCTAAGACATTGCCTCAATTTAGAAAAGAAGTTGCCTTGCTATCTAATATGTGCAGTTGAGTCTCCTGGGTCATCAGTATCCATAGAAAAATTCCTGCATCATAAATGAGTATATATGAAGACCAGCCATTGCCATCCAGGAGCTAATTAAATAAACATAAACATTTGTGTAAACTTGTCCTTAGGATGTGACAAAGTGTCTTTTAAGTGCATTTTTTAATCTAATATCCCAGTCTACTAAGACATCTCCTATACACATCATTTCCTCATACTCAAAAAGAGAGAGGGTGAAGCTTCAAGAAGTATGATTACTCCTGGCCAGGAAAAAAATCTCCCAATTCCAAAACTCAAGGAGTAATGCAAGATCAGGGTGACAAAGAGCACATTCTCTATCTTTCGATACTTCTCAAGCTGATATACTAAGCCACTCTGGAAAATCCTTATCACTGAACATGGTGCAGAGATTGAGAATCAAGAAGAAGTATTCATCAATATTTACTTTTAGTAATTTGCCTCTTTTAAGCAATTACAATGTTCTTGCATCCCTTGTAAGGTTTATCACATTGCTTTGCAATTACTTACTTATACATTTCTCTCCCTTAGTAGAACATGAAAGTCTTTGAGAACAAAGATAATCCATAATCCACCTTTGAACCTTCAGTACCTTTAACAGAGCCTGTCATATACCAGGTAGGTAGGAAGTGAATGAGTGACTGGGAATACCAGCTTCCCTTCGCAGAGAAAAGAATTCTACCGTTGTAAGTAATTCTGCCTTTTACTGATCATTTTAAAAAGAACAATCAGGAATTGCCTGGTAGCCTTGCAAGTAAATTCTCCCCAAATGTTGGAAACAAAGCACTCTGTTTCCCCCAACTAGCTGCCAAAAACAGCAAGTAATTTATTACTCTAACCTGCTAGTTTATCACCTGTGAGTCAGGGGTTAAAATATGAATGAAGATTTAGAGATTCTCTAGAAAAATGTTGCTACATGTAGGAGTATATTCAAGAGATAATAGCTATTGCCAAAGAGTGACTAAATCAGCTTCACATAGAAAGCCAAGCTGTTTAATACACATACAATATAATTTAAAGTTCTTTAAAATGTATTAAGATCAAAGATTGTTTTTTTTTTAATTTTCTCCACTCATGTATCTATTGAGGCATAGGTTTGTGATTTTGGCCAGCTCTTGTCTTCAGGGTCTCATACTTGCTCTATTCGAATTCACCTTGTGTTGTGGATTGGTTTGGCTTTCCGGAAAGTCTCTTTTTCCTTTTCTTGCCTGTGTTCTCTTGCTTAGGAATTAGGGTATAAATCTTAGTGTAATGTGGAAATGCAGTACCATTTATCCTTAGGGGAAAGTCAGCAGTAACTGAGAAGTGAATTTTGCTTTTCTATATTCCATTCGTTCTCATAAAACAAGTCTAAAACCAGTCCACCAGGAACTACTTTATATCACACAAAAAGTAACTCATTGATTACCTACGATATTCCACACTAAGCCCTTGGAATATCTTTCCCTTTGAGACATATAATCTCCACAGCAACATTGACTGAGTTGGGAATCTTTGTCCTTCTAACTACAAAGTCCAGATTTTTTTCCCCATTAGATTCACACAAATCTTTGAAATTCTCCTTCAGAAAACATGCTACCACTATGGATTAGTAAAGAGGTCAGTCCTCCAGGTTCAAATGACGCATGATATTATGAGTGACAAAAGAAAGTTAAATGCACAGGTTAGTTTATCAAGCACTGGACAGAAGGTCAGATGGCTGTGGATCAATTCTATCACTTTAGTTGATACCTTGGACAACTTGCCTGTTCTAAATTGAGTTTCAGTTTTCACAGACTTAAAAAGAAATCAACAGCAGTCATGAATATATTAGGAAACCATCATGTGACCTAAAGGAGTTAATGCTTGTACAATTGTGCTTCTTCCATTACTGAGAAAGTGGAAGAGATGATTGTCATGATCCTTGAGGTGACATTTGCCATGTCAGATTTTCAGTCTTCTTGACTGCAAGTTGTGTGAACCCCAAATGCCTCTTTTCCTCTTTATTTTGTGGTTTTTCTTAGAGAAACTATGCATCTTAATATCATATTGGTTTGTAGCTCAAATAAAGTACATGGTAAACTGGGAAGATTGATGGTCAACTGTATTTGATTTGAGTTTTGATTACCATCTCTGTTTTGGAAATGGCTTCGTGATTCTCAGGATAATCTTCGAATACTCAAAAGTGCTCAGTTTTTTTTTTTAATTAAATGCTGTCTCCTCCTTTACTTAACACACTGGGCTTCAAAATCCTGTAAAGATTTAAAAGAAGCAACAAAACATGGTGGCTCACACCTGTAATCTATTCACGAGGCTGAGATCTGAGGATTGCAGTTCAAAGCCAGCCCCGGCACTAAAATCTAAAATCCTGTGAGACTCTTTTTTTTTTTTTTTTTTTTTTGGCCCCCTTCTCTTTCTGGCCCCGCTCGCTCCGGCCACCACTCGGTTGGGCTCCGCTTTGCTTGCTTTCGCTCTCTGTCGCTTGTTGCAGTCTCGTCTCTGGCACTTCCGGCTTGGTTGTGTCTCGTCTCTGCCACTTCCAGCTTGGTTGTGTATGTGGGATACCGAGGAATCGAACCTGGGTCTTTGTGCATGCTAGGCAAGCACTTTAACCGCTAGGCCAATCTCCCGGGCCCTCCTGTGAGACTCTTATTTCCAGTTAATCACTGGAAAACCAGCTCCAGGGGTAGGGCAGTGTGGCCTTGAGCTGAAGAACTCAGAGACAATGCCCAGGCCAAGGGATAGGATGGTAGACTTGAGCTGAAGAGCTCAGGGACAGCCCCCAAGCCCAGAGTACAAGCCCCAAGACCAAACAACAACAACAAAGATTTAAAAGAAACAATACAAAAAAATGTCTTTATGGGCCAGAAGTTTGGCTTAGTGGTAGGGTGCTTGCCTAGGATGCACGAAGGCTCCAGTTTGATTGCTCAGTACCACATACATAGAAAAAGCCGGAAGTAGTGCAATGGCTCAAGTGGTACAGCTCTATCTTTGAGAAAGCCCAAGGATAGTGCTCGGTTCCTAAGTTAAGTACTAGGATGGGCGATAGAGAAAGAGACAGAGAGGGTGGGGGGGCTCTTGTTATTCATTAGTTTATGAAACTAAAACTTGCTACAAACTATTTAGTGAACCATGATTGAAACCGCATATGTTGGCTTCATTTTATGTTTAGCTTTGTGATAAGGTGGTTTGTTTCAAGGCTGGAGAGAGAGAGCAGACTCCTTGTATTATATATGAGTATTAGTTTTGGTATATGCACAAAATATACAGGCAAAGAGATGCAAGCTCACTTTTTCTTGAGCCAAACTTGGTACAGGATTCCTATGCATATCACCATATCACCATACTATCAAAACTTTATCCTTCTACCACTTAATGTAGAATCTGTAAAGACTGTGTGTGTATATAAAGTTATATACTTCTCTCCATATACATAAATAATACATACATTATATATACATATTAATATATATATTCTCCAAAAGTGTATTCACAGAATGAGTCCCCTTCAGCTTGTTAAAAGCTATCCCACCTCTCCCCCCAAATCCCTGAAAATAAACAAGAAACAACAAAAAAAAACCCTCTAGTAGTAACAGTGACCTCAAAGTCTTTGGAGAGCACTGCAGACACAGGCTTGCAAGAGAGAGGTTTTGAAATGCCTGTCTTTTGGTCATCAACTATGTGTTAGTTATTATACTTCTGAATATTGTAGCTGGTTTTATATTTCATTTTTTAGGGGCCTCCTGGGTGGTCAGGGTGGTTTTCCATAGTTGATTCAGAGAGGATTTTGTTCGCACAAGATTTTGCCAAAGATTCTAAGGTGCTAATTGGGAACCTTCCCTCTTAAACCAGTTGATACATAGATAAGGGTTAGTAATCTCTCATGTCTTTCTGGGCTCATACTTCTCTGGTTGTATGGGATATTCCTTCCATATGAAAATAATTCATCAAATATGTATTGTGCCTTTTCCATATTCTATGCACTGTTTACAGCCATGGAAATAAACGAAGAATAAAGAAGCCAAGTCCTTGCTCTCATACAGCTTACTTTTAGGTGGAAAATGACAGATGATGCTCTGAATAAAATAATGTAGGAAGAGGGGGAAAGAGTGATGACACTGTGTGGTTGAACTGATGGCTTAGAATTGGCAATGTCAGAAAGATTCTCTGATGGGGTGGCATTTAGGCAGAAGCCACATCATCTGCAAGCTCAATGATTTTTTGTTTTCTCCTATTCCACATGTTCAGCAGAACTCCAGTACTTTATTCCATCATTTTTTTTCAGCAATTGACCTGAAGCATATTCTTTCCCATCATCTTCTCATTTCTCTCTCATTATTTCAAGCAGAGACTCTATTGCTTTCAGGTGCAGTGAGAGAAAGTAACAAACAGTGCACTCTAGCCAAAAGGAGACATGACATGACTGTGGTCTTCTGCTGCAAAGCTTTCCTTGGTTCATTTTGCTTCACACTATAACCATGTTATGTGCCCAGATATGTGAATGATCTAGGACAACTCTGACCTCTATAGTCTGAAGGATACACAGATTAGAACCAGACCTAAGAATATGACAGAAAAAAATTGGAGTAGCTAAGAAATTTCCTTGTGCCTGATTTATAGTTAGGTTCTTTTTGCAGCTACTTAGATGTACCATGTGAGCTTCATGAAGACATACATTGCCAAGTGAGAAAAGAGATGAGTAGTAACCTTTGCTTCACTTAACCCCAATATTTAACCCAGTCACAGATTTCCTTGGATACAGTGACAAGAAGGAAAGAGAAGGAGGGAAAGGGAAACAATTTCTACCTCTAAATTTACTAACTGAGATTGGTTTCTTCTGTCAATCACCAAGAGTCTAGTGAAAAGCTGAGTTATCTCTAGCCTGCTAGGAAGGTAAATATTAAGAATTAGCATCTTAATTAGATATCCAGGTGCAAGAAAGTACATGACTGGGCCAGGAGCATGGCCTAGTGGTAGAGTGCATGCCTAGTATGCACCATGCCCTGGGTTTGTGCATACGACATACACAGAAAAAAACAGAAGTGGTGCTGTGACTCAAGTGGTAGAATGCTAGCCTTGAGAAAACTCAAGGATACGGCCCAGGTCCTGAGTTCAAGCCAAAGAAAGAAAGAAAGAAAACCATAGATGAAGGAAAATTAGACCCAAAGATACCTTTAGACAAGTTTGCTAAAACTAAGATTCAAGTTTCAAATCCATTCTACTTGCTGTAGGCCTTTCTTGCTCCAGTCTTCTGGGAGTCTAGGTTTTCTTTCTTTTCCTTTTATTTGAATGAACATATTTTTAACTTTGGTTTCCCGAGTAAAGTTGCTTATGTATTATTAAACTGGAAATTTGTCCTCTACTTCATGGCTTTGAGACTCACATGGGTGGCCATTTTATGTGTTCTATCCTCTAGATTCTACTGAAAACTCTGACCCAGCAAATCACTGTTGGCCTCATGGTGAAGTAGAAAATGTCTTCTTCATTGTTGTTGATGTACCTTTTTTAAAAAATTTCACAGACTAAAGAATAAATTTAGCAATCTTAGATTTTATCAGGCCACTTACAAACAAATTGTATCAACTTACTTTGCAATGGATTAGGTACAATTGTCATTTTTCCAAACAGTTTCTTTCCCTGTCTAAAATGTAATTTTTGTAAATTCATGACAGCTCTGTAAAGAAAGAAGACCTTTAAAAAAGCTATGACCACCATGCAGATTTAAAACTAGGGCATAAAAAAAATAATTAGCCTAGAAAAGATCACCATCTTATTCTATGACAGAGGCTGTGCAGGTATGAAGGTTGACCAGATGTCCAATTTCACTTCTTTACTGTTTAATTTTGTTCTGTGATTTTTCTGCTTTGTCTACCACAGCTGACCACTACCTTACTCTTGATCCAGAAAACAATTTTTCTATAGGCTCTATACTATAGACAAACTTATTTTATTTGGTCAACACTGGCATTGCAAAATCATTAGCCTAATTGACTTATGACAAAGTATTTCCTCTCTAATTTTCTTTTTTCTTTTTTTTGCCAGTCCTGGGCTTGAGCTCAGAGTCTGAGCACTGTCCTTGGACTTTCTCAAGGCTAGAACTCTACCACTTGAGCCTCAGCACCACTTCCGGCTTTTTTCTATATATGTGGTACCAAGGAATCGAACCTGGGTCTTCGTGCATGCTGGGCAAGCACTTTAACCACTAGGCCAAACTCCTGGCCCTCCTCTCTAATTTTCTACAGCACTTAACACTATTAACACTACATACCTTCTCCGGCCTATATACTTCATTATCTATTCAGCACTACAAGCATGAATTTTCTTTCATTGCTTACCAAAGTTATGGGATTCTTCATGAATTAATAGTATTCTGGAATTAGAAATGGTTAGAAATCTTTTTGTGTGTGTCTTCACATGTTTGTCAATATTTAAAAGACAAGGTTGGAAAGCTAAATATACTGCCAATTTTTATTTGAATAGAATTCAAGAGGTCATAGATTTTTGCTTTTCCCAAGGCCCCTCTGTCAGTGGGGTAAAACCTATGGATTCCTTTTCAGAGTTCTAGATTTTGGATGTAAAAAAGAAAATATATATGATTATATAAAAAACTAATTATACTGAATTCCAACTGTCAAGATCTTTTTATTTTTATTTTTTGGTGCCAATCCTTGGGCTTGAACTCAGGGCATGAGCACTGTCCTTGGGTTTTCTCAAGGCTAGTGCTCTACCACTTGAGCCACAGCACCACTTCTGGATTTTCCATGTGTATATGTGGTACTGAGAAATTGAACCTGGATCTTGATGCATGCTAGGCAAGCACTCTATCACTAGGCCAAACTCCCGGCCCTATCAATATTTTTTTTAATTTATGATTTAGTAAGATCTAGTTTATTTTAAAGTAAAGCATTAAATAGCAATGGATTATGATACATCTAATAACTACTCTAATTTTGATGAGATTGTAAAATATGCAAAAATCTGCAACAACTACAAAGTTGATATCTTGGATTTCTTGTGGCACAACATTGATACCTAAGCTCTCCTGCACCCTTCTAAGTGGTAAAATAGAGGAAACTAGCCAACATGATGGAGGAGAGGACCCACATGTTATCCAAAAGCCAGTAATAATCCGGAAACTATGAAACAGTTGCTTTTGTTGTGTAACAAACTACTCCAAAACACTGTGGCTTAAACCACCCATTCTTTTTTATTGCTCTTGGGTTCAGTCTCCTGGTACATTGGTTGAGATCTGTTTGGGCTGTGGCATATTCACTCACATTTCTGGTGGTTATTGCTGACTCAGTGGTAACGGAACCAATGTCTCCACCAACAAGCTAGAGTGTTGGCAGATGGACCTGGTAGCAGTTAGAGTTCCCTGAAAATAACAAGACAGGGTGAGTCTCAAAGTGTGAGTGCTTTTCCAGTCTCTGTTGAGGCCACATTTGCTATAGTTCCTTTGACTAGAGGTAGTTGCAGAATCAAGCTTAGAGTCCATGTGGAAAAAGGAATTGAGGATACTTAAGAGGGAATGATTATAGCCATTACTTTTACAAAGAAAAACAAAAAAACTTACCAGTCTTGGGGCCATACATGAGAAAGATCTATCAACCAAAGGCAGGGAGGGTATAGAGTTGATAGGGCCACATACCTTCCACTAAGTTGTACAAATCAAGGAAATTAAACAAAATAAACTACCCACACTGGGCTTCTGCTTTCTTTCCTAGTTAAATTTGGAGTGCTTAGGTGGAATTTCATGTTATTTGGGTGAGAAGATATATATATATATATATATATATATATATATATATATATATATATATATATATATAGAGAGAGAGAGAGAGAGAGAGAGAGAGAGAGAGAGAATATTTAGTAGCATCTCTCTAAGATAGCCAAGACATCACAGAATCCAAGTACCAGGTAAATTCAGGGGATGAAAGGTGGGAAAAAATTTCTCTGAACGTGGACAATGATTCAGTCTTTCTAGATTCGAATTACAAAAATCTTACTGTTTTGTGGTAATGTTTCTTTATCCAAAATTTTGCATGAGTCTATTTGGTAAAGGAAATTGCATCACCTCTGTTTAAATAAGAAAACCCTGAGTTCCTCTTTAATTATAAGAGCTACCCATAATGCTAGAAACAATTCTTACCCAGCCCTCTGCCCAGTGAGTGCTTTGGAGAGGCAGTGGAAAAAACCCTGAAGGCTTTTCCACTGTGCTGCTGCATCATGGAAAAAAAAAAAAAAAGCCAGAAAACAACATTAAGGCCTCACAGCAGGCTCCCAAAGCCTTCTCTTAGTTAATCCCAGAGATTACCAGGGAATGGCTGACTCATCCAGTTGGCTAGTCAGGTGCTTTCAAAGATCATTCTGACTTAATGGCTGCATATTTTCTCAACTCTTTTTCACCATCATATGGCAGACCCCGATGACTCTATCTTGGGCAGAATAATGGATGCCTTTCTCAGTTCCTACACCAGCTTCACTTGACTGAGTTCCAAAACAAAATTTAAGACCAAACAAAAATTTAAGCTAGATGAAGATTCAAAGAAAGTCATATAGGGCCATTAATGAACAAGTTGCCACTTCCTAGGGCTCAGTCTTGCTAGAGCCCTCTCTTGGAAGTGAAGGTACCATATTCCTGAACTGTCCTGCCTAGAGGGCAAGGAAACTAAGGTATTTATGCACTAGCTCCCATGGCTGCATCCAGAAACATTACGGGCACCCAGCCCTTTGGGAAGTGAGACCTACTCTTTAAATTAGAGGGAACCTAATGGTGGTAAATGTTGCCTTGTTTGAACACGCAACATTAGTGTGTGCAGAAAGGGTGGGTGACAAGGAGACAGAAGAAACATCAGCTGGCTGCTACATTTTTGCAAACTATCAGGGGCAGAAACTTTAGCTTCACCACACTGATATCTCAGACACTTTCTTCTTTACCACATATTGGGTATTACTATTCTATTGGCCATCATGTATTCAACACCTATTTTCTGGGAACTAACTTAAGTTTTTGCATACTTACTCACAAGGTATTATTACTTTCAGTTTTACACCTGAGGTGCAATGAGATTAAGTTACCTAAGTCACTCTAATTAAAAATAACAGGGTTGACATTCCCTACAGGATCTGCCTTCAAGTGCAAGCTCCAACCACTGTAAGCCCTACCCCGATCCAGTTGAGATTCTATTCTATGACTTATATAGCAGAAGCTCCGCCATGTCAAGCCTCTCCACTGCATATTTTTTCTCCTGAGCCCCTTTCTTCTCCCTTCTTTATCTCTCTTGTTCTTAAGTTGACTCCGAGGAATTTCACTCCAGTCCCTTAGATGTTCCAAACCCTTCCTTGCTGTCTCTGACATTCTCCATCCTTGGCACTGTGACTGCTGCCTCCAAGCTTAAAGTATCATTGATTTTTTTCAAGTCCTTAAATACCTTTGAAACTGCTCTTCTCCTGACACTGCCTCTGTTCCTTATGCCAGCAATGGTCAGAAATTTCAGCACGTATTGCTCCTTCTGGCATTTTAATGGGAGAGGAACCAGAGAATCATCCCTACATGGCATTTTAAAGCTATAGGGCTTGTTTTACCTGGACACCGAAGCAAACTGAACCAAATGGCTTGTCTTTAAGTATCAGGATCTGTTAAGTCAGACCCAATTTAGTGTGGGAGTAGTTTAAAGATAAAATGATGGCATGGACCAAGAGAAGGAATGAATAACTCTAATCTGAGAGCAAGAGTGGGAGGGAGGTGGCAGTCCTGACAGCCCCAGGGATAACATCACAAAAGCCAATGCAGAGTGGTAGTTTCTGTGTGGGAAATAAAAAACAGGAAGGGGGGAGAAGGGATACAGGATGGTGTTATGGGACACTATTGTAGAACTCTTCTATTCAACCTCATGAAGATGCTCAGAAGCCAGTATCAGTGAGAGATAGATTCTCTACACCCTTCCCAAGCCACAGACAGAAAAATAGAAGAGCTGAACAAATGTGACAGAGAGCTCTGGTGGGAAATTCCCTGAAACAGATCAGTGAGTATAAATTTTATACTGGGTCTCAACCATTTCAGTAACAAAATCCAAAGTGTTTTTAATGGAGAATGGTGGATAAGGGGTCATTTAGATCTGTTTTTAAGCCCAGCTTAGATCTCTACTGCAGTTTCCTTTGAACCACTTAGTATGTCACAGCTCCTCTGTGGCTTTAGAGAACAGCAAAATTTCATACCCACAGGCATGTGTCATGGAGTGACAGGGACATGTTCTGAGAAATACATTGTTAGACTATGTCACCATGGAGAGTGCTCAAACCTAGATCAAGGTCAGTCACTTCATGTGGGTCTCCTGTGGCAATTAATAGATAGTGGTAAAGTCAAGGTGTATGAAGTTACTGGTAGCCTAACAGTGTATTGTGTTTATTTGCATTTGTTTGTTTATTTTCAGTGTTGAGGGTTGACCCCAGAGCCTCACTCATACAAGACAAGCAGTCTCCACTGAGGAGCTACACTTTGAAACCTAGCATATCATTTTATTGTAACCTTATTAAATAACAGGAGTACAGTCTCAAATAATGATAAAAAAGTATGACAGAGGAAAATACATAAACCAGTATCATAGTAATTGTGTATCACTGTCAGATATCACATGCTATATAGAAGAATATGTTATACTTCTACACACCTGGCAGAGTAGTAGGTATGGTTTCACCAGTATCACCACCAGCACCTGAGTAATGTGTTTTATGGGACACTTGTCATCAGTGTGGTCTGTCATTGACTGAAACATTGTTATGTGGCACCTGACTACATGAAATCCATAAATACATTCTTCATAAGTGACATTTCAAGTAACAGAAAAGTACTCTGCAGAAAAATAAAGTAGGAAGATCAAAGAACAATCGGGATATTGTATCTAGATGAGAGCAAGCATTTATATATTTTGGCTTTGGAACTCAGTTGGATTCTTCCTAGGCCCTGATCTGTCTTGTCATTTTTTATTTTTTGAGACAGAATCCTTTCCACCTTCTTGCCCCCTCTCAGTTGTTGAAAGTGCATGCAGTTACCACCAGGTACAACACTATATACTTTTTATAGTGTAAACTAGAGTTAATCTGATAACCCTAAGAAGAGCTATAGTAGTGCAGAATATACAGTGAGGAAATTACAAATTCCGTATACTACTAGACACTAAGCCAAGTGTTCTGTCATTCATATACTCACTGTCCAGATGCAGTGGGTATGTCAATAGTTTCACTTAGTGCTGGGGAAATGGAGTTTTGATACGGAATTTATCCAGAAGTCCTTGCTTGTCAGTAGTAGAGTAGTTACTGGAACCTGAGTGACATTGGGCCAAAGTTCCTAAGCTACATCCCCTGAGTGAAGCACAGAAGAAGGCAAGAAGAGAGGGAGGTAAGAAGCAATGTTAGGTATCTGACTTGGGGAGGAGAGCAGCATGGGTTCTCTGTAAGGACCTGTCTGAAGCCCAAGTCAATTAGTTAGCTATTGCTGTGTAACAATATTGTGACACATGGCATGGTAGAAATCTCTGTTCAGAGTCTAATGAAGTTGCTGTAAATCAACTGGCTATTGGCAGAACTCAGTTCCTTGCTCTGAAGGACTGAGGTCCTATGTAGCAGTTGGCTGGTCAGCCAGGAGCCACACACAGCTCCTTCCCCTTGGTTCTCTCATGGGCCACCCAACTTCATAAAGCCTTGTAAAAGCATCTCTAAAGATGACCATTACTGTCCCTGCCCCCTCTCCCCACTTTTTTTGGTCATGGGGTTGAACTCTGGGTACTGTCCCTGAAGTTTGGGGTTTGTTTGTTTGTTTTTGTTCAAGGCTAGTGTTCTATTGCTTTGAGCCGCAGCACCACTTCCAGTTTCCTGATGGTGAAATGGAGATAAAAGTCTCTTGGACTTTCCTGCTAGGGCTGGCTTCGAACCACAACTCTCAGGTCTCAGCCTTCTGAGTAACTAGTATTCCAAGAGTGGACCACTGGCACCCAGCTCCAATTCCTTTTTAAAGGCTCACTCCACCCCCAGATAAGTTTCATTACTTCAAAATCAACTGATTTGGGATGTTAATTACAAATGCACAAACTACCCTCCTTGCCACTGTCATTTAGCTTTGCTCTTATGGCCTCAAACACTCCTACCTGCCTTAGCCCGAAAGCTTGCACTGGCCCCACAGTTCACCTTAGGCCTCTCTTGAGCAGAGCAAGCAGCATTAGACCTCTAGTTTGGCTACATGGAGCCTCAGCTAAGCAGCAGAGCATTCTCAACACCCTCTCTTCTCTCTCCTCCCTCCCCCAGTAGCCACTTCAGAGCTGTTTCTCCAGCTCATTGTCAGACATTGCCAGTGCCCACTGTGATTGCTGGCTCCACGGAGCACTGAAGCTATTCCCATCACTCCCCATGTCGCTAATGGCGAACAGAAAGAGAATGCTCCAGAGCCCCCTGCCTGCTCGGCGAGCCTCACCTCTTCTGGAGTCGTGATTGTGGATTGAGCAATCAAAGTAAAAATTATATATATAATATGTATATATATTATATATATGCAGGCTCCAACTCGGGTAGGCAAGAGGGTCTGAAAACATCAAAATTACTTTGTTCAAAAATGAGACTCAGCAACTGAGAAATGTTCTTTTGTCAGGCCACTGATGTGAACCAAGATCTCTTTAGGGTAGGAGCTTGTGTAATCTAGGAAGAAAGCTTTCAAGGATGGCTGAGGGAAGCTGCATAGCACTTATCACAGGATAGAAGGTGGAATTCTAAAATGACTTCACTGTAGCTGGCCAATAACAGCTTGAAAATGTGGTCATAGCCAAAGAAATGTGAACCCAGAGAAGCAGGATGACTGACTAGAAACTTGCATTTACACAGGGATGGCCAGCCGGGAACCTTAACTTCTGTCACTCTGTTATTACTTACCGAGAGCAGAGTGGAAACGAATATTTAAGTCGTTTCCCTAAATGCACTGAACTTTGAGTGCAAGTGTGTCAGGGAAGGATGATTTTTTAGATGAAACTTAAAGAAGCAAGGGAACAGGATAGTGAAAGATAAGAGACAGCAAGGACACAGCCCCATCTGGAGAAAAGTGTCCCCAGATTCTGAGTGCAAGAATTGCATCATGGTTAAGTTTTACATTCAGGTAAGACTGGATGGGCTTGGGTAGTTCTATATTAGTCATATGGAGTGGGAAAGCAAGCACCTTTAGTAGAGAAGGCTCCTTTCAGCCACAGACAGGACTCAGGAGAAGTCATGGGTGTAAACTGTGAGCTGCAGCAAGCTCAGCATCTGAGAAGCAAGTGCACTGCAGGTCTTACATTAGCCATATCTTCACTGAGAATGGAGAGGGAGGGTCCAAATTTCTAAAATAAATGAGTTAGCCTGGATACTTATTGCAGAAGCAACCTCTCACTACTCACAGATTCTTTTCAAAATACCTTTTAATAGCCAGCTGCCACAATGCACTTAAAATAGGAATCAATTTGAAGGTATTCTGTTCACCCACTTTCTCAGCAATAAGAAGCTACATGCTGGAAGGCTGTATCTGAATGTCCACGTACTGCGAAGAGAAAGAGATTAGGACCAATGCCAAGACATTAACCCATACCTTAAAAGAGATCTGACCCTCTTGTTTCAGAGAATCAATGTGGCTTATTAGCAAAGAGTGCTTTCCTTGAAAGAACCATTACACTGTGATTGCTAAGCAGTCAGTGAGTGGGATCACTGAATAATATGTCTGCCCCCTGGGACTGCTACAGCACTTTTTAAATGATAGAGGGTTTTGCCACACAACTGTGTAGCTTTTTCTAACATAGACCAGTGCTTTGAGGTATATCTACACATCAGAATATCCAGGGATCTTATTTTTAAAATTTCAAAGCCTAGTCATATTTTAAACCAAGGCAGACCTGTTAGAAAGTGCTTTTTTTTTCTGGGATAACTTTACATCTGTAGGAAAGCTATAATGATAGCATAACTCTCAACCAGTTTACCCCAAACTAACACCTTACATGAATGTACATTCATCACAATCAATAAACCAACATTGATACATTGTTGTTCATCAAATTAGGACTCAAATTTCTAAAGCATATATGAATTAATTTAAGAAATTTCTTACAGTTGGGACCTCTCATTTATCATTTGCATCTTGTCCATTTATTCCCTTCTCCTGTTCTAAGACCCATCCAGAACATCAGTACATCCTATGGTTCTAGTAAATCTACATGGCATTGCTTCATTCTGAAAGTCATATTGCCCGTCTCTCCATTACAGTGTTACTATATTCCTCTTTCCTTTCCCATTATCTGAGCCTAGCCTCAAAAAGTGGTATTTATGGAGATGATGAGGATAGGAATCAGTCGGAAATCTTCAAGGTGCATTCCTGTGGCCACCACACCATCCTTGTATTTTCCCTTTAATTCCCAATTATTGTTGAGCAAACTTTCCCAGACAATCCAAGACTTGAGATCCCCTGGAATTGAACTACCCTTCTGGTGTCTGTACCCTTGGACAAGTTATGGAATTCTTTCTGAACTTTATTTCCTCCCCCCCCCCAGAAAATGTTGGGTTTTTTTGTTGTTGTTGTTGTTGTTGTTATTTTGAATTTTGTTTTTGTCCATTGTGGGACTTGAACTCTGGGCCTGGGCGCTGTCACTGTCACTGAGCTCTTTAGCTCAAGGCTAGCACTCTGTCACTTGAGCCACAGCACCACTTCCAGTTTCCTAGTGGTTAATTGGAGATAAGAGTCTCAAGGCCTTTAGTGCCCAGTCTGGCTTTGAAGTGCAGTCCTCAGATCTCAGCCGCTTGAGTAGCTAGGATTACAGGCATGAGCCATCGTGCCCAGCCTATGAGACAATATATTGTCTCCAATAAACTCAGTGAAAGCCGAAGTGATGCTGTGGCTCAGTTGGTAGAGCACTAGCCTTGAACACAAAGAGGCTCCAGCACAGCACCCCAGGCCCAGTGTTCAAGCTCAAGGATTGGTATAAATAAATAACAAAAAACATAAAATCAGCCCTACTTTATAACTAGTAACTCGTTATTCATGAAAAGAAAAAAAAGAAGAAAGAAAAAAGAAAAGACTGTGCTGTAGTTCCCATTTTATTGGTGAGGAGACTAAGGCCCAATGAAGGTGCAGCTTGCTTAAAGGCACACAATTGAGGCAGCTTGCTTAAAGGAAAACACTCAGTGATCTGCAGAACCAAGATTTGTTCTGAGGCAGTCTTTCCTATATACTTGTAACTACTACACTGTAGTCACTGGGTAAAAGGAGGGCTTTCTCTGGTAAGGAAAGGTGAACCTAATCAAAGAAATCATCTATTAAGTCTCAGGTAGGCATATACCAGTAAGTAAGAGGTGCAAGAGTGGAGGAGGAGAGGAGAGGTATTTCAAAACACTGCTAAGACTTGTGGTCAAGTGGAGTGTTCTCTCTAAAAGCTGAGGGGATACTGGGAATCCCTTCTCTGTAACTTTCTCTTGCTCTCTCAACTTCTGAATGTATGGGAAGTCAGTAATCCTTTGATTTTTAAGGAGATTGGAAGAAAGAAGGCATCTTATTCAGCAACTAGAATGCATTATCTACATCATCAAAGAATCTGGGCCATTCACAACATCCCCAGCTACACAAACAAACACACAACCCCCAATCTCATGCTTTATCTTGCACAGTTAAGAAAAATAGTGTATGTATACTGCCATTAATTTTCTGACTAGGATATTGGTAATGCAAAGGAAGCTTCTGATTATGAAAAGTTATGTTTGAGGTGATGGCATGTTCATTTGAATCTGGGGATCTAAAGTTGATGCTGCTTTTCTATGATGGTGTGAGTTTCAAAGCATTGCACTTAGCTCTTCACATTGGGTGTGTCCCCAGATCCACAAACTTCCAACAGTTCCTACAAAGTGTTCAATCTATGTTTTACATGAATTTATAATTAACAAGACTCATGATAAAATGCATGAAGTACTTACTACCGCATGGATGTTTAAACCCAAGGTCACGTTTAAAGCATGTTTGTCCTTTCCTATTGACAATATAAAATCCCACCTATTATATTGACCAGGACTAATAGTATATAAATTTGCTTCGTGATGGAACTTTTAAAAAATGCTTTTACTGAAGTTGAGGCTTCAGATCTGTGTGTCCTCGAGTTCAAATAATGGAATGTCCTTAAGTGTTGGACACTTAAGGCAGCTTGTTTCCACTTCTGTGAGAAGCCTGTTAGGAAAAGAAAATTGTTAGGAAAATTTGGAATTCCAGTCGTTTACTGAGGACAGATGGATCCTGCACCAATTCTAGGTCATTTCCCAGATATTCCATTACAAAGGCAGAACCTCACACTGAATTTTCCTGGTTTACAGTAAGAGAGAAATAGCAGAGGTTTGTTCTCTGTGTGTGTGTGGGGGGGGGCGGTCGGGGGTGTGTGTGTGTGTGTGTGTGTGTATGTCTGATGGGGAGAGGAATAGATGAGAAGCAAGAGATGAAAGGGTGTGGGTAAGGGAGTATAGAAAATTTCACTCTCAAGACTTTCCTTGTCAGTGAAGACAGAATGGGTAGCTGAGCCCATGAATGTTGGTGTCTAGCTAGAACACCTTACAGAAGAAAGCTCAGTCACTCATGGGGCAGGTGAGGTGGGGCAGGGGACTTTGCTAAACAAAGTTTAGCTCAGTTGAGTGTCCCAGCCCTCATCCACAATGCTTATACCACCCAAGTGCAAATAGAACTGAGAAAACTACTTTTCAGTCTCCCAAACTTCCTATGAATTTCCACCTTTTACTTTCTTGGTTCCCTTGAAATCCAGAAAGGAAAAATATACCAAACCTAGACCTTTGAGCAGGCAGAAGGGTAGAATAAATAAAGGCTTCCTCACCAACATTGATCCTAAAGATACTCTCCCATATCCCTTAGGGCTCACAGTATCCAATCAGGTACAATATTTATTGAGAATCTCTCATGTCCCAGGCACTGTCCTAACATCTGGTATCATTGCCACATAAGGGTTAAAGGCAAGTGTGCTGGCTGAGATAGGAGGATGTTATTAAAATGTGCTTAGTTGCTTCATGTACATAACTGGGCTGTTGTGAGTATCTGTATATACAAAGAAATCAGACAAGGCTGAGCATGAAGTGAGCTCTTCATGAAAGCACTGGACATACAAGATGGCCTCATGCCTATAATGAAAACACAGATAACCAATGCTAGGAAAGTACTGGAAATGTATATGCAGAGGCAAGGGTCTTGCTTACTTGCTCAAGAGCTGGGGGAAATTGCAGAGAATGCTCTCATTCTTCCCAGAACTCAGCCACTGGTTACTCATTAATTGGTGTCCAATAGCAGAGTGGTAAAAGGTGCCACCAGAAACCCCTTTATGCTCATTGGTGGTAACTGTTGGGCCCAGCTCAACAGAAATTCTTTTAGGCTACTGACAGAAAATGAGATGACTAAAGTCTCTTACTAATTCACTACACACTTTTCATATCCTAGCCTTACAACCTCAGTAATCCCTTTCAGACAAGCTAGGCATTAACAAGAAGCAAATTTCAGCTCCAGTAGAGAAAAGACTAAGAATAGAACCACTGGTTGTTTCTGAAATGCCATATGAAAAATTTAGATTAAATCAGGCTTTGTTTTTTCCTCTTGGCCTGTTTTCTCTTAAAGGATGTGAAGACAAGCACCTTCCATTTCTGATGTGCCTTCCAAGCATGCTTTATTTCTGCTCTACTTACTGCCTGCTGCTTACTCAAACTGATAGCCCAACTGTCTATAATACTACAAATAGAAAAGAAAGAAAAGAACCAGGCACCGGTGGCTCGCTCCTGTAATCCTACTATTCAGGAGAATGAGATTTGAGGATCATGTTTCAAAGCTAATCCAAGTAGTCTGTGAGACTCATATGTCCAATAAATTACAATAAAATAATAATAATATAATAATAATAATAAGAGCCAGAAGCGGAACCATGGCTCAAGTGGTAGAACATCAGCCTTGGGGGAAGTGTAGGGGAAGCTCAGGGATAGTGCCCAGGTCCTGAATTTAAGCTGCAGGAAAGGAAAGGAAAGGAGGTTCCAAGAAAAGAAAGAAGGGAGGAAGGAAGGGAGGAAGGGAAATAAAAGAAAGGAAGGGGAAAAAAGAAAAAAAAGTAGTTCAAGACTATAATTTTAGCTATTAATTATGTCATGTATGGCAGGACAACTGTATTTAAATGTCAATGTCATGTGTTAGATTGACGTACCTTAAGTCATATTTGCTCCTTCATTTGTATTGATTTATTTAATCTCTATGAAGATCACTTTGGGGCTGAGAACAGTGAGGCTGACTCTTGTGTTTGAAATCACAAAGGCAAGTAAACCATGGAGCCATTCTTCAGACCATTTGCATCTATGAAGGCCCCCACTGGTTCTTACTTCCTGTGCTACTCAAACTTCAGTGTGTTTTGGAATTCCCTGAATGACTTGTTAAAGTGACAAGGCCCACCACTGGACATTAAGATTCAGTTGGTCAAGGTGTGAAACCTAAGAGTTCCATTTCCTAACATACTCTTAGTTGGTGCTGCCATTATGGGCTAGTAGCTTTCTTTACTGAGTATCTCTCTTGACAGCTGTGTTAAGATGCATATAGCTCATTCCACTTCAAAGATGAGAAAATGCTAAGTTCCAAGAACTTCAAAAAGTCAGCCATAAACACAGTTGATCAGCTCTTTTTTGAGTCCCTTTTCTGGTATAATCTCATAAACAATAAACAGAGGCAATCTTCTCATCTAATAGCCCATGCATTTCTTCTAGTGAGGGTACAGTGCTCAGAAAGGTAATTCAAAGAGGCAGCCAGTCTAAGAGCTGGGAATTACACTGTGTAGTGTGTAGATTACATTAATTCAATCATACATTCATATCATTTTCTTGATGAGGAATGCTACCTACCTATGAAGAGAAGCAGTATGGCCCTAGCCCCCAGCAGCTTTCACACTGATATTTAAGTGACTGTTTCTAAGTGATAACCATTCATAGCAAGTCAGGGCCTGAACAGAAACAAAATAATTCACAAAGATATTACTTTTTGAAACTACAGAATAGGCCTCTGTGCTGTTTTTAAACACCAGAGAGCCTGATATTATTTTGCCAGAGTTCTTACAAGGGCTAAAAAAAAAAGCTGTAATTGCAAAAAGCCTTCCTGATGTAGCTGTGATGGTCAGGTAGAGTTACCCTGAAGCTTTCTAGGCATTCTTGATTGTGGTTCAAAGTCTGGCCCAAGGACTAGCAGCATTGTTCTATAACTTTGTAGAAATGCTGCTTCATAGACCTCCCCTGAACCCAACAGGACTATAATCTTGAGAGTCTGAGACCTGGAATCTGTGTGTTAACAAGCTCTCTGGGTGATTTTTACAACTAGTTTTTAGAAGCCTTTCTCTACCGAGAACTCTGCGGAACTAATTACATACATCCAGCCCTCATATCTGTGCCTTCTGCATGCACACATTCATCTAATAACAGATTGAATAATAGTCTGTGAATTGGGTACTAATAGGAGAAAAGAGAGTGAAGGAAGGTGAATATGATCAAAACACTTTAACACATGTGAGAATGGAACAAGGGAGCCTGTAGAGATTGGTTTGGAAAGAGAAGAGACTGGAGACAAGAGTTATATAAGGGGAATGTTGTGTGCATATATAGACATGTCAAAATGAAATGTCCTTATACAACTAATTGATGCTAATTAAAAAAACGTGTTATGGGAAAAATAGCCTCTATACTGAATATATGTAGGCACCTTTTTCTCATGATTTTTCCCTGAGAAATACAATATAACAATCACTTATACAGCATTTACATTGTACTCTGCATGAGTACAACACTAGTATTAATACACTGGTGTACAATATTATACCATTTTACATAAGGAGTAGAGAGTGATCAATGTGTTGGTTATTTCAATGTTATTTTTTTTCTTGCAGGATAAAAAAGCAGAACTTCTTACAGTAGAGTTAAAACTAGCTTGTTGTGGATTTGGCTGTTATCCCTCTTGCTCCTGATTTCTTGGAAATTCTAGTAAATATTTAGTTTTGACTTGGTAATATGGAACTATAGTAGGAATAGCACTATTTTGGTTGACCTTTGGCCTAGTGCAGGGGCTCAACACAAATCATGATCTCCTCTATGTTTTATTTAACAAAAATGAGAAATAAGTCCTTCTTGTCCTCAGAATTATAGGCCATACTTTCCAGGTGCTGGGCACATAGACTAACAGGATTTTTGTTGTTGTTGTTTGTGCCAGTCTTGGGGTTTGACACCAGGGACTAGGTGCTGTCCATGAGTTTTTGTTTGGTTTTGGTTTTGGTTTGGCTCAAGGCTGGTACTCTACCACTTGATCCACATCTCTACTTCTAGATTTTTACTGATTAATTGGAGATAAGATTCTCCTGGACTTCCTGCCCAGGCTGGCTTTGAACCTTGATCCTCAGATCTCAGCCTCCTAAGTAGCTAGGATTCTAGGGGTGAGTTTCTTTTGAGGGCTTGTCACAATGTATTGGAAAACCATAGGAAAGAATATAGCATTGTTGCCCCAAAGCCACAGGTGAGTCCCGAAGAGCCAGTGACTCAGGCCAGCAGCTTCCTCCAGCAGATACTGTTTACAGTGACTTTTGAAGGCTGTGTGGAGCTCTCCAGGTAGAGAAAACGGAGTAAGCTTAAAGGAAATGTATGGCAAATGCAATAACAGACATTTGGAGTACTTTAAAAGTAAGCATTTGGTTTGTTCCTAAGAGAGTGATGGTTAATAACCAAGAAACCTGATTCCTTGGAAAGTGTTAAACAAACCTGCTGCTCACTCCAAAAAAGAACACATAAATCTTTTTGAAGGGAGACACATTGCACTTGTGATTAAAGCAGACTAACCGTTCTTGGGTGGCTTTTATATTCTCATTGTGTTATTCATGACATTTTTTTCATTTTCATCATATCCCCTTGAGGTTCTTGCTGAATGCTACAGGCCCAGAAAAGCATGTTTGTCTAAAATATATCCTCCTTGAGTGAGTTTATGGAAAAATTTTTAAGTGTTTGTACATCTACCAGAAAGAAAATCTCAAATCTCAGGGGATAGAGAGAATAGGAGCCCCAAGAGACTTGAGAAGCAAATTTTGTGCGCACTTCTTTGTGTTTGCTGGATATCTTCACCAATGCATGCCAAAAAAAAGTATGAGTAAGATTCACAAGTTTATTTTCTAATATGTTTTCCGTGGCCTTCTAGAACCATCTAGAACTCTGTCAGTCTTCTTCATGAAACAAGCTTTCCCTTCATCAGTCAGGGGAAAAATGCCATGATTTGCTCTCTTGACAGCCTGATGATACAGTCTACATCTACACACACTGTGACACGTGTACACAAACTTGCCTGTGACAAAGTATAATTTCCAAAGAATCAGAACATGACTCATATGAATATAGAGTATGTGTCAGCCAAACATTTATTTACTTCATTAGTGAGGGAAGCAGTAGGCTGGTATAGATTATTCTCCAAAATAGTTAAGAATCAAAGATTTATAGAGTCAGTTGGAAAAGAAATTAAAATAAATTTGTTAAAATGGGCTCAGTACTGATTAATATCCTATTAGGTAAACTACCAGCCCCTAAGATTATCCTTTCTACCAGAGAGAAGTTGTTTGAATCTATACTGGACCAAAGTCACTTGTTCAGTCTTTTATAAGGTAGTATTTAACTTAACAAGGTGGTTTCTAATCAAGAATAAAAAAAAGAAACAACTTTTTGGATGATAGGTAAGTTCATTATTTGCATTGTGGTAGCGATTTCATGGAAATTTCTGTCAAGTTTTATGATGTGCATTAAATATGGGCCTTTATGTATCTCAATTATACTTCACTAAAGTTGCTAAAAGGGAAAAAAATTAGTAAACTAGGGAGGTTACATTCCCCTACAAAACTAGAAAAATGCTTGGATGAGCCTGAAGGTATTGTCTTCAAGTTATTCAACATTCCAGTGTAATGTATAATAACACTTTCATCCGTTCGTTCTACTTGGAAGTTTTTTTTTATTACGTTTTAGTAATACCAATTAACCTAGGTATTCTAGAGTCTAAGAAATTTGGGTTTTGGAAACTTACTAATTGTGTAACTATAGGAAAAATATTTAACCCTCCTGAAGGCTCAGATAATCTTTCTGGAAAACAGCTGGACCTAGTAAATAGATCTTGGTTGTAAATCTACTACTAGGCTTAAACAATGATGAACTAACAAACAATTTAATATGAATTCCAGGAAGCTGACAAATTGCTTAGTTGAATGGAGTGGTCACAAAAGGCTCCAGAGGAGGCAAATGAATAGAAGGAAAAATGGTGGTCTAATATAGTCATAATACTTAAAGCATATGCATGAAATTGGAGCTAGGAGACTTGAGGAGATGAGGGATCCGATAGATGGGAAGGTGGAGAAGAATGATGGGAGGGATGGCACTATCCCAGATTCGTTAGGCAGAGCTGGGTGCCAGTGGCTCACCCCTATAATCCAGTACTCAGGAGGCTGAGATCTGAGGATCACAATGTGAATCCAGTAGGATTTTGGACAGGAAAGTCTGTGAGACTCATCTCCACTAAACTACCAAAAAGCCACAAGTGGACCTGTGGGTCAAGTGGAAGAGTGCTAGCCTTAAGCAAAACACCTTCCAGGCCCTGAGTTCAAGCCCCAGGATCAACACACGCACGTGTGAGCATACACACACACACGCACACACGCACACACACACACACACACACACACACAACATTGTACCTATAAGTAGACATGTTAAATTGAGAACCCTTTTTACAGCCATTTAAAATTTATTGATAATAATATCAACAATACTAGAATATGAAAGTCAAAATGGGTTCTAACTTTTAGCACCACATTTACTCATCAAGCCTTGAGCTAAATCCTAATGAAATTCTTTATTCTTTTAATCTAGAACCTATTAATAAGTACTTAGGTCTTGGGCAAGTATTGTGGCAGTATTGGCTACTGACAAGGAAACTGAACTCTGGTTGCTTGTAGTAAGATCTCCAAAAAAACAAATCTGAACTCTGCCACTTGCCACTTACTAGCTACATGATCCTGAGCTATCTGCTTAATCCCTCAATGTCTTATTTTCCAGCCTACAAAATGGGGGTTATAGAGGCACTCATTTCCCAGGGAATTGTGGGGGCTCTTCCAATGAATTATCACATTCAAGGATCTGAACAAGGCTTGCTGGGCACTCAGAGCTCATTCCCATTATTATTTGAGCCTTTGGACAAGTGACTGGACATGATCTTACATGTTCAATATGACAGAGAATGGTGATGGACTCCTTAGAATAATGAGAGTTGAAAATGTAACGTATCTGCATAAGACTGTCCCGTCCGGTGGGACGTCAACTAGGGCCAAGAACCTAGAGGGAGGAATGAAAGGGACAGGAGACATGAAGAAGGCAGCAAGACAAGCGTTCTGATCAAGCTGCAAATTTTATTTTTTACACAGGGGTTTATATGCCTCTTCAGGAGAGGCAGGAGGGGGTTGGGGTGTAGGAACCGCTCGGGGCAGGGGGTCTGGTAGTGGGATGTTTGCTCCTGCTCTGGGTAGAGGCCAGGTGGTAGGATGTTTGCATATCAATGCAAGCAGGCATGCAGGCACATTCTTACACCAAGAATTCAGGGAAGGGGAGAGTGTCTCCGACATAAGACGACCTCTCTGGAATATCAGCAGTCATTCCAAAGGTGTATCTGGAATACTAAGACAAGTTATCAGACAACTGTGTGTGTGCGTGTGTGTGTGTGTGTGTGTAGCTTAATGATATAAACATGCCTTGTGGTCTACATATCCTGCACCCTCTCCTCTGGAAAATACCTTGATACTGCAAAGGGGTCACCAGGCAGGTTTCAGGGTGACTTGGCCAGGCCTTCTACCCCGCTGACTGGCAGGGTTCCCTAATCAGGATGCGGCCTCCTGTTCCCACAGAGCATACAGATGGCTTACCAACTTCTTCCAATAAGGTGGCTCTTCCCTTGTTCAGCCTTCATGACAGGTTCATCTCTAGAGGGTTCCTAACACAGGCACAATGGATCTACCATGAGACCACCTAGAATCCCTTACCAGTCAATTTCACAGCTCCCCCATGCTTAGCTAGATACCACCAGTGTTCTTACTCATACAGAGGGCTGTTTCTTCCATCATATAAGGGAACAGAAATGCCTGGAGCTTTTGCAGTGCTTTAGCCAATGACTAGCTAATGTGGCAATCTATAAATTCAACAACCTGGTCTACAGGTGTGACATTCTCTGAAGTGCATTGAACACCCTAGAGCCCTTGGAAGGTGAGAATCCTCCTTACATAGCTTCTTTCCTCTTCTTCCTCTACTCCCTTCCCTTTCTGGTCTACCATGGAAACACTCCTCTAAATCACTTGCACATGGACTTAGGGTTCAGGGTGGGCTGGTGTGAGAAAGCAGACTAGGAGCCACTTCTTTCCCAACCTTCAATTGTACCTACAAACAGAAAATGCTGATTTCTTTTTCTTTTGTGTGAGGTGATAGTGATAACTCTGAGCTTCATGTCCTAATTTTAAGTCAGGTTATTAAAGACAGAACAATGAAACTTGACTGACGTCCTAAAAATATCTAACCATAAACAAATGAATAGTAAATAACAATATTCTGAAAATAAACCCAACTAGATTCAGAACTAGTAATTGATCAACCATAGAAAAAGCTCTTTTCAAAGAGGAAGCAAGGATATAGGCAACGTTAGAGGAGAACACTTAAAGTAGAGCAGATGGATTCAGGCAGACCTGTCTGTGGCAAAGCCACAAGCTGCTTGCAGACAGATTAAAGGCATCTTACAGAAGATGACCTCTGAGTTGTTTTTCAACACCTAAGTATTCTATAAATGAGTGAGAATTAAAACCAGAATGAGGCATCTCTAAAAAGTAATGATGGTTAAAATTCAGATAAAAATACATCTAACCTAATTTGTTAGCAATTTTAATCCTTGTTCGTATGCAATCTGCAATCTACTCACTAATGCAAAACACAATTATTTAGCCTACATACTCTTATTTAAACTTCTTAGAGTCATAAACCAAAGAAAGGATTATTTAATAAGTGATATGGAGAAGGAGCTGCTTAGAAAAATACCAGTTGGAGTTTTAACTCTTCCCATATATACATAGTGAACAAAATTAAGAGGTTAAACTAAAATGACCACTGAGGAAAACTAGAAAGATGAATTTTTAACTGGATTGTGCAGCTATTTTGATGTTCAATATCAGAAAAGCATGAGAAAATTGCAAATAAAAACATGAAATGTAACTTGGTAAGGCTTTGTAGAAAGTAATGATGAAAATGATTTTCAGATGTCCTTAAAATTTTCACTTCCCCAGTCTGTAAATCTACTCTCTGGACAAAAAGCTTTCTGGTTTTAAAGGAAATGCTCTCTAGGTGGCCTCCAAAACTGCTGGAGTCTTTTGCCCACAAGGTCTAATGCAAATTGCTTTTTTATCCTGTAACATGTTAATGATAGCAGACGACAAATTGAGCAATGAGAGAAGTGAAGTTTTTCACATTGGAGCAGTTACAGTCATGCTAGCTACTCATCTTAAGCAAATGGAGATTTGGGTAAATCTAATTTTACAAATCAGTCTTCTGGCCCCATTGACTTACACAATCACTTCAGAGGCACTTTATCATCATTTAGAACTCTTCTGCCATCAGCTGGGATTCCTGACACTTTGCCTGGGACTCCTTTTATGTTCCTACTCTGTGTCAAGTACTTAATGATCTGAAAAATGCCAGAATGTAAGCTAGGAGCTTTGCTTTTTAAAGCAACTCTGCAGTGAATTTGTTTCAAGAGCAACTTATTTTCCAGTGGGTCTCTTGGCTTAACTGCTTAGTTGGTCAGTAAGTAGTGAGTTTGTATGGACTGAGATTATTTCCTTGGGTCACGGTTTGAAGGAGAGACACAGAAATGATATCTAAAGCCAAAAATACTTGTTAAATCAAAAGTGAGCATTGTAAAGACAAGGTAAAATGATTTACATGAGCTCATGCTTTACATGAGTTGTCAGATTAATTTAAGGAATAACAGGTAGGGTGGAATTTTTCATCTTTCACCTACAAATTTTCTGGCTCCTTCCTAGGAATTTTCTGCCTCAGGGAAAGTCTTCCTTACTTAGGTTCATAGTGAATCCTTAAATATTGACAAGAAGATGATGTTTCTTTTGGCATGATAGAACTTTCCCCAAAAGAAGAGTGGGTAGAAAAAAATGCCGATGTTATCATGCATGTACCTTGATTTCCTTGGTAGAGCCAGAGACCCCAGGTACAGAAAATAATTTACATATCACCTGATCCAGTGCCCATCCCATAAATGAAGTATGTCCAGAATAAAATCCACTAGCTGATCACCCGGCCTGTTCTCAAATACTTTCAGGAATGGGAGACTCCCTTCTTCCAGTTTTCCAACCCAGACATGAAGCAGACCTTTCAGAAAGTTCTTTATGTGACTGAACTCTGTTTTTCCTATAATCTCTCAGTGCTGATGATTTTATTCCTCAGAGCCTGTTACAAATTGTCTGCCACTAGTTTGGTAATTTCTAGTAATAATTTTATTAGATGTTAAGTGATAACATTATGTAGGCCTCTACCTTCATCACTTTGATTTTACTTTTTTTTTTTTGACAATCCTGGGACTTGAACTCAGGACTTGGGCATCATCCCTGAGTCTGTGCTCAAGGCTATACCTCTACCACTTGAGCCCCAGCTGCCACTTCCAGTGACTTTGAAACTAGATATTGAAAGAAAAAGAAATCATCAAATGGATTCTTCTCTTCATTTAAGTATTCATTACAAAGCAGGCATAAGGTTCAGTGCCCAAGCCCTGAGCTCAAGCCCTGGACTTGCACACACACACACACACACACACACACACACGTCTTATAAGCAAATTACAATATTCTAGGGGTAGGACTCAGGCGACTTTGTCATCAGATTAGATAAAAGTGTTTCTCAAAGTGTCTTCCCTGAGCTATCAGCAACACATTGCCTGAGAACCATTATTTTTAATGTTATCTGGGTATCTGTGGCTTAGGCCTGTTATCCTAGTTGCTCAGGAGGCTGAGATATGAGGAGGGGGATTTGAAGTTAACCTGAACAGGAAAGTCCATGAGACGATTTCCACTAAAGTGGACTGTAGCTCAACTGGTAGAGTGCTAACCTTGAGCACAAAAGCTCAGGACAGCATTGGGCCCTGAGTTCAAGCCCCTGAACAGGTTAAAAAAATAAAGAAGAAAATACTTATTATAGCTCAATATTTATCCTGTAGGATATTGCCCATCTTCCAAGAACCCAGGCAAGTGCCTTGCAAGACAAACATCTTTATTAGTTCTCTACCAGGCAAGGTGGAGGAGAACAAGAAAACAAAAGGGCTTCTTGCTAGAGCTTCTAGATCCATTTTGGGGAGGCTTTTATTCCACTTCCTCTGTGGGCTAGATGTGGCTTTCATAACAGTAGCACACAATAAAAGCTGGTTAAATGAGTGCACCAATTGTGGTTTGTTTTGCCTATGATTGGGATAAATGAGACAAGGTTTGGTTGGTTGTGTACCTCCCTCTCTCCTGGTCGGGGAGGCTACCATGCTTCAGCTCCCAAGTAAACAATCAGAAACTGTTGCATAATACAAACCAGAGTGCTAAATACCCATTTAGCCACATTTGCAAAACAGACAAAAGAAACATTGGCATTTTTGAAAAAGAGAGATTACGGCATAATCAGTGTTGGTTGTGGCTGGCTGCCCTGGTACAATTAAGAAATGCCAATGCTGGCTGCATTTAAATGTAAAACCACCCTGACCCAGCAGTACCCTAAAGAATAAAACCCAAGCCAAAGCCACCTGACATCTCTACTGCCTAAGTCTGGAAGGGGCCTATGACAGCATGAGAGAAGCCAGACATCTCTTTTCAGTAGAAATCAGATAAGGACTATTTAGATTAGAATAGATAGATAGGCAGGCAGATAGATAGATAGATAGATAGATAGATAGATAGATAGATAGATAGATAGATACAGATGGACGGATGGACAAACACACACACACAGAGGGGTGGGGTGGTAAGGTGGTATGGTGGTCTGGAAAATAAGTAAGACAACTTTGAAAGGAAGCAAGTTCTATGTCTGTCCTCAGAGACCCTGAAGAAGAGAGTAACACTGTATGAGCTGATTGAAATACCTGTCACTCAAGATGTTTCTTCAGTCAAATATTCCAATAAGAAATTTTTTAAAATATATTTTAGTGTCAAGGTAATGTATAGAGGGGTTACAGTTACATTTGTCAGGTAATGAGTACATTACTTCTTGAACACTGATACCCTTTCCCATATTTTTCTCCCACTTTCCCTCCCCCTAACCCCTCCCAAGTTATAAAGTTCATCTCCAACATATTGTCTTGTGAATTCATGTATTCATGACTTTCAACCTAGCACACATCATGCCATCATACTGAAGTGGAGAGCAAAAGAGGCCCCTTTCTCAGATCAGGATGGCCTCCTAAATGTTGAGGAACAGCAACGTATGCTGTTACAGGTTTTATCATAAAGTTACAGGATTGTTCCACTTGATACTTGCAAAGACCTTTAGTCTTAAGTGGTCTTACACACAGATCATTCTGTACCAGGCTGCATAAAAAGACATAAGCTTGTTAAAGTGCACATTTGATTTTACTTTCACAAAGCTCTTTCCACAGGTGCCAAATCTGGAAATTTGCATTTAACAAAACTAAATTTTTTTTCAGTCAAGGAAAGCTCCTTTGTGAACAGTTGTGACTTATCCATTAATCAGATTTCAGACGTAAAATGGATGCAAGTTCATGTACTGTTTATTCATAGTCCATGTATTCATCATATTTGAAATATACTCTATTGATTTAAGTAAAAAACTGATTGTAACCAGTGGTATTAAAGAGGAAACTGAATTTTATACACAAGAATGTTCAAGATATAACAGATTCAAGTTTGGTTCAGGTTCAGTCCAGGTTTATAATTTAAAAATGTATAAATATGAAGCATATTTTCTAAAATGGCCGTTCTTCATGACAGATGTGCAAATGGAGCTTTGCTACATATCATTTATCAAAATCATTTTTTGCTTTCGTTCTTAGTTTAGCAGTAAAACACAAATTTTAATTATTATTTACAGAGGAACAAAAATTCACCAGAATCATCTATAGTCTCCAAACTTCAAAATCCAGAGTGTTCTCTGTCTATTAAGTTCTAGCATTAGTAGATGGTTGTTTGAGGAAGATTGAAAAGGTTAAGCAAATATCCCAAAGTGCCTTTGGTATATACCCAAAGGAATCACAATCAGCCTAGAGCAGGGTAACCTGCACACCCATGTTTATCGTGATGCTCTTCTCAATAGCCAAAGTATGGAATCAGCCTAGATGTTCAACAATAGATAGATAATGGCTCAAGAAAATGCAGTATATATACATGATACAGTTTTATTCAACATAAAGAATAATATGTTATTTGTAGGAAAATCATCATATTAAACAAAGTCAATCACATTCAGACAAGCATTGAAATTTTTCACGCATACATGTAATCTAGAAATAAAAGAAAATGACATGAAAGTAGTAGTGATACTATTAGAGAAGAGACAAGACATCAGGGTGAGAGGGAAGGGAGATTAGGGATGGAAATGCTGAGCAGACATGATGAAAGTATGTTGTATCATATTTAAGGATGTCATAATGAATCCTATTATTTTACACAATTAATATGCCCTCTTAGCTTAAAAAAGAAAACAGTGTATTTTTTTTCAGATAACTGAAATCTGCTAGCTTCCTGAAGAAAAGACACTTTCTCATGGACACTGACCAGTTTGTACCACTCCATAGTGGGAGGGTACTCTTAGGGACACTTATGGTCCATGGCTCCATGGAATTTCAATCTTTTTGGGATGCCATTAATGCTGGAAGTCTTCAGGCATGTAAACTGAAGAAAGTAAAATTATGATACTCTGCTTTAGTCATAACACATGTATTACTCTGTATGCCATCAATATGGACAATTAATAAGTGACAAAGTATAAGTAAATGAAATGGAAACTGAGGTGGAGTCCTCAGTGGTGGGAAACTCAAGTCTCTTGCCTACCCCCTCTGTTTTGCAAAGCAAATCAATTTATACTTTATCTTTTTTCAGGCCTGTGGTTTAAGGTTACTTCCCAGGCTAGTCATGTTTAATGTCTTGTTTGGATCCAGAAAGTCTGAGCATCGTTTCTTTTGACTTTTTCTTTTTTCTTTTTTTTCTGAGCTTCATTTCTATGAAGTGCCCAGGCATGGCTGGTATGGCTCTGAGGATCATTCATCTAGAATAGCAAAGATTGGAGTTCCAAAAACAACAACAAACAAACAAAAAACATGGTTAGGTTGGTTGGTTGGTTTGCTTTCTTGCCTGCCTGCTTGCTTTTGAGAAAGAGTCTCACTATGTGGTCCAAACTGGCCTCAAACTCATGACACCATACCCACCATAGTGTCTCTCTCTCTCTCTCTCTCTCTCTCTCTCTCTCTCTCTCTCTCTCTCTCTCTCTCTCTCTCTCTCTCTCTCTCTCTCTCTGTGTGTGTGTGTGTGTGTGTGTGTGTGTGTGAAGTTTCGGATTCAGCCCCTGATATTACATTGTCAAGCATTATGTGGCCTGAATGTTAGGGTTTTTGTTGAAAATGACCCAATCTCATCATCTGAAATTGAGCTGAGTGTTGATTTACTAACTCTAAGCCTCAGTGCCCTAATTCACAAAGTGAGGACAGGAACAGGGTGTACAATGTGTGTCATTATAAGTTGCATAAAATTTGTTGCCATATAGAGTCACATAAAGTGGTGTCCCTAAGATAGGCCTCAACAGTGATAGTGAGCATGATCTTATCAATAGGTAAGGAGAATTGTCCCACTTAGTTTATTAAAACTCCTCTGTTCTTCTTTGGACTTGATTGTTGTGCATATGCTGTTCTTGTGTTGAAGTGTGCCTTCCCAGAAGGCTGACAGGATCTATAAGTGGGGGAAGTCCATTCCAACGGTTAGCACTGGGCAGGCATCAAATGTACATTTGAAATCTCCGTGGCACTCGGATAAGATGTGTTGATTCGTATAGACTTGTTTATCTGCTTTCTTAACTAAAAGAGGAGACATGGAAAGAAATAATGTATTAACTCGAGGTACTCCTTATGCCTCCTTTAAGCTATTTTCACTTTGGTCTTGGTCTAATTGCTATCACTTCTGTGTTGTAGCAATACCACTGTCTCCCTTATAAACAGCAAGTTACATACTTGTACCTCCAGAGTCACTTACTCTTCCTGGAACCAATCTCGTGTTTTAATCCAGATTCTATGGTGATAAAGAAGTTTTACACTAATGCTCCTAAAGAAGTAAGTCCTTTAACACAAAGAAACTTCTTTTTTGTGGAGTCCCTTTTCCCCATGTTAGCTTTCTATCACTGTGGCAAAATACCTGAAATAACTTAAAAGGATGAAAGAGGCATTTTTGGATCACAATGTTAGAGGTTTTAGTCCGGGAATGATAGGCTTCATTGCTTTCGGCCTGTGGAGGAGCATATTAAAAGGAATTTGCTTCCCTGGTGGTAGCCAGGAAGCAAAACAGAGAGGGTAGGAAGTGCCAGTGTCCCAGTGACCTTCCTCACTCCCACCAGTGACCTAACTTTCATCCACTATGCTTTACCATCATTTTTTTCTTTCTGGCCGTGCTGAGGCTTGACTCAGAGCCTTGCACCCGCTAGACTGATACTGTGCTTTGAACATATCTTTACCTTCTTTTTTTTTTTTGCTGGTTATTTGGAGATGGTACATAAGGAACTTTTCTACTTGAACCTCAAGTCTCTGGATCTAAAGCCCCTGAGTAGCTAGGATTACAGACATGAATCATCAGCATCTAGCCTAATCCTCACCTTTGAAATGTTCTACCCCATCGTAGTAGTGCTATGCTGAGGACCAAACAGGTATTAACCTTTGGGGAGTCCTTCTAGATCGAGATTATAGCACTTCCCGTCCCATGAGAGGCACAAATAGATTTGCATGGAGTGTTAGCAAATGTAGAGGTACACAAATTATCCTTAATATAAAAAGTAACTTCAGCTTGCCCATTGTGTGCCATTACCTCCATAGTGACAGTGCTAGTAGCTATTTCTCCCATATAACCAGCCCAGCACTTCTACCTGTTAGCAATGGGAATCTTTGTCTGCTGCTAAGCAAAGAAATGAGAATGATCACGAGAGCTATAAGGGCACCCCATCACCTCATAAGTTACTGGATGAACTCAATCTAGATTTGTGATCTTAAATCCTATAGGCATAGTCAATCAAAGGCAAGTTCATTTTTCTAGTTTATGTTCTCACTCCATTCATCATTTCTTGTTTTAAAATATGTTCCAGAAAATACCACAGAAACCTCAATGAAAAGGATTTTATAGACAAAAACAGAAAAGAATACTCCACACTGTGTGTGCATATAAATATATATATATATATATCCTTACAGATATTACAGACACATAAGGAATGCTTAAGGATTTCTGTTTCTGCCTCTGTTTAAATTTTGTTTCTTTTTTAAGCTAGGATTCATAAATGTTTTGGGAGCCAAATAGTAAATATTTTCAGTGTTGTGGACCATTGTAGCCTGAAAGACACCAATGAGAGTAGCAGGTAAACATATGAACAAACATGTGTGCCAATAAAAACTTCCTTTATAACCCCTAAAATTTGAAATTTAATTTTCATGTGATTTTTTCACATATCAAAAAGTTTCTTCAGCCCCAAGTCCTTTTACCTTCATATATATATATATATATATATATATTTATTATATATCATGTTAGCTCAAGTCCAAGTAAAAGCAGATAGCAAAGCTGGATTTGGCTCATGAGCTCTAGTTGTTAGACAAAGCTCATGGTCTATTTAGTCTACTGCTTTCCCATTCTTGATAACTCAGAGTCTCTTCCCATCCTGACAGTTACTGATGTCTAGAGCAAGGGTTCTGTGGAGTGTGATCTGTGAGCCAGCAGCATGCTTCTTTACCTAGGGGCATGTTAGAAATGCAGAATCTCAGACCCCTACCTCATGTCAAACAAAGCAGATGTCTGAGACTGAGACCCAGCAACATGTCAGGAAGGTTTATGGTGATTCTGACTCCTCTTGGATGTTCAGAAGGACTGTCCTTGAAATTGCTGCTTTGAGGCCAGATATAGTGGTATAGGTCTAGAGCTGTTGTTATTCAAGAGTCAGACATAAGGGAATCAGGGTTCTGAGACAGCCCAGGCAACAATGAGAGTCCTTACCTGAAAAATATACTAAAAGCCAAAGAACTCAGGGCTTGCGTTCTATCCCCAGTTGACTTCCTCTCCAACTCTTCCCCCCTCCCCCAGTTCTGAAACTATTGTTAGAATATAGCAATCTAGGCAGGCCCAGTGGCTCATATCTATAATCCTAGCTACTCAGCAAAGATCAGAAGCATCACTTTTTAAGGTCTTTTGCCCAAGCAAAAATTTCACAGGACCTCATCTCAACCAATAAATAAAAAGCAAGATATAGTGGCGTGTGTCATCCCAGATATTGGGAAACAAACTGTTTCAATCCAAGCCAGTCTGGGAATAAACATAAGACCCTACTTTTAAAAATTAATAAAGTGAAATGGCTAGGGGTAGAGATGGCTCAAGTGGTAAAGCATCTGCCTCACAAACATAAAGCCCTAAGTACAAACCCCAGTACCGTAAAAAAATAATGATGAGAAAAGAATACAGCAGTTCATTTCATCATCCATTCAACAAGTTAATATGAAGCGAATTCCTGTGAGGAGCCAGATCTTCACACTGTGTTGGCAGTTTCACATAACTAATAGGATACCATTGGGTCTTAAGCCAGGCACTAATGGCTCTCACCTATAATTCTAGCTACTTAGGAGTCTGTGATATGAGGATCATAGTTCAAAGTCATTCTGGATAGGAAAATTCGTGAGACTCTTCCTTCCAATTAACCACCAAAAAGCTGGAAGTAGAGCGGCAGCTCAAGTGGTAGGGTGCTAGCCTTGCCAGAGAGGGGTGGGGCTCAGGGACAGTATCTAGGCCCTGAGTTCAAGCTGCAGAACTAGAACAACAACAACAACTACTACAAATACACTGTTGGGCCTTCAATAGACCAAGGGTGGGGGGGGGAGGCTCAGGTATTTTATATCACTGCCCCAGATAATTTTTTTCTGTAAGTTGCTACCTTCCTCACCTCATAAGCAAGCTTGGCTGGAAGAGGCCATACCGCTACCTCAGCAAGATACAAGATGGCAATTCAATTCATTGTGCTAGTAGAAGTGAAGTATCCCAAGACACCTTGATAATAAATGCCTCTCATTGTTAACTTCCTGTTTCAGCTCCCAAAATGACTCATGTTCTGCACCATTGTGCCTGTCTCCTACAGTGCAGATATGCGTTATACATGAAATCTGAGGCCTGTGGGACAATCCATCAAATGCTAGCAGTGAACAGCCCAACAGAAGACAGGATGTGCATTCAAGTCCCACTTTCCAGCAGTTCTCATTGGCAGATGGATATTCCTGTCTCGATTTTAAAATACTGTGTGGCTGGAACCTGTCAGAGACATCAGCTCTCCTTAAAAGCCACAGACAGTAGCCCACGTTTAAGAGGGAGACAAAGGTGGGGTGATCCTGTGGAGAAACCATGAAAGTAATGAAAACAAGACTATCTGCCACATGGCTTCCCTGCCAGCAGGTCACGTGCCCCCCCCTTGCAGGTTGTTGAAGCCAGGGGCCCAGCAGCTGTTTTTCACATGCTGAGAATAGCAACTTAGAGAGGACATTGCCAAGGAAACGCATGAGATATGAGAGGGAGAGAGAATGCACAAAATTCATCAGTAACGAAACCTAGGGCGTAGTACAAGTGTGAAGGAAAATACAGCTCTTAAAGACAGTAAATCAGAAAGATGTTGCACAAGGTTAGAGGCACCTTGTTTGTCCTCACTGGGCAATCATTAGGGAAATGTTGCTTGGAGACTGGATACTCCAATCTCTTCTGGTTTCCCTGGTTTCAGTCTTCTGCAGGCACTAGACACCAGCAATGCATGCCTTATGCCCAGTCATTAGTAGTGGCAAGCTAATTAACAGAGCCTGAACCTGTTTTTTGTTGTTGTTTTTGTTTTTGTTTTTTGGGGTTTTTTTTTTTGCAGAAGGTATGGGGGTCATTCTGGATGAACAAGGCTTTCAGAATTTTCAAGTCCCACATTCTTACAAAGTGGATGGGAACTTTCTGCATTTATTCCCTTCAGCAAACCTATGAGATCAGTACTGTTTGCCTTGTTTGCTCAGAGAAGGCAATGAACTTATCCAGAGTCACCTGGATTCTGAGTGTCAGAGACAGCAATTCAACTTGGTCTTTCAGACATTACAGATCTGACCCCACTCTATGAAGCTCTGGCCCATAAACTACCCAAATTTCCCAACGATGCACCATTTTATTCTAGAGGGTATATTTCCTGCCTCTCATAGGATCATTGGAATTTGTTCTTGTTTAGCTTGAGGTTCAGTTGTCTTGGAATAAATTCTCTCCAGTTTCTGTTTCCTAGGTCACTACCTTCTAAACTAGAGACCTGTATTCAAGGAAAGAAGAAAGTATTTGCAGTGTTGTCATACCATAAGCCCATATTCTGGGGTCAGCAAAGACATTTGAAATTTCGCAGGTTCCTGGTATAATGAACAATGTCCCATCATTTTGTGAACAGACTAGCCATAAAACTAACATAGAGGCTCAGTGCCTCTTTGTTACAGGCTCATGCCTGTAATCCTAGCCACTCAGGAGGCTGAGTTCTAAGGATCACAGTTCAAAGCCAGCCCGGGCACTAAAGTCTGTGAGATTCTTCTCTCCAATTAACCACCAGAAAACTGGAAGTGGCACTGTGGCTTATGGGGTAGAGCGGTAGCTTAGAGCTGAAGAGTTCAGGGACAGTGCCCAGGCCCAGAGTTCAAGCCCCATGACCAGAATAAAAAAAAAACAAAAAACAAAAAAACCTAAAAACCTAACATAGAATAAACTTACTTTTTTTAAATGCTAGTAGCAAAATGCAGCCCTGAAGCTTCCTTTCTTCTACTCTTGGTTGTAATTTTGTGCTTGACACTTGGTCCAAGAATCAGAGTAGGGAAAATCTGTGAAGTTTGTTGTCTCTAAAGAGCTTTCACAATAGGATTGTTTCTATCCAATAAATCTAAATAGTAAGACTTGTTTCACAAAACTGAAAAAAATTTTCTAGTAGCATGTACCAATTGAAGTTTCAGAGGAATTAAACGTTAGCAGTTGAGAAAGGCCTATAATAATGGAATTATTCTCAACAACAGAAAAGAAAGAGCACTTCTCTGGACTTGACGATGGGGTGGGGATGGGTGGAGTGGAGTGTTGGATAGGACTACAAAGAGAATAAGGAAAATTGGGAACTTCTTTATTTTCCTGATTGTGGTCATGGATTCCTGAGTGTCTCCATATACTCAAATCTTTTAAATTGTACCTTACAAAAGCGTGAGTTTGGTTGTACATCAATTACATTTCAGTAAAGGTGATAAAAAATAATTGTGAAGTTAAAAGTGTACTAACCTTTATCCCATCATTCTCAAACATTATTTGGTTTGTGTCTTTCAAAATACTTTGAAAAGGGGCACTGTGGCTCCAGTGGTAGAGCAACAACCTCAAGGGACAAAGTTAAGGGGCAGCATCCATACCCTGAGTTCAAGCCCAAGTACTGGCACCAATTAAAATAAATAAAATTAGAAGTACTTCATATGACAAAGGCGGGGTGGAGAAGCTTGTCAGTTTTAGGCAAATTTAGTCTAAATGGTGAGGAATCTATCTCAAAAAATAATTATAGGGAGACGGGTATGTATCTCATGATTGAAATTGTCAAATAAAACATATATATAATATAATATTATATATATATTTCCATCATCTTTGGGGAAATAACCAAATTCTTTTCACCTGTCTGAGTGTACCTTCCAGCCATGGGAGCAGTGTCAACTGCTTAGATCCTCCAGCCTTTGCAGACACACACATCATCATACACTCATAGAAACTCTCACATTTTCAAATCTGCTTCTTCACAGATTCTGTGACCAAATCCATCACTGATTCCTGGGTCTAGGAGCCCAACCACCCCCCAACGCTACAATGGCCGAAGATGCTGATATGCGCAATGAGCTGGAGGAGATGCAGCGGAGGGCTGACCAGCTGGCAGATGAGGTGAGGAATAAAGATTCCCAAAGGCCAGCAAAAGACAGCAAGCTGGGTGGTTTGAGGCCTTTTCTAACATTTCAATTAAAAAAATAAATAAAACAAAAGCAGCAAGATTTATAGCTAAATCTTCTGCAGACTAAACTAGGTTGATTCTAAAATGGGTAATGTCTTGGCGTAATCTCTTGAATTCTAGAATCTTTCAATGTCTTCCAAGAAAAACTCTGTAGCATGTCTTGCAATGGGCTGCGTCTGATTCAGTTCTTAGAGCTGGTTGTTGATACTGTACAAACTGGTTGCTAGGCATGGCTATTATTAAAATTGAATTATATAACCTGACAACCACGCAGACTCTGTTAACAAGCAAGGTACTACATTCTCAAAATCCATCACTTTTTAACTACATTACTACATTTCACTACTGTCTATTTGCTTGAGTTATTTACATCCATGTCATCTATAGGTTGGGAATGTGGTATAATGGCCCACAGTGGATTTTCCCAGCTCAGCATTCAGTGACATCATTATATAGACAGAAATCAGGCAGGCAAGATTTACAAAACAGACTCTATAAATACTACAAATCAGAGGTTTACCTATTCTTTTGTTGATTGCAGTTCACAAACAAGTAAAGATATTGATTATATAGATCAAATTTAAAACAAGGCTACCAATACACTAAGAATCATACAGGATTTTGAGGAAATAGTCTATTTTGTGTTAACTGATTTTTATTTAGTGAAGCAATCTCTTTCCTCTTCGGTTCAAAGTTTTAATGCATGTCTTCATGGTTTCATTTTTCTGTTACTCATGAAGACAAATGGAATTATCCAGTCAACATTCACAGCTTTCTCACAGATTTAGCCTCAGAGACAGTATTCAGAAAGAAAAAAAAAGGAGTTGCTATTGAACAAAGAAGTTTATAAATACAAAAAAAGAAAGAGAGAAAAAAAGTTAACAGGAGCTTCCTGTGAGAATCAATTGTCTATATGAAATTTACAATAAAAAAGTGACCTATAAGCTCATGCCTATAATCTAAGGCTGAAATCTAAGGATAGAGGTTTGAAGACAGTCCAGGCAATAAAGTCCTTTAGAGACCCTTCTCTCCAATAAACTACCCACTACCTGATGAATGTGACTGTAGTCCCTCTGTACATTACCCTGACAATAAAATTTAAATTTAAATTAAAAAAACTGTAATTCCTCCTGCGCTGTTCTTTCTGCTAAGAATTGTTTTTGCTATACAGGGTCTTTTATTATTCCATATGAAATTTTGAATTGCCTCTTCTATTTCTTTAAAGAATGACATTGGGATATTGATGGGTATTGCATTGAATTTGTAGATAGCCCTTGGCAAGATTATCATTTTCACGATGTTGATTCTTCCAATCCAAGAGCATGGGAGGTTTTTCCATTTCCTCAGTTCTGTTTTAATTTCCTTTTTCAGGGTTTTAAAGTTTTCATCAAAAAGGTCCTTTACATTCTTGGTTAAGTTAATTCCTAGGTACTTTATTTTCTTTGAGGCTATTGCAAAAGGAGGTGCTTTCCTGATTGTTGCCATCATGTTAAGTGAAGTAAGCCAGACTCAAAGGAACATAGGCTCAATGGTTTCCCTCATTGGTCCTAAGCAGTAGAAATCTTGGGCTCTCCTAGCAAAGATTTACAATAGAACAAAATGTAGATTCATAAGGCTATATAGAATGACGTGAAATGAAAGGACCTCCAGGATATAGAAACAAAAGCCATATAGTGAGTGATTGTTGTCCTTAATGTACTATGTTATCTCTCATCTCTTGCTGTCCCTTGGTTATCTCATATTGTTACAGTATTTCTCCTGGTTATCTGATATATTGTATATATGCTTATTTGGTTATTTGAAGTTGGATAGGGAAGGGAGGAAAGCAAGATGAGGGGCTGGGGTGGGGAGAGGGAAATGGGGACCAAGACATGAGAAAGGGTATCAATGTATGTGAAGTAATGCACCATTTATCTGGTGAATAGAATGTAACCCTTCTATTAATTACAATAAAAATATATGAAAAAAACTGTAAGTGGTACTGTGGCTTCAATGGTAGAGCACTAGCCTGGAGCACAAAGAGGCTCAGGGACAGTGCCCAGACCCTGATTTCAAGCCCCAGAACCAGTAAAAAAAAAAAAGACCTTGTATTATTTGTGAATTCTCTTCTATTCAC